>NW_025336598.1:361010-411083 GCF_004798865.1 Varanus komodoensis | reverse complement strand
CATTCAAGTTTTTCCAGAAAGAGATTAGATAACAAGAATATGTAGCCAGAGTTGTACATTCTATGTACTCACACAGAATTAAGTTTCTAAGGAAAATTTGATTTCCTGTTATATTAAATAATGAAAAATAGCCATATATGCTTCTGTAAGTTACAGAGATACAAACTGAGATGTAGGTTTAATTTTTATCTCTGCAACTTATAGAGGGCATGGATGATGGGAAGGAAGACAGGAAGATCATAGTATTTCTTTTCCCCCTCAGTTCCCCCTTCCTGAATATGGGATGCAACATGATATTATGAGCTCTGCCAGGTGTTTTTCTTTCTAGAATTCATATACAATGGTACCTTGGCTCACAAATGCCTTGGTTCACGACCAAATCTGGTCTCGAACAAAAATTTCATGAAAATTTTGATTTGGGTCACGAACTCTGCATTGGGCGGCGACCAAGATCCTGGCCATCTCCCTACACCCCCAAGTGGGGAGATGGCCACGATCGCAGTTGCATTTGTGCAGGGAAGACGTGTGTGATCACAGGCACATGCCTGTAGGAAAGATCCTTTTAACTGGAGATACCTGGCACTGTGCCTAGGAACTTTTCTGTGCAGTGACTTTGCTCTAGTGCTGTGCTATGAGCACCCCTTGCAGCTAATTAGAAATACGGATATTAGAGTGAGGCCCAATAGAGAAAGAGGTTTCTCCCAGAGGAGTACAACTGGGTTAAACTGTTAAAAACCCAGCCATCTTTCCCATGCAATACGATACCCATCCCAGAATTCTAACTTTTGTGAACTGCCCAGAGAGCCTCAACTATTGGGTTTGAGAGAGCCTCACTTCACCCACACCTGGTGCAGCTATTAAGGGAATTAGCTAGAACATGAGACGGATAACAAGCTGCCATACCATGACTTATTAACCATTCCTGTGCAATATGACTGGTTATAGAACTGAGCTGTCTCTCCCAATTTCTAATTTTTAATGTTGCCTGGGAATTTGAGGAACTCTTTTTTTTAGCTCCATGAGAAGAATGCATATACTGTTATGCTCTTTGGGAGCATCCTGCATATTCTTTGTGCCACTTTAACTGTAACTCCCCCCTCCCCCCAACCAGCACGATCACAGCCATCCCCCCCCCCCCCACCCCTGAGAGGCTATACAAAAAACAAGCGACTGTAGACAGATTTTTCACCAAAATTGACACTGCAGTTAAGAGACAAAGAAGAGAGGAAACCCCTGAAAGAGATCTCCCCAATGTCCTTATGGAGGGGGACTCTTCTTCAAAAAAATAACCTCCCCCCCACCTAGGTTAGTGTTCTCCACTGTACTATACAGTACTTTGTTACTTTGTTGTTTTCTGTCACTTTGTTTTAAATTTTTCTGATTAAAAAAATAGTTACAGAACGGTTTAACCTTATTTACATTGAATCCTATGGGAAATTTGACTTAGGTCACAACCAATTTGGGTCACAACCAGAGTTGTGGAATGGATTAGGTTTGTGAGCCAAGGTACCACTGTATTAAATTTTTTAAACATATAAAAAACTGCAGTATCAGTCTTCCCTAAATGTGTTACTCTGAGTCCACCCTGCAGAGACTGTTGGGCAGGACCCATCCATATTTTGAGAATGGGATTTTCCCTCTTATATAGCTATGTTTCACTTCCCATGGTAGCCAGATCCTGTGTCCTTGTCTTTAGCACAAATTGATGGCTATCACTACATCCCGTGGAAGTGAGTTCCATAGTTTAACTGTGTTATGAGTGAAGAAATACTTTCTTTTATCTGTCCTGAATCTCCCACCAATCAGCTTCATGGGATGACCCTGAGTTTGAAGTATTATATGTGAGAGGGAGAAAGTAGTCTCAATATCCACATTCTACACAACATGTGTGTACACATGTGTACACCTCTGTCATGTCTGCCCTTACTCATCTTTTTTCCTAAGCTAAATAGGCCCAGATGTCATAACCTTTTGTCTTAGGGATGAATTTTTAGCCCATACTAATAACTTTTGCTGAACTTTTTCCAGTTCTACAGTATCCGTTCTCAGGTGCAGTGACCTGAATTATACACAATATCTCAAGTATGACAGCACCACAAATTTGTATTTGGACAGTGTGATGTTGGTCTCTTATGCTTTTTGTCTCATGTCTTCCCATAGGCAGCCCCGAAACAGGCTGAATTCTGATTGTTACGTTTGGGTTAAAACTAGGACTGAATCTCCTGAATGGGGTTGGGGAGCAGAGTTGAGCTCTTTCAGCATGGAAGGTGTTCTGATGCTGGCTTTAGTGGAAGTGGCATCAGGAACTTAGCCAATGGCCTTGCTTATGAATATTTGTGTCATTCCGGCTGTTAACAATGCAAAAACAGCAGCAGCAGTAGCAAAAAGATGATGTGCCTTCTCTCTCCCCAAACTGTTTTGAAGTCCAAAACTGAAGGCCAGCCAAAAACACCAGATAGCTTCCATTCAGATTGGAGTAGTTTTCAGCTATGCACATTGAAATCCAGGGCATGTAATGAGTCCACTAACTTAGCTAAAGAGAGAGGGGGAATCTTTTTGTGTCAGAATAAGTCACATATTCCCTTTCTAAGGAACTTGATGGATTCAGTTTCCTTAGCAGGCAAAGGAACTGAAAGAGAAGTAGTTAGGAAGATTTTAATGTTGCCCTCCATTCATTCCTTATCCTGAACCATGAAATCTAACTTTACTTTCAGTACAACTTTGCTGCCTGTGCCCCAGCTGTCTAGTAGTGTGCATGATCGATCCACTGTACTCATGACAGGAACTGCAACTATCAACTATTCCAGTATGCTTAGTGGACAGGCTGCTCCACTGGCTTCCATTTCAGGTGAGATCTACGTACCAAGACCTCTTAGTTTTGCTATGGTTTGGCCATTGGGTTTAGACCCCTCCTGAATAGGTATGCAGAGCAGTAAGCTTTTCTTCCCTTCATGTTCCCACTAAGCACTACAGGTTTGATGTTTTCCTGTCTTCTGAAGTAGTCTTTGACTGCAAAGCTGTCAATGTGTAATTCAATTATGCGCCAAGACCATGTTTTTTCTTCTCTCTATGTATAGGACACCACTTTGTCTTGAGCAGAGAAAAACAAGACTTTTTTTATTGCTGGTGAATGTTGCTCTTCACTTGTTCACTAAGTAGTGCTCCTAGTGATAAAACCAGACCAAGGAGACTGTAATGGGTCATATTAAATAAGGATGATTGCTTAGGTGGTAGTGTCTGTTATTTTAAAACAATATTATTCACATTTTAAATGTGAGGAGTTAAATGTCACTTGGGATATCACAAGCAATATTCAGTATTCTGACATTCATTCCCACCTCATTCAGTCTCTGTCAATAACTACCCCTATGGTGTCACAGTCAGTGGCAAACCTAGTTTTCCCTTTGTGTAGTCAGTGAGGTAGTCTTCAAACTTTCATATTCTGGGTTACTTCTTAAATTGCAGTAGAGTTAAATAACATTCTGTGGGAAATAAGATATGTGGAAAGAATATATAAGTCCTCTTTCATTTACCTACTTTAACTATTGGTCTTTGAAACTTGCTGTTAACTGTTATTCATTAAAAACTAGTAGAATATCAATGTAATATAGCTTGTAAATAATGGATCATCTTCCACACAGCATTCATTGCCTTAACTGACATGCTAGCAGAGGGTTGGGTGCAGATGGATAACATTTTCCAGTGCTTTTATTATATATGCTGGAAAAAGGCAATATCTGTATAATATGAACAGTAGGAAAAGATAACTAAATCCTAACAGAAGAAACCAACTGTGCATTTTTCTGTGTCCTGCCTGCTCCAAAGCTTCCAGGAAAACCCTAACTGCCCATACTTTCCCAGTTCCTCCCAGATGAAACTTGCAGTTGGTATTAAAGAAGCCCAGTTGATGATAGGATAGGTGTTGTGTCACTGGGGCAGGGATGCACAAGCATTTCAAGGGGAATCTAAATCTTCCCACCATCCCCTCCCTTGACTGAAGCAGGCTGTGATGTAAAGCATGTTCCTTTTAACTTGTCCAATATGAACTGGGCTTCTTTTTAAGAACAAGCAAACCAGAATGGTTGCCTTCGATATGACAAAGCTTGAGAGCAATATCACATATTATGAGGTAAACCAAGGTTTTCCACTGAATGCACACATCACAGGGAGTTGAGACTAATCAACAGTGTATGTGTGTTACTTGTGTGACAGAGTGATACACATGCTTGCAAGTGCCTCTTCATCACATTCACACATTAAAGTTTTAGGAGTCCATTTGAAAAATTTGAGTACATACCATCTTGAGCATAAAGTGAACTTGAGAACCACAGTGCTAGGAAGCAGGCAATAGCATTATATGATAGTTGAGAGAATGTCTTTCTTCGTTATACTTCCAATTTTCTTTCAGTCTTTCATCCTGGATCATCTGTTCTCTTTTGCCAGCTGCTGAGAGCCCTTGACCCTGCTGTTCACCGTTCATATATGATACTTTTTTTTTCCTTTTTGTCTTTTTAGTTACTGGCAGGACAACTCCATATGAATCTTTTCAGACAAAAGCCCAGGGAACATTTGGTACCCTCAAGGAAGAACTCCTTCCTGCCATTCCAAGCCCCCCACCAATCCGCAGGGCCAGCCTCCCACTCAGCATGGTTTTTAACTCAAACAGTCACATTGTTCCATTGACCCCTAGCAGTGAATACAGCCCATCCAGCCAGGAAAACAGCTCCAGTGAGGCCTTCACTTACAACATCCAAACCGAAAGGTAGGTGTGCAGCAAATACAAACAAGCTTAGTGGGAACTATAGGTGAAGGCAAGAAGTTTGTTCTCATCAAGGAAGATAGTGTTTGCCACCTAAGACAAAAAGGCTGTTAGCTTTCTTCCCCCTACCCCCAAATCAGTTGTCTTTAATTGTACCTCAAATCTGTCACTTGTAATGACTTTCTCATTCATGTACTGATTCAAATGAACTGCACAGCACTTTTTCTGCCCTATATTGCCTATGTGATAGGTCTAAATTACAGAGTAGATATCCCATGTTAAATTGGCGCAATTGGGCCTTTCCTTATACAATTTATAAAAAAAATTACATCCATGTATGACTGTTTAGTGGACAGATACACAGGAGATGCACTTGGTGGGAACCTAGTGAGAAGCTGTCTTATTTGCAGTTTAGAGCATAGTCTGCCATAGCATTTGTCTGAACTGGACCCTTGTGTCATAATAATGCTACTTGCTTTTCATATGCTATTCAATCAATAGCATGAATATGAGTGTTTTTGCTGAGGTATCTCACCTCTGGAACTTCATCCTCTTTTAACTTTGGCATAGGTTAAGTATAAACCTTTCCTGGAAAACATTTTTTATTTGGCCAAGCAATCACTGGCTGTGGGAGGGCTTATTTTAAGTAAAATTTTATGAATTTATACTTTTTGTAGTGTGTGTTTAGTATATAGAAGATGCATCTCCTTATCCATAGCAGAGAGAACTGGCTATAATCCTAGACAATAACTATTAAACTGTTTCTTCCTTTGCTGCAGTATCAATTCACCTGTGCACTGCAGTTTCCCTGAACAGCTGGAACCTACAGCCAACCTAGAAACCTCATATTATCAGCCAAGTACCCAGTCTGGGGCCTACCAATTTTGCCAGTACCCGCAACATCAAGTGTCCCAGTTACACCACTTCCCAATCCAGCTCACTGGCAATGCGTTGCCCAGTGTCCACCTCACACCAGCTACACCCAGTAAATCCAGCACAGCAATTTTCTCCCTACCTGGCAACAGTAGTCTTTTGACATATGGAACAACAGAGGCTCCTCGGGGGTATCTGCAGAATCACTTAAGAGGACAGCTTCTAATACAGCCATCAACTGGGAGCTCAGGTGAGTGTCCACATATTGGTAATTTCTTGGCAAGGGAGAGATACTATCAGTGGTCAGGAAAATGGAGAGGACAACATGCACAACACATATTTGATTATTTTAGTCCTTCCACAAAGTGATCCTTAATCAAAGGTAAGATTGCTTGCCAACATTTTCATCATCAGAAAGCAAAACTCTTTCTTATATCACATGAAAAGCAAACTCATAGCATTACTTCCCTTTTTCAGGTAAGTAAACTGGTAAACTTTCTCAGGTAAACTGTCTCAGATGATCAGAAATCAGCAAGATTGAAACATTCCTAGATATTTCCCAGTGATGAAGAAAGGTGTTGATTTTACTTTAGTCTCATTGTGGTATGGAGAGATGCAGGAGATCATGAACTCAGTTCTTCTCCTGTGCATAGTGTGCTATTCCTTGGCATACTGGAGAGCAGCAGGCACTAAAACAGGCTGGATGTTGGGTATAAGACTCAAAGTGAGCACATGCTAGAGCACATAGTTCTGCCTACTATGTGGCACCAGCAGCAAAAGAGGCCGACTTTGCTGCCTCCATTGCATCCTCAAATAGCTGTCCAACAAAGGTCTTTTGGGTGGTTCAAGAGTAGTTAACACTCTCTCAGGGACATTCCGAGATCCCTATGCATCACAGTTTGAGGACAAAACCATTTGTCTCTGTGGTGAACTTGCTAATGTTGTTAGCAGACAAGGTGCTTACAGCAGTGCTACATAGAAACAGTGCAAGTCAAAAGGGACCTCCCAGGCCATCTTGTCTGACCCCCAGCTCCAGCCAGCTCTGCTCACAACATGCCCACCATGGCATGCCTAACCTATCTTCGAACACCCCTTCGAGTCCTAAGTGTCAGGAAGATCTTCCTGGCATCTAAATGGAATCTTGGTTCTTTGTCGTGGCCTCTGTGCATCACACATATGGGTACTGCGCCTGCGCAGTGCCTGTGGCCGGAAGATTGATAGCTAACAGTTTTTGGCGGAAAGCTCTGCTCCCCTCCCCCCTGTGGCCTATAAAGAGCGGAGCGTCCGCCATTTTGTTCAGCCTTTGTGACCACCGTTTGCTGTGCCTCTTGCCACTTTCGACTTTCACTTCTACTATTACCTCATTCTCGAATTGTCCCTTATCCTAGTTTTTTCCTCTCCTTGTCCCAGCTTATTATTCTGTGTAGCTTTCTCTCATTATTTCTTCTTTCGATCTATCTATCTATCTATCTATATATACTTACCCTCTTCACTATCTCTCTTTTCTTCCTCTTCTTCTGCGATGGCGCAGCGAGTGGCTTTCCGCAAATGCGCGGATTGCGGGTCAAAAATGGCACCAACTGACCCGCATGACCTATGCCTCCTCTGCCTGGGAGAGGGGCATAGGACTGATAAATGCGTGCATTGCCTGGCCTTCTCCAAGCAGGCCAGGAAGAACCGCGAAAACTGGCTTTGGAGGCTCCTTTGGGATCGGGCTCTGATGCAGTCAGACCCGGTCGTCGCTGTCCCAAAACCTGGCTCCGCTTCTGTGGCCCCACCCTCACGGCCTTCAGACGAAGGTGCATCTGCTTTGGTGGCCCCCTCTGCTTCACCTAAAAAGAAGCATGAAAAGCGGAAGCACGCCGAAGAGAAGTTGGCAGGCCATAAGAAGGCCAGAAAGGAGAAGGTCTCCAAGCCTCCAAAAAAGTCTAAGACTTTGGACCGTCCGGACCATCCCCGAAATCGGAATTCGGAACCGATGGGACCCTCGGCACCGGTGGTGGTTACAATACCGACCCCGCCCGAACCGGTCCTCCAGGAGGCTATGCGGGTTACCCCTCAAGGGTCTCCCAGCCGTTCGGTTGACCTCCCACCTGCACCCCTTCCAACTCTATGGGGTTCAATTTCCGATGGGGAAATCCAAGACTCCCCTCCTAGGGGGAGATCACCGACACCCATGCCCGCGGTGATGATGGAAACAGATGTTGGCCTTTCCCCACCAGGGAGCCGGAGGAGCCGCTCGGTAGAGCAACGCCCAGAGAGTTGGCATCGCCCTTACTACCATACTTGGGGCAATGCGCTCTCTGTAGGGTACTACCCTGCTCCCAGGGCACAATCATCTCCTCCACCCCGCGACCAACCACGATCAGTGGATTCGAGGTGGGTGCCACCTCGATCCCCACAAAGTGGAAGCAGCCGCTCCTTCTTGCTGGCAGAGTCGTCATCTTCGGCCCCACCCTACTACGGTGCCGATTTGGCTGACTCGGAGCTCAACTCAACCTCCCTGGACATCGCTGTGACATCCCAGGGTCCTGCGTCACCCAACGAGTCCCACGTCTCCTTCGCGGAGCTGATGTCAAGACTTGTCCAGTCCCTGGACATCAATGCTGCCCAGCACCTGGGGCCGTCGACGGACAAGTTTTACGACGTCGTCCGCAGGGAGCAATCGACATCTATCGTTCTGCCTCTCATAACCACCTTGCGGCAGGCAATGACGCACCCCTGGGACCTGCCATCACATCCTCAGCTGATATCCAGGAGGTATGAGTCGATGTACAGGGTTCGGGGAGAGGATATTCCCTTCCTCCTCAAACACCCGAAACTGAACTCTGCGGTCGTCGAATCCTCACAGGGCAGAGAGGCGAGAGGACACACAGCACCGAGAGATAAAGAGGGCCGAAAAATAGACTCCCTGGCCAGGCGAGTCTATGCTGCTTTGGGCTTGGGACTTCGCATATCAAATTATGAGGCGACGTTGGCGAGATATCAATATTTTATTATGCAGCGCCTCCACAACATTGCCTCCACGCTCCCAGACCACCAGGGTGATCTCGTGAAGGTCCTGATCAAGGAAGCCATGCAGGTCACGGTGCAGCAGTTATCCACAGCAAGGCACCATGTGGATACTGACTCCTGGACCTTGGTCGGTGCCGTTTCCCTTCAGAGGCATGCATGGCTCCGGAATTGTAATTTCCCGGAAGAAACCAAGCAGCGGATAGAGGAAATGCCTTTCGATGGATCCGGGCTTTTCCATTCTCGAACTGACCATAAGCTCAAGAAGCTCCATGAATCGAGGATGACGGCATGCAGGATGGAGATCCAGTCTCACACTAGACATAAGTGGTCCTGGAATCGTCCATCCTACAGGCAATCCTACCAACCGAGACAGCAGCCTCAACACCACCAGCAACAACAACAGCAGCGCTGCCGTCCTCAGCCCCAACAGCATTTTCAGCAGGGCCACCATCGTTTTGACGATTGGAGGCAACGCTGACGGGACTGGCGAACCATTCCTCACACTCCTTCAATACCCACCCCCCTCTCATTTGGGGATTGGCTCCGAAGCCGACTCCCCATTTGGGAGTCCATCACATCTGACCGGTGGGTATTATCCATTGTTCAACATGGCTATCGAATAGAATTCGACATCGTTCCTCCATCGAGTCCAATCCGGTCTACTGTATGCTCACCGGTACTCCTCGACGAAATACGTCAACTTCTCCGTAAAGGAGCGATTCGTCAAGTATTGCCATCTGATGGACTTCACGGATTCTATTCCAGATACTTCACAGTCCCTAAGCGGGATGGTGGTCTACGTCCGATTTTGGATCTACGGAACTTAAATATGTTTATTGTACCGAGAAAGTTTCGTATGACTACCCTTCAAAACATTTTGCTGTTGTTAAGGAGAGAGGATTGGTTCGCCTCACTGGACTTGAAGGACGCCTACTTCCACATTTCAATTCACCCAAATTACAGGCGTTTCCTTCATTTTGCGATTGCAAGCCAACTTTATGAGTTCACAGTTTTACCTTTTGGACTGGCTACTGCTCCAAGAGTTTTTACCAAGTGCATGGGTCCTGTCTGTGTCTTCCTATGCCTTCAGGGCATACAAATTTATCTGTACCTCGATGACTGGCTGTTGGTCTCACAGTCCAGAGAAGGACTTTTGGCGGCCATCCATAAGACCTGTGCCTTACTAGATGACCTAGGCTTACATATTAATACAGAGAAATCTTCTCTTCTCCTGACACAGACACTCACCTTCATCGGAGCCCGCTTGGATTCGACGTTGGAGAAAGCTTTCCTCCCGCAAGACAGACAACAGACTCTTGCTCGCCTTATCCATCGAATCTGACGAGAGGGAATGGTCATGGCGAGGTCTATCCAGAGGGTCCTGGAACATATGGCGTCCTCAGTTGCTGTGGTTCCACATGCCAGACTTCAGCTTCGCCCACTACAACTATTTTTCAACAGGGTGTATCACCCTCAAAGAGAGCCACAGTTCAAACTGATTTGGATCCCATCTTCCGTGCTCCACTCTCTGCGCTGGTGGCTGAAACCGACCAATCTTACGCTAGGAGTCCCCTTCAGGGCGCAATCTCCTACGATAACCCTCAGCACCGACGCGTCTCTCCTAGGATGGGGAGCGATATGCTCTGGCCTGTCTACCCAGGGTATGTGGAATCGTCTAGAATCCACGAATCATATCAGCTTCCTGGAGCTACTGGCAGTCTTCAAGGCCCTCCGTTCTTTCGAGGACCTCCATCATCTGATCGTTCAGATAACCTCAGACAATATAGCGACCATTTTTTATCTGAACAACCAAGGAGGGACGAAGTCACCAACTCTAGCCAGACTCTTGATGGAAATTTGGGACTGGTGCATTCAGAGACACATCGCGCTGATGGCTGTTCATGTGGCTGGCATAGACAACATGCACGCGGACCTTCTCAGCAGGCACAAGTTCACCTCTCACGAGTGGAAACTGGACCCTCATACGCGCAACCACCTTTTCAGGCGCTGGGGGTTCCCCGATGTGGACTTATTCACTACCCAACGGAACAGGGTGTGCGAGGCTTACTGCTCGAGAGCGGGAATCGGACACGCGTCCCTAGGGGACATATTCATGATCCCTTGGAACAACATGCATTTCTATGCCTTCCCTCCGATCCCTCTTCTGATGAAGGTCATAGCAAAGATCGTGCACAACCGGGCATCGGGGATACTAGTTCCCCCTTGGTGGCCACCTCAAGCGTGGTTTGCGAAACTACTCGACATCTCTCGCGGGGAATTTCTTCATCTTCCATCGCTCCCATATCTTATAACGCAGGTGGATGGCACACTTCGCCACGTGGACTTGCTCTCATTGAACCTAACAGTGTGGCGAATTCGATGATTGACGTTCCATCGATACTGAGGACGGTTTCGAGAGTTATGAATCCAACAGCTTCTGTTAATCTATCAGTACCAACAGTGACTTCGACCACCTCGGATCCAATTGTCGAATCCAATCGCTCGGGTGCTTCCCCTTTCTCTGATCTCTCTGCACCATCCGGTTCGAGACAAGACCCGTCGAATTCGAATCCGACGTTTTTGCACCCTGATATTCAGCATATCATCGACTCTGCCTTAAAGCCGTCCACAAGGAAGTCATATAAGGCTAAATGGAAACGTTTTTCCACCTTTGCCAAGTCGCGTTCATTCTCCCCATTCCTCTCATCTATTGAACAAATTCTTCAGTTCCTTCTGGAATTGCACCATTCCGGATTGAAGCCGTCATCCATTAAAGTTTATACAGCCGCAATAGCCTACCACCATGGATTAGTCGATGGATCACCTCTGTTTTCTCATCCTATCCTCAAGAGATTCTTGAGGGGACTATATAATTTTAACCCATCAATTAGACCAGTTATGCCCACATGGAGCCTTTCTGTAGTTCTGCAGGCCCTTATGAAGGCCCCCTTTGAACCTTTAGCGACGGTGGATCTGCAATTGGTTTCTTGGAAGACGGCGTTTCTTGTAGCTGTTACTTCAGCCCGGAGGGCCAGTGAACTTTGCGCTCTTCGAATAGACCCTCCTTATCTAAACTTTCACAGAGATAAGGTCGTTTTACGCCTCGACCTGTCTTTTTTACCCAAAGTGTCTACACCTTTCCATACAGGACAAGACATTGTGCTGCCTGCTTTTTTCCCGTCACTGTCGACCCCTTTGGAAAGATTGTTGCACTCACTTGATGTTCGCCATTGCTTAGCCTTCTACCGATCGCGGACGGAGTCTATTCGACGATCCAATAGGCTATTCATCAAATATTCTACTAGGGATCAGGGCGATCCAGTCACTCCACAAAGACTTTCTCAGTGGATAGTCCACACTATTGTCTTGTGCTATCAGATAGCTAAGCTTGAACTGCCTTCAGTTCCCCGCAGCCATTCTACTAGAGCTGTTGCAGCCTCGTCTGCATTCACAGCGGGGGTACCGATTGATGACATCTGCCAAGCCACTACTTGGGCGAATCCCTGCACTTTCGCCAAGCATTACCGTCTCGATGTTCGGGCTTGACGGGACTGCTTCTTCAGTAGAGCTGTTCTCTCCTCCGTCCTACAATGAGGACACCTTCCCTCCTCCTTTGATGGTAAGCTTGTTAATCTACCCATATGTGTGATGCACAGAGGCCATGACGAAGAAAAGCAGGTTGCTTACCTGTAACTGATGTTCTTTGAGTGGCCATCTGTGCAGTCACACAACCCACCCGCCGGCCCCGCTCGGTGTCGGTGAGTGGATGCATCGATAGCTCGGTGTCGATGAGAAAGGCATCTTCCGTACCGACCATCCCCCTTTTTTACGGTACCGACAAAAAAAAAAAAAGATTTAAAATTATTAAGATATCGTACGTTCGGTCACAAAGACTGAACAAAATGGCGGATGCTCCGCTTTTTATAGGCCACAGGGGGGAGGGGAGCGGAGCTTCCCGCCAAAAACCGTTAGCTATCAATCTTCCAGCCACAGGCACTGCGCAGGCGCAGTACCCATATGTGTGACTGCACAGATGTACACTCGAAGAACATCAGTTACAGGTAAGCAACCTGCTTTTCCCTGAGCTTTGCTCCGTTGGAGCATGCCCTGCCTTCCTCTGCAGGGGAGAACAGGTCTCTACCCACCTCCGTGGGACATCCTCTCACATACCTGTATGTTGCCAACAGATCCCCTCGGAGTCTCCTCTACGCTGAAGAGAACCAGTTTCCTCAGTCCCGCCTCATATAGCATCCCCTGCAAACCATCCACCAACCTTGTGGCCCTACACTGCACTTACTCTAACCTGGCTAAATCCTTTCTGTAATGAGGGGCCCAAAACTGAACACAATACTCCTGTTGTGGGCACACTAGAGTGGTAGTAATACCTCTCTCAATCTAGAAGCCACACTTCTGGCTATGCAACCAAAGGTGGCGTATGACACCCATCCCTTTGCGCCAAGTGCAAGACCTTGCACTTATCCACATTGAACACCATCCTGTTGTCTCCTGCCCACTTCCATAGTCTGTCCAGATCCTTTTGGATCTGGAGTACCTGCTCCTCAGTTGTGGCCACTGCTCCAGTTTTAGTGTCGTCTGCGAATTTGATCAGCAGACTGTTCACCCCTTTTTCCATGTCATTAATGAAAAGATTAAACAGGATCGGCCCCAGGACAGAGCCCTGGGGGACCCCGCTTGTCACTGGCCGCCATCCCGATGATTCCCCACTAATGGTTACCCTCTGCTTTTGGTCAGTCAACCATGCCCTAATCCACCGGACAGTGCTTTGGTGTATCCCAGAACTCCTCAGTTTCTCCACCAGGATATCATGGGGCACTTTGTCAAAAGCCTTGCTGAAATCCAGGTAAACCACATCCACTGCATCCCCTCCATCTAACCATCTTGAAACCTTGTCATAGAATTCCACATGATTTGTCTGACAGGACCTGTTTTTGCGGAAGCCGTGTTGTGTGGCTTCCAGCCTACCTTCCCTATCTAGCTTCACTAGATCTCTCTCTCTCTTATGAGCCTTTTCATTGTTTTTCTTACAATGGACGTAAGGCTAACAGGTCTATAATTCCCCATGTCCTTCCTACTACCCTTTTTGAAAATTGGGACCACTGATGCCACCCTCCAGTCCTCTGGAACTTCACCCGTTCTCCATGAGGTCTCAAAAATGTAGGCCAGTGGGCATGAGGGAACCCCTGCCAACTCTCTAAGTACTCTCGGGTGTAAACTGTCAGGGCCTGGTGCTACTGACCCTGCACCCTCTTGATCCTTGCCTTTCCTGAATAAGATGATCCTGGCAACGTGGTATGACTAGGTGGGTCCAGGGAGTGGTAAATGCACCCCCATATGAGGGGCTGTTCCTACTACTAAAGAAACTCCCCACAGACCCCTGCTGTGAATACCCCTTTTTTTGGAGAGAAGAGTCACAGCAGAACAACTACAGGTACTCTTTGGAAGATACTGATGACTTAGACCCATTTTAATCATGGTTTTGGGTTGGTTATGGGGCCAAATCCTCCTGTATGAAGTGAGGCACAGGAGGAGTGTGGCCTTGATAATTCTCAAAGAGACCTCCAACCTCAGTTATCTCTTAGGTTTTTGACCAGGAACAGGATTTTTACCTTCACCCTGGCTTCTCTCAGCCAATTGATTTCTTGTAGAAGAGGAAAAGGAAGATCAAATATAGGATGGATTGAATGCATAAAGGAAGCCACAACCATTAACTTGAAAGAGCTGAGCAGGGCTGTCTTGGACAGGACTATTTGGAGAGCTTTCATTCATGGGGTCACCATAAGTCAGAGACCACTTGACAGAAAATAACATTTACCTCTCTGTCTTGCCAGTTTTCTGGAATTCCTGAGCCTTTTCTATCCTTGACATTTTTCTCTTTTTGTTTTACCTCAATTAAAAAGAAAGAAAGAAAAAACTCCTTGTCTTTGCCCCCACTCAGCCTCTTCTCTATTTTGCCACAAGATGGCACCAGTGAACAAGAAGCAGTCTCAATCTGAAAAAGAAAAGAAAATCAGTTGGTAAGTCATATCAAAGTCATCCAGATCAGTTTGCCACTTACCAGGGTCCAAATCCCTAGAAACAGATTGGTGGTTGGCTACCCTTCCTCTGGAGCATGAGAAGTTTTTGAGAGAACCATTTGCAACCAGGTATAGCCACTGCTGCTTTGGTGTCATTCTGCTTGGCATTGTATCCAAGACAGGGCAACCGTTAGCTACTGCACTACTTTTCTAGATAGCTAACCTTGGCAGTGGAGGACACGTTCCCCAGCTCAGTGGAAAACTTTGCATTTCACCCAGCACTGCTCCTGTCTAGAGGATTCAGAAAAATCAAAATGAATGAGCAGCTATAGTCCTCATCACTCCCTTTTGGCCTAGGAAGCTGTCCTTCAGATCTTCCCTGGGGATTATTAACCAAGTGGCTAAATGAGATAATTGGAGGGCATTTCCTCATTGGGGCAGAAAGAAGCATTAAAAGGACAAAATTAAACTTAAGGAATAAAAGAACTTTTTCCCAACAAGTTTAGGAGATTAAAAGGGAACATGCTCCATTGACAAGGTGTGGCTCTTTCCATGTCACAGTCCACCTACTTCCTATCCTCATCTCCAGTGTTTGTGCAAAGGAGTGATGCTGACATGCCCTCCATGATTTCCTAACATGGAACCTGTGGGACTTTCAGGACATGTAAAGTCTCCAAGCCTCTTAAAACTGTTTGGCTGTTTCCTTTCCTAAGGTATTGTTTCTGATCACTCTTAATGAGAGACCATCTCATTTAGTAAGGATTCTGACACATGTCATCTAGACCCTTCCTAATTTTTTTCATGGATCACAAGAGCTGGTGTTCACTGAAATCATAGGATGACAACTTGGTTCATTAAGCATTACAAACTAGACAAACATGTTTTTGCAAAAGTAGCCTTTGAATTTAGAGTTTCCTTATGCACAGGTTTGTCCCTCCTGTTTGCTTTTGCGCATCCTTTGATGGGGGGGGGGGGTCACACCAAATATAGATGGGTATTTACCATGAAGTTTCCTTCCAGTTCAGCACACAGGTAAAAGCCATTCCACTCCCTATCAGTCTGGGCCTTGTAGACACAGACATCAAATTCATCTAGCAGTGGTGGGCTGCCTATTTAGAAAGAGGGTATATTACTCTCTCCTTCTAATTTCTGTGACAATACCTTGGTTTGGCACCATTGGCTCCTGAAATCACTATTTCATTTGAAAAGAACTGGCAAGCAGGAGACATGGAGAGAGGGAAAAAAAAACCCTGGTCATGTGTTCCTTGTCTGTTCTGGATGGTAGGAGGAGAAAATTCATGATGGATGCCTGATTTTAAATATTTTACCTTTGTATGTTGATAATTTTTCCTTTATTTTATTGTTCAGCACTTTGTAGATATAGAGTGATATATACATTCTGTAAATAAAGAAGATAACATAATCAGGGCTTAGGATCAGGCTTAGATTATGACCTATCTTCATATGAACCAATCAATACATTAAGTACATTAGTGGAGAGTTTCCTGCAGGTGCCCTCACTACCTGAGATGAGGCAGAGGGGCTCCAGAGAGAGGGCTTACATAGCAGTGGAGCCCCTTCTTGTCAAAGATATTTGCCTGGTACATACTTTATGGGTCTGAAACTGGGTCTTTTCAGCCTGGAGTAGAGGAGACTCCAAGGGGATCTGTTGGCGACATACAGGTATGTGAGGGGGTATCACACGGAGGTGGGTAGAGACCTGTTCTCCCCTGCAGAGGAAGACTGGATGCACTCCAACAGAGCAAAGCTCAGGGAACCAAGGATCAATTTGGATGCCAGGAAGTACTCCCTGAGGACCCTGAGAGTATGGAATGGGCTTCCATGGGATGTGGTGAGGGTGTTCAAGGACAGGCTAGACATGCACATGGTGGGCATGTCATGAGCGGAGCTGGCTGGAGCTGGAGGTCCCTTCTGACTTACTCTGTTTCTATGTTTATTTTGCCTTCTGTGCCAGGCAAAGACTCTTTTTTCTTTTATGTTTCCTAAGCTTTTTATTCACGTTGTTAATCTTGATTAATCTTTTATGTTGCTTTATGATTCTGTGGCTTTTAATCTGTTTTTGTATTTACCTGTGAATTATTTTATTCTTTTTGTACCTGGAAAATATAATTGAAGGGAGATATAAAGTATGCATAATATAATAAAGTAAAATATATGATTACCTTGTTCTTTTCAGATTATAATAGCGTAGGATCTTTTTTGGCTCATGCTACATCTTCTGCAAAAAGCTCCCATGAAACACAATCAGCTGTTCCTGGTAAACCACTTAGCTTTCATCACTCTATTTTTTATGAAAAGTTATGATTTCTGTTCTCTCTCCCACCCCACCCCTCATCCCGCTTCTGCTTTCTCTGTAGGCTACATCCCTGCATTCCAGGCAGTGCCCTGGAATGAATTTTATCTTCATGGAACTTCATTTGCCAATCAACTTTGCTCCGAGATGCCATTTTTCAGCTCAGGAGGAGGTTGTTATTCTGCTGAGCAGGCAGAATACAGTGAGAACCAGAGTGTGCCACCTGGTTCCTGTCTGCTTTATGGTCCCAAAGCTGCAGTGCCAGCATTATTCCCAGCCAAACAACTGACAGCAGCAGATCCAAATGCAAACTCTGACTACCAGTCACAGGTAGAACACACAGTACCCCTTGAGAAGCACTCTGATGCTGACAACATCCTGAAAGATGAACAAAATGTTGCTGGTGAGTGACTAGTCTTATGGTCATTGTGGTGTGATCTGAAATAGAGGAAAAACTAACATACAAACACCAGACCACATGTGAGAGTGGGAAGTCTGCAATCAGAGCTGCCACAGGTTTTGTGTGGTGTGTTTAAAAGAACAAATACAGCCATAAGAGGTTGCTCCTAGAGAGCAACTCAGATGTCCCTGCTGCTGCTGCCACTTTGGTTTACTTTACTTTTCCTTTCAGGCTGCCAGATTCTGTGCTAGCTGGGTGCAACCCCATCCTTCCCTGATAAGATTCCTGAAATCCATGCTGACCAGGATATGGCACTTGCAGTTCACACAGGGGACTGTGGGATCTCTCCCATCCTCCCTTTTTACTTGTCTCACACACACTATATCAGTGTAAATTGCTCTTTGTCCAAGTGGAGTAAAAAAGCAATTATGGATACCACAGAAATGGTTGCAAAAGGAAGCAGCAGTACTTGTTCTGCTAACTATAACATTCCTCTAACAATTATTTGTTGTGTGAGGTGGTACTCTTCCTCATCACCCAACTTCTAGTTTGATGCTACTCCTTTTGGGGAGACAGAATTTCCTTTGGAATTAGAACACTGGAGACATATTGCAGTTTTTTCAGGTGCATAATTATTTACAAATGAGTATACGTGTAGATCCCCAATTTTGCCTAAAGGTTCCATAATCAGACCCTTAGAGACACAGGTAGTACCATGAGTTTTTTGCAGAGAGCAGCGTTCCGACATTGTCATAACCCATGCACAAAGTTTGAGTTGTGGTGATTCCACCATTGGTTGCTGCTGAAAAATAGATTGCTGTGTTGTTTGAAAAATTCCAGTGTGTCTCTTTTTCAGTATCTCCTTCTGAACTCAGGCATTCCCTTTTCCAGAACAAGCTTTGGCTAATCCCTAGTCATTGACCTGGTTCACAGGTAAGGGAAGCCACTGGGTGAATTTCCCAGTGGAATTTGCCATGTTGTATTTCAAATATTCAAGCCATGGGAGGAACCACATAGCTTTTTCTTACATGCAAATACATCTGTGGGCAGTGGTTTTTCAGATGGTTAACAAGTCACTCAGAATCCATGTCCTGTTTTAGAATTCTAGGTGGTTTGTTAACCATCCTAATAATTCACATTTGCTGGGTTCATACGTAACACCATGGCTTGAATTTTCAAAACAATAGCCAGCACCACAACAAGAAGCTACAAAGAGAAATTCACTTGCAGTGGCTTCTTCAGCAGGCCCATTAAGGGCAATTTAATGACAATTTCTGTAACAAAGGAGATATTTTCCAGGATAGTTAAGATAGTCTCCAGCAGTCATAATGGTTTCACCACAGCAGATATCACCAAATTGATTATAGTCCCAGAAGGCCATCCAGCTTGGTTTCCAATCTATAACAATACATTGCTCCATATAGCTATTTGAGTCCTGTGCCACTGAATGCAGAACATCGTATAAGAGTGGTATAGAAATGCAATAAACAAGCAAACAAATCCTTGGGAGTTACTTGCAGCAGAAGGCCCTCTGCTTTGGCTTAGGACCACCCACTGTTCTTTTGTTCCCATATCCCTCCCTTTTGCATCAGTTTTTCTTCAACTGCTCTGGAAAATGCTAGAGAGTTGCCAGAATTTATGAAGATAAATGTAGCAGTCAATATAAGGGTTGATGATGATAGAAAAATACTGTATAAGTTATAGGGAGAGGGGTGATACCCTTTTTTCTTTATAGTAGAGGTGAGATATGGTACCATTTCCTCTCTTGTGGGGATTAATCTGCACACAGCTGTCTAGCACTGCTGATCACACAATAGTACCTTTGTGCTCCCACTGACCACATTGGTGGGCCTCAGTGGGGTTTGGAATCAATGATCTGGATGACCAGTTCCCACTCATGATGGCTTCCTTGTTATGCCAGCCTGTGTCCAATTGTTAAGGTGAACATTGGGAAGGAACTTTGGGTTCTGTACTGATAATTATCGGTCAGTGCCTCAGAGAGCACAAAACAACTGATGACAGTAACATACACAGTTCCACTATGGCTCCAAGAGTGTTATTGTGTGGGTTTGGCCCATGCCAGACTATGCCTTCACCAGATTATCCTGGTTTTCTTATCTTTATCCTTTCAGATTTTTCTGAAGAGAGGAAGAACTGACTCAGCTTCCTCAAAGAAAAAGGGGAGGGAAGAGAAAAGACAATGGCATTCTTGTTGTTAAACTTCTCTTGGATATTAACAAAACAGGGATGTATGCTTTGAAATTAAGCAACCTGAAAGTATGAAGAAGAGGGGAGAATAACATTATTATTACAGGACTAGCTCTGTCATCATTATTGTTATCATCATCTTCATCTTCATCATCATCATCAATGCAATTATTACCTGCTGAGAAAAGAAGCAGTGAAACCAAGTATAGTTCTTTGCTTTGCATATATTTGATTGTTCTTAATAATCCAAATTTATCTTAAGCTTTAATAATCAACCAGGATTTTCACAGTAATTGTGATGTATATGGTCTGAAAAGACATCTATGTCCCTTCTCATGTCAGGGCTGTATGTTGTTTATTTTTACAGCATTGAGTACACATAGCTCACCTACATGCTGTCATTAAAATCTTCTTAGACTACGTATTCAAACAGTTTTCAGAGTCATAACAGTAATAGCTATCTGTGAAAGGAATGATGCCTCTTTCTCCCCCCTCCTCCTCCTCCTCATGCATGTAAGGATGTATTCTTTCCTCTCACTCTACAGTGATCAAATGCTGAAGTGAGACAATTTCCTGTACTTCTTAGTTGTTTTGTAAATGAAGAAATTTCAGCAAGTGCAGTCTTCTTCACATGTGTGCAGGGTTGTACTTGTTAAAATTCCTTGCTTCTCCATGACTGTTCAAGGTGCAGGAGCCCTTTCTTCTTTTGAGACTGGAAGTTCTATTTCAACCTGTATGAAGGTAAACTGGATAAAAGAAATATGGAAAATAAATAAGTTACAGACATCTCAGCATTTACTGTTTATATTGCGTCTGCAAAGTGCCTTTCTTCAAAACCTCTATGGATGGAAAATCCACATTTTCATCACACTTGACTTTTCCCCAGTAAGTCTGCTTTGGGATTGCTGTGGGAAAGAGGGTAAAGTCTACTCTGAATTAGTGAGACTCGACAGCTGAGCTGTCAGGTAATGTGGATGGGTATACACACTAGCACGGTTTGCTCAAGAGCTTGGTAGGTATACACTAGTAAGATGAGAATGTTCATTTTCTTTCTCTGAAAAGCATCAAACCTCAAGTTTTTGAATTTTACACTTCTGTTGAAAGCACAAGAGGAAACTGGGTCAATTTCTTCTCCGGTTAGTTGGCCAAACTTTACCTGGGCTTCATCAACAAAAGTGTTACTTAAAGTGTTTGTCTCTGACTTCATCAACAAAAGTGTTAGTTAAAGTGTTTCTCTCTGACAACATTCTCATAGGTCTGCGTAATCCGGGGCACTGACTCAGAACATTAAAGTGCCCTGTCACTGTACTGAAAGCATTTAAGATAATTGTGTATGCCAGCTGGGCCATTTGTTGTCTTGGTTTCTTACAGAACCCTAATTGTGTGTAGAAAAAGTGTATAAATGAAATAAATGTGAATCTTGCGGTGCTGGGCACCCAGTCAACTTTCATTTTTACACTGAATTCTTATAAATATTTAAATAACCTATATAAGAAACTATCCCTATGCAATTTTATACCATTATTTCCCAAACTTTTGATAGCCACGAGATACTTCTTACTGTTTTAAAATCTGGGAATACACATTACTCTTCCAGCACAAATAGTTTACTTTCTGAGTCTATAAGAGGAAGAATTACTCCTTCACAGAGGCCTTTTTCATTCCTGTTTTGGATAGATCATTGATCTGAATATGCTTCAGATCACTGGGTTGAGAGGCTGAACTCTTAAATTCTCTGAAATTCTCTTAAATCAAAAGCTGCCACAGTCAACAGTCTGCATTGGGAAAGATTGGATTGTAGAATTATTTTGCCCCTGGCAGTGATGTGATTTTCTGATGCCCTAAATCAGGGCTACAGAGTGTGATTCTGCAAGCATTTTTGGCTTATCAGTCCTTCCATCCATCACCAGTGGCTACACTATCTAGGGCTGAAGGAAGTTTCACAATAAGAACATCTGGAGGACCACATAATTGCATCCTTGTTCAAGATAGAACACAATATCCTCATTTAGCATTGTTCTTAAGCATTTAGAAAACAACCAAAAAGGGTTTTTTAATTGTTATCCCAATAGCCATAAATATCTGGACTGATACATTTGATTAGGAAAAAATAAAAATACCAGGAGAGGCAAGGAGAGGCTGGATATTCTACTGCCTCCTCACCAGCCTCTGGAGCAATCCCCAAATGCTTTCAACAAGGTAGGAGTGCTCTTGAATGGACAGGAAGTGACTGGTAGGGGAGGGGAGGAACATACAGAAAATCAGATGCACCTTCACTCATTTTCATATGGTCCCTCTCAAATGACAGTCCATTGCACATTGGGGGAGCATTTTCAGGGAGCTTGAGGGTCTGGTGGGGAGAAAATCCTCTGCCTCCCCACTTATGGATTGATCACTGGATCCAACCCAGTGTGGTTTAAATCTTCAAACAAATGCAAAGCCTTATGTGAAATTTTTAATTAAAGTAAAAAAGCACTAAATGAAGTTGACACACTGATGTTCCAAGATCCTAAAATGTGTCCTTTCTGCATCCCTTAATCTACTTCCCATGCTAATGTGCAGAGTGAAGAAGAGTGGATTGGATTAGAATTAGAGATTGTTCTGGATTCAGAGCTCAGTTTCATGGACACATCAGACATGAATCACTGGTAGCCACATAATCTAGTTTTGCCAATCAATGGCTTTGGTTGAACACCAATTGTTCCAGTTACATGCTTTAGTCTAAGGTAATCAGTTTACTTGATACTGTGAGTTAGCATTCTGTTTAATATGGCAGCAGATTTCTTATTTCATGGAAGGATAGCGTTTTCTTAGTAGTAACTTGTTAATGTTCATAAAAGTATCCACCACTGAAGACATTAGCCTTATTCTCCATGCTGCATTAAATAAGAACAGTAACAAATGCCTAACTGGCTGTTTTGGTGGGGCAGGGTCATCCTTGAAAAAACTTGTCTTGAGAGAGACAAATGTTACATAGGAAAGGCATTTGTTGGACAATATATTTCCCCAGCATGTTAAAATGAGCATGAGAATGGATATCAGGATTCAGCGAATAAAAGTAATTTAAGATTGAATCATTTCTGCCTCTACACACATCAACAAAAGCAGCATCACCGTGCTTTCCTCAATGGATTCTACAGGACTTTGCTCCTTTTCCTGGTTCTCGGAACATATTAAAATGACCTGTAATTAATCTAATTTGTGTCCCAATATGTTTACATTGTGTGGACTCACAAAAGCACCCTGATGGCTAATGGTTGTGTCATTTATGTCCCTAGCTTCTTTGGTTTTACTGAAAGAAATTGGTTTCTGGAAATTGTTTCTACCATGCATTTGACGAGGTCTTAGGACTAGATTGTGGGTCTGCTTTTGTGTAAGTAACACAACAAAATGTGAGCCTGGAGTGAAAGTCACCCTATGATGCAGGGCAAACTTTAGAGGTAGTTCTTGTAAGAATGACTGATATAATGTATGTGAATGGCTGTATAAGTAGTAAGTACTATTATTTTAAGGTGGCAGAACATAAACCATACAGGATTTTCTACTAACCTGAAAAAAATATGCTGCCCTGCTCATAAATTATGAAGAAGCAGCTTTGTGTATGCAAGTCATCAAGAAGGTACATGATCTGCTAATCAAACCACTGTTTAGGGGAACAGCAACAAGGAATAGTTTCTGGTATGTAATTTGTGCAGTTCCAGCTGGTTTCCTTTGAATGTGGAGACCTACCTGGTAGTAAGTTCCATTAAAATAAGCAGGGGTTACTTCTGAGTAATTATGTATATGATTGCACTTTTAGTGTGAAAGAAACCAAAATCTAAGTTGCAGGTACACATAAAGATAAACATCTACCTGGGAGTAATGGGACTTCCATTTGTGTAGAATTGCAGCATAAGTTATAGAATTTGCTGTCAGTAGAGGTATTGATGACTTTCATGAACAAGTAATTTTCAGGATACCTAAGTAAAAATTTCATGCTCAAAAGCAGTATGCTGCAATACTGTTACTAGGAAGGGAAGAGGAACCCATGCACAACCCTTAACGATACCTCTAGTCAGTAAGGTGGGGAGGTGGAGGAGAGCGCCGCCATGGATGTGAAAGGAGGTGGTTAGAGGGATTAGATGAAAGAGGAACCTCCATAGGAAATGGGTACTGGGGAAAATAGACAGAAGGGTGTACCGGGAGGAGGAGGCCCGTTGCAGAAGGATTCTTCGCAAGGCTAAGGCTGATTATGAGCTGAGACTTGCCAAGAATATCAAGAGCAACAAAAAGGGCTTCTTTCAGCATGTAAATAGAAAGAGGAAGGGGAGACAAGTGGTGGGACCACTAAATGAGGAAGGAGATCCAGTGACTGATATGAGGGAACAGGCACAGATGCTAAATGACTATTTTGCCTCTGTGTTCTCCCCAAAGCAGGACGGGGGATATCCGCATAGGAGATTAGATGAGGCCGGGGACTTAGGGGCACAGATTAGAGTCACCCCCCTTGAAGTCGAGGGGCTCCTCAGGGCTCCTCAGTACCTGACAGTACTTAGAGAGTTGGCAGGGGTTCTCTCTCACGCCCGCTGGCCTACATTTTTGAGACCTCATGGAGAACGGGTGAAGTTCCATAGGACTGGAGGGTGGCGTCAGTGGCCCCAATTTTCAAAAAGGGTAGAAGAAAGGACATGGGGAATTATAGACCAGTTAGCCTTACGTCCATTGTAGGAAAAACAATGGAAAGGCTCATAATAGAGAGAGATCTAGTGATGCTAGATAGGGAAGGGAGGCTGACAGCCACACAATACGGCTTCCGCAAAAACAGATCCTGCCAGACAAATCATGTGAAATTCTATGACAAGGTTTTGCTATGGCTAGATGGAGGGGATGCAGTGGATGTGGTATACCTGGATTTCAGCAAGGCTTTTGACAAAGTGCCCCATGATATCCTGGTGGAGAAACTGAGGAGTTTTGGGATACACCAAAGCACTGTCCGGTGGATTAGGGCATGGTTGACTGACCAAATGCAGAAGGTAACCATTAGTGGGGAATCATCGGGATGGCGGCCAGTGACAAGCGGGGTCCCCCAGGGCTCTGTCCTGGGGCCGATCCTGTTTAATCATTTCATTAACGACATGGAAGAAGGGGTGAACAGTCTGCTGATCAAATTTGCAGACACTACTAAAACTGGAGCAGTGGCCACAACTGAGGAGCAGGTACTCCAGATCCAAAAGGATCTGGACAGACTATGGAAGTGGGCAGGAGACAACAGGATGGTGTTCAATGTGGATAAGTGCAAGGTCTTGCACTTGGGGCATAGGAATAGGTGTCATAAGTACAGATTAGGTGAAGAATGGCTGGAGAGCAGCACTTGTGAAAGGGACCTTGGGGTACTGGTTGACTGCAGGCTAAACATGAGTCAGCAGTGTGATGCGGTGGTCAAGAGGGCGAACGTCACCCTTGGTTGCATAGCCAGAAGTGTGGCTTCTTGATCAAGAGAGATATTACTACCACTCTACACGACTCTAGTGCGCCCGCAACTGGAGTATTGTGTTCAGTTTTGGGCCCCTCATTACTGAAAGGATATAGCCAGGTTGGAGTCAGTGCAGCGCAGGGCCACAAGGTTGGTGGCCGGTTTGCCAGGGATGGGTTATGAGGCAAGACTGAGGGAACTGGGTCTCTTCAGCCTGGAGGAGACTCAGAGGGGATATGTTGGCGACATACAGGTATGTGAGGGGATGTCACATGGAGATGGGTAGAGACCTGTTCTCCCCTGCAGAGGAAGGCAGGACGCGCTCCAATGGAGCAAAGCTCAGGGAACCAAGGTTCCATTTGGATGCCAGGAAGCACTTCCTGACAGTCAGGACCCCGAGGGTGTGGAATGGGCTTCCACGAGAGGTCCTTGAGGCCCCATCAGTGCGGGTGTTCAAGGATAGGCTGGACGTCCACATGGTGGGCATGTCGTGAGTGGAGCCGGCTAGTGCCAGAGGTCAGACTAGATGGCCCGGGAGACCCCTTCTGACTCGCTCCATTTTCTATGTTTGTATGTTTCTAACCCCTCAGTATGGGTTGTCATATTGTCTGAAGCCAGTTATTGATTTTCCATAATTAGCTGGAACTGGAAATAAGTTTGATTCTTATGGTTGATCTGAATGGCTTTCATGGGGTCACTTACAGTTAGTGCTTTGGAATGTAAGGAGATTCAGGATCACTTCTAATTCTATGATTACTGATTTTTGGTAGTGTTCTTAATGTGGATTTCTTGAGACATGACAAAAGATTGCCGTAACATTCTGTTGATGTGCTTCATTAGGGGCTAAGATAGCCCAAGAAAGCTTAGGAGATGGGTGAAGATGACTCATCTTTCTTTTTCCTCTTCCCCCAGGCGGAAGAAAGGGACAAATGATGCCTGTACTGTAAAGGGCAGTTAGTCTGTGCTGGAACAGTGTCTGAAAGGTAGGCAAAGAGTTGATTTTGCTCTCTGCAGGAAATCCTATGGCATTAGGATTTCTCTAGAAATCTGACTGGGAACAGGAATATACTACTGTGTTAATACTTGAATGGTAACCTTATGATCAGCCTGAGTAGGTATATAAATAATCTTTATATTACAGAAATGCTGTATATTTTCAGTGACATTCAGAAGCAGCAGAATCCCTAGAGCCCAAGCGGACCCCATTTACTACAAGCTGATTTTGGATCCTCCTGGGCAAGAAGGAGAATAAGGATTTCTTGTTCTACCTAAACCTTTTTTGAGCAACAAGACCTTCCTGGACTCAAGAATGTTTTCATGTGAGTTCTTAGTTCTGATGCCTTTGTCTTTACTTCTGGCTATATTGCACCATGGCTCAGCCCTCTCATTCAGGCTCATTACATGGACATAGAATCAAAGGCTTTATACTAACAAGCAAGTGGGCAAGCACTGAAGCTTTGACCTTAATCTTGACCAAGACACTTCCCTCTAGATCAAAGGGCAATGAAAATGAATGGGAGGGAGCGGATTCCACAGGCTGTTAATCGGGTAGGACATCTGTTTTTCATTCAGTGGGTCTCAAATTTTATTCCCATCTCCTTGAACAAATTTTCTGCCTTCTGGGAAGAATGGAAAATGACAAACCTTTAACTGACTGTCTATACATGCATTTTCATTTTCAGTAGAGAGACATAATAGAGAGACATTGTTTCTATGTTTCTATAATATACTTGCAGGCTCTTCTGAGTGGTTCTGCTGTTTAAAAAAGATTAAATGTCTATAAACTGTGTGCATGTGGGGAGGAGATAGCTACTTTTTAGTTGTCCTTCCCCCCTTGCTTTGCATGTTAGAAACAGAGGAACAGAGCAAGTCAGAAGGGGTCTCCTGGGCCATCTAGTCTGACCCCCGACTCCAGCCAGCTCTGCTTATAACATGCCCACCATGGGCATGTCTAGCCTATCTTTGAACATTCTCACCAATGGGGCCTCAACCTCCTCCCATGGAAGCCCATTCAATACCCTCGAGGTCCTAACTGTCAGGAAGTGCTTCCTGGTATCCAAATGGAACCTTGGTTCCCTGAACTATGCTCTGTTGGAGTGTGTCCTGCCATCCTCTGCAGGAGAGAACAGGTCTCTACCCATCTCCATGTGACATCCCCTGGCATACCTGCATGTTGCCAACAGATCTCCTTTGAGTCTCCTCTTCTCCATGCTGAAGAGACCCAGTTTCCTCAGTCTCGCTTCATACAGCATCTCCTGCAATCCAGCCACCAACCTTATGGCTGTACGCTGCACAGACTCTAACCTAGTTATATCCTTTCTGTAATGAGGGGCCCCAAACTGAGCACAATACTCCAGTTGCGGGCACACCAGAGTCGTATAGAGGGGTAGTAATACGTGTCTCGATCTAGAAGCATACTTCTGGCTATGCAACCAAGGGTGGTGTTCGCCCTCTTAACCACCGCATCACACTGCTGACTCATGTTTAGCCTGCAGTCAACAGGCACCCCGAGGTCCCTTTCACAAGTGCTGCTCTCCAGCCACTTGACCCCTAACCTGTACTTATGACACCCATCCCTATGTGCCTTGTGAGAGGATTAAGGAGATGGAACAGCACTTTCCCCTTTCCTGGGATTCCCCTTCTAACGCAGGAATGCAAAAAGTACAGCCCACCAGATATCCTTCCCAACCCCATATATCTGTTGCCATGGCAGCACTGCCTGTCCCTTCCTTATCCCAGCCTCTGAGGGGAGATCAAAATACATAAGGAATTCCTTTGGTAGCTTTGCTAAGCAAAACCTCAGGAATTCCTTTGATGATCAAGGGGATCCCTTGCTTGTGATATCTGATCTGTAGACCCTGCCTGGTACTATCAGATGTGGCCCAGAACCAAAAAGGCCATGCACACTGGCTCTAAGCACTTGTGTGGATGGGAACAGGAAAAAAGCCTTTCCAACTCAAAGCTTAGTTCATTAAAAAAGTTGATTCCACACCTATTTGTATATATTTCAAAATTATATTATTATCATTATCATTATCATTATCATTATCATTATTATTATTATTATTATTATTATTATACACATATTACAGAAGGAGGGTTCATAGCTGAAAGAGAGTGGGTTATTATGTCAACTGTGTATAGAAGTGTCAGATGTACTGGCTACCTAGTTTGTGTGGTGTCCTACCTAGGGCATGGAATTGTGGTACATTCCCCTAACACATCAATTCAGGGATCCATTTTTGTATCACTGGAATAGCTTACAGGAACAAGTATCAGGCTCAGGAATGCTGAATGAAATGGAGCCGGACTGCAGGGGTGAGACAATCCCCTCTGGTCCACTATGGATGCTCCTTCTCAGCTAGGAAGGCAAGCCACACAGTAATTGCTTCACCCCTCCTGATTTCTCCCCAAGGAGGGAAAACACAGGGCAGGAGAAGCCTCAGGCAGCTTTCTATATAGCAGCTTTCCCAGCCTGGGAAAATAGGTGCACAGACAAGCCAGCTCACCAGTCAGGGTTTGTTTCAGGGGAGTGATAACACTCTTCATGTCAGCTTTTAAATCTCTTTTTAATTGTCTTATAAGCTGTTTCAATTAATTACTAGATTCATTAGGCATAATACCCTTTCCCTCCCCTTTTTGCTTCTTACTGGATGCCATGGGTTCACTGTCTGTGCCTTCTGAAAAGACAGTAAAATCCCCTTGATCTTCCTCGTGCATGAAGATGTCCAGAATATTCTCCTCTGGTATTTTTCTCTTGGGTTTTCCCATGTCTTAATAGTTCAAGGTGTTTTTCTTTTCTATTTACAAATAGGTATACTTATATCATACAGTTTTTTGGGTTTAGAGCAGAACTAATTTTTCTAAGCTGCCATCTTCTTGGCAGCAGAAACCATGCTCCCAGCTCATCAGCCAAATCACAAGGTTGAGGAGTGGTCCTCCACCTGGCTCATTGATGCTGGCACTCACAGGTACTAGGATGGGCTCAGCCAGCACTTGGCTTAGTGATGCTACTCCTGCTTCATCTTACCTGTGGAGTGAAAGAGAAAAAGGAGCAAAGACAGCTGTGTACTTCATGCAGAAGGAAAGGAGCATGCAAAACCATCTTACTGACTGAAATGTTTATTGGAAGAGTTTTTTTGGTCAGGAACTCAGTGATATTGCCAGGATAGAATCATAGAATACTGGGGTTGGAAGGGGTGAGAGTGCCATCAGGTTCAACACCCTGCTCAAGTGCATGAGTCCAAGTTAAACCATCCCTCTCAGATGGCTCTCCAGTTGCATCTTGAATTCTTCCAGTGTGGGAGAGCCCATGGCTTCCCTAGGCAAATGCTTTGTTTATCATATTTTCAGTCAGGAAGTTTTTCCTGATGTCCAGTCAGAAACTGGCTTCCTGCAACTTGAGCCTTTTATTCCATGTTCAGTACTCTGGAATGATAGAGAAGAGATCCTGGTGTTCCTCTTTGTGACAGCCTTTCAAACACTTGCAGAGTGCTATCACATCTCCCCTCAGTTTTTCTTCTTGAGGCTGAACATGCCCAGTTCTTTCCATCTCTCCTCATAGGGCTTTGCTTGCAGTCCCTAGATATTCTGAACCCTTTCCTGTTTGTCTTCATCTTTCTTAAACCGTGTTGCCCAGAACTGGACACAGCACTCCAGCTGAGACCTAACCAATGCTGAGTAGAAGGGAACTAGAACTTTATTTGATTTGGAAGTTATACTTGCCCATTCTGTTCATAGAATCATAGAAGAGTATAGTTGGAAGGGGCCATCGGGTCCAACCCCCTGCTATTGCAGGACACTAAGTTACACCATCCTATTTAGATGACTGTCCAAATGCTTTTTGAACGTATCCAGTGAGGGAGAGCACACAACTTTCCCAGGTAATAGGTTCCATTGTAGTGTTCTGACAGTCAGGAAATTCTTCTTTGTGTTTAGTCTAAATCTGGTTTCTTTCAACTGAAGTCCATTATTCTGTGTCCTGTGCTCTGAAATGAATAAGAAGTTATCTTGTCCTTCTTCTTTGTGACAGCCTTTCAGGTACTTGTATAGTGCTATCATATCTTCTCTCAGTTTTCTCTTCTTGAGGCAGAACATGCGCGGTTCTCTCAATCTTTCCTCATAGGGCTTTTCCTTCAGTCCCTGAATCATTCTTGTTGCCCTCCTCTGTACCCATCCTAACTTTTCTGCATCTTTTTAAAGGTTAACTGTCCAGAAAATGGACACAGTACTCCAGGTGATGTCTGACCTGTACTGTTTATATTGAAATTAGTAATTTGTGTGTTTTGGAAGTGATGCTTGTGATAATGCAGCCCAAAATAGCATTTGCCCTTTTTGCAACCACATCATATAGTTGGCTCATATTTAGCTTTTGATCCACAACAATTCCAAGATCCTTTTTTTTACTTGCAGTATTGTTGAGACCCATATTCCCCATCTGGTAGCAAAGCATTTTGGTTTCTTTTTCCTAAGTGTAGAACTTGGTATTCATCCCTGCTGAATTTCATTCTGTGGTTTTCAGCCCAGCATTCCAACCATATCAAGATCAATTTGAAACTTCTTTCTGTCTTCCAAGGTATTAGGTATCCCACTCAGTTTTGTGCCATCTGCAAATCTGATAATAATTCCCCGCACTTCTTAATCCAATCATTAATAAAAATGTTGAAGAGCACTGAGCCCAGGACTGAACCCTGTGGTATCCCACCTCTACCCCAGTTTGAGAAAGTGCAATTGATGAGCACTCCTTGAGTTCAGTTCTGTAGCTAACACAAGTAAACCATCAATATTGGTAAAACAAAGACAATTATGTCTTTGATCTTCTATACTGTGTCACACAAAGAAACATAGAAACAAGGCTAGTCAGAAGGGACCTCCCAGCCCATCTAGTCTGACCCCTGGCTCCAGCCAGCTCCACTCATGACATGCCTACCACGTGCATGTCCAGCACTATCCTTAAACACCCTTACTGATGGGGTTTCAACCACCTCCCATGGAAGCCCATTCCATGCCCTAGGGGTCCTAACTCCCAGAAAGTACTTTCTGACATCCACCTTGAATCTTGTTTCTCTGAGCTTTGCTTCATTGGAATGCATCCTGCCCTTCACTGGAAGAGGGAAAAGGTCATGACCCATCTCTGCGTGATACCCCCTCACATACCTGTATGTTGCTAACAGGTCCCCTCTGAGTCTCCTCTGCTCAAGGCTGAAAAAACCCAGCTACCTCAGTCTCGCCTGCAAACCAGTCACCATCCTCGTGGCCCTTCACTGCACCAATTCCAACCTTGCTATATCCCTCTTGTAATGAAGGATCCAGAACAGAACACAAGCTCTGGACATACCAGAATCATATAGAATGGTAGTAATACCTCTTTCGATCTATAAGCCACACTTCTGGCTATGCATCCTAGGGTGGCGTTCACCCTCTTGACCAACACGTCACACTGCTGACTTATGTTTAGCCTACAGTTGGCCAGAACCCCAAGATTCTTTTCATAAGTGCTGCTCTCCAGTCACTTGTCCTCTAACCTGTGCTTATGATGCCCATGCCTATGTGCCAAGTGCAAGACCTTGCACTTATCCACATTGAATCCCATCATGTTGTCCCTGGCCCACTTCCATAGTCTGTCCAGATCCTTTTGGATCTGGAGTACCTACTCCTCAGTTGTAGCCACCACCTCCATTTTAGTATTGTCTGTGAATTGATCAGCAGACTTGTCATCCCCTCTTCCAGGTCACTGATGAAAAGATTGAACAGGATTGGTCCCAGGACAGAGCCCTTGGGGAACCCACTCTTATCAGTTAAAGCACTTATTCCCTTAAGAGAAAAGGAGAGTTGAGTCAAGACTTAAATGATATAAAGAAATTTAATCAGTCTCGTGTTTTAAGCTATTGTATTATGGCTGTCTCCTCTTGTTTCAATGCTTCTGCAAAAAACTAGTTGAAGTGTTGTTATCACAAAATTTGTGATTTCTTCTTCCTTCACATGTTTCTACCCATTTATAAGTACTGCAAGAGATAGGGTTTTATTGATTTTTCCTTGTAGAGATTCCATTATGTGTTCACATTCTGACTTCAAAAGAAGCTTGCTCAAATAATGTCTCCTGGGCAAATGGTATAGTATTATTAATTTAAAAGCTTTCTGCCACTATGCATTTTCAGTTATTGACAATGAGATTCTAGAATAATATAATAAATGATACCTTGACTCACAAACTTAATCCGTTCCAAGACTCTGGTTGCAACCCAAATTGGTTGTGACCCAAGTCAAATTTCCCCATAAAGTTCAATGTAAATAAGGTTAATCCATTCTGTAACCATTTTTAATCACAAAAATTTGAAACAAAGTGACAAAGAACAGCAAAGATTGTGGCCATGTTCCCCCCACCCCACCACCCTGAGCATGATCGCGGCCATATCCCCCCTCGAGCATGACCGCGATCGCGCAGGGAAGATGGGTGTGATCATGATCGTCACCCAATGCGGAGTTCACAACCTGAAGCAACATTTTTCTGAAATTTCTGTTCACGACCCATTTTGGTCATAAACTGAGGCGTTCGTGAGCCAAGGTACCACTGTATTGCTCTGTATTGACTAAGCTCTTTTATGAGCTTAGTCATTTTTACTGATCTTCAGGTCTCATATTTGCTACAAATGAAGCTACTGAATATTTTTAGATGTGATTGTTTGCAATATTTGTTTACTTGAAGATGTTGTTGCTAATGGGGAAACAGTTTCTGATGATGTGGGTGTTATAGAGTGAGCAGAAAGAGAACTTCTGAATGAGAATATTAGGAAAAACTGTTTACACTTTCATTGGTACGATCCTCCTCACTTAGGAGGATCCATGAAAAATTTTTTAATATCTTGCAGGTATAGGGACTGGACCAAGTTCTCCCAAAATGTAGCATTTCAAGGTGGATATTTCAGACATGGAAAAGGTGAGATAGTATGCTTAGCTGAAGTGACAAAGGATAATAAGATTCAAGATAAGCCAAGTGGCTGGTGAGAACCAGACCACCTATGGTATATGGAGATAACTGTGAAACAGGGAAGGTCAGAGGAGGAAGGCATGTTTTTCTCAGTAAGATGAGTGGACCAATTAAGCAACATTCCACTTTCCCACTCTCTGGCCCACAGGCAACATGAACTTCCCTGAGGGTGGAGACACCTCCATTTACTGGGTAAGGGAGGAGGGGAACTCAATTTGGAATCAATTCCTGGTATTGGCAAGAACTAACTTCACAATTAGAGGGTTCTAACTGAATGGATGCCACTTTTATAGCACAAAGTCAATTCTGGCTGGACAGCTTTAACATACTAAATACTGTATTTAGAAGCCTCTCCTCAAAGATCTGCTAGAAAAGGAAAGGAGAGAGGATACTTCTTACATGATACAAGGATATGTTTTGTCATCCTGGTAGCATTCAGAAATGCATATTTCATTTGACAGGGTTTGCAAATAACTTATTTTCTCCTCTAGAGAATGTGCAATGTGAAAATGCTTCCATAAGATAGATGTTATGCCCTTCATTTTAATATGGAGAAAGAAAGAAAAATCAGTGGCTAGTTTGGAGTGGGAGGTTGTAGCAAAGCATCAAATTAATAAGAATTAAATTATGATTTGCAGGGTAATGCAATTCAATTTTGAGAATTCAGATTCTCAAAACACTTACCTTTCAAATAAGTATACTTTCAGCAACTTTTTATGGCTCTCCTTTCTTCCAGTCCTTTCAGTTCTAGTCAAGAAGACAGAAACTGTCAGGATCTGCAAGAATTACACTGCTCCTCTGGTGATACGCTTGTGAAAAAGCAGCATGATTCATTGTGCAAGTGCCTGCAGGACCAAGGTTAAACCTGTAGGTACTTGCAAGGATTGGAGCCTGGGTGATCATGAAGTGCAACTGGGAGTTCCAGAAAATTCTATAAAAGATTTTGCTGTGGAGCTTAGCTTTGCTACAAGAACATGAGCCTTTGTTTTGTGTTCCTGATGCTGCCTCTAGTCTTAGCTTGTCTTGAATTATGCCTTGACTCCTGCCTGCTCCTTCCTCTGATTTGACTCTGCTTTGCCAGGTTCCTGATCATTTTCTGCTCAATCTGACATGTTTTGTTGATATCTAATCTTTGCCTGCCCCTGGTTCTGTCTTAATCTCTGGACCTGCCCAGCCTTGCTAACCCTTACTTGTTCCTGACTCTTCCTTTGTCTCTGGTCCTCTGGCATTCCGCTAAGACCTCTGTCTAGCTCTGTCATCCCTGGTCCTGTTGTTCCAGCTGTGGACACCTGTGGCTTATTGCCCAGACCTGACAGAAACAGATTCACCAACTATACCAACAAGAGGATATCTATAAGCAAAGTAGAAATGGAATTCTTCTTTCTTGTCATGTAACAATGGAAGTTACAGGTAGAAAGCAGCGATGAACTGAAACAAATCCTGAAGAAAGTGGAAGAAGAGAGTGCAAAAGCAGGACTACAGCTGAATATTAAGAAAACAAACATTTAAAACTAGAGAAGAACTACAAAACTTTACTGCCAAAAATGAAGAAATTGAAATTGTGAAGGATTTTGCATCGTTTGGCTCAATCATCAATTCAAACCAAGACTGCATTGAAGAAATTCAAAGAAAACTAATACTTGGAAGGCATCAATGAAGGAACTAGAAAGTATTTTTCACTGGAGACCAAGATCATTTGCACTATTTTAATCTTGATCACCATTTTTGGGCATGAAAGCTGGACGGTGAAGAAAGCTGACAGGAAGAAAATGGATGCAGTTAAACCATGGTGCTGAAGGAATGCTTTCTGAAAACCCTGGGCTGACAGAAAGATGAACAAATAGGTCTTAGATCAAATGAAACAAAAATAACAAAACTGAGGCTATCATACTTTGGGTTCACCATGTGAAGGCAAGTCTCACTGGCGAAGTCAATAATGCTAAGTCAAAGGAAAGGAGGAGGTGGCAGCAGCAAACTATGAGATGAATCCATAAAGGAAGCCACTGCCTTGAATATGAAGCAGTTGAGCAGGGCTATAAAGGACAGGGAATTTTGGAAGGCTTTCATTCACCGTAAGTCCATACAGTATGATAGTTGGGTTGTTAGTACTGGATTCTAGTCCCTGCTCAGCCATGAAGCATGCTAGGTGATTTTGGGCCAATCACTTGCTTTCAGCCCAACCTACATCACAGGGTTGTTATTGTGATGATAAAATGGAGTCTTGGAAGCTACCTTTGGTTCTTCACAAGAGGAGAAAAGACAGGATATAAAAGGAATGTAACAATAAATTGGAGACAACTTAATGAAAACGTAATAATAAAGCAGTATCTCCTGGAGGCAGAAGTGCTTCTTTTTCCTGCATTTGAGGTTTTAGTCTCAGTTTACATCTTAGGACTTGCTTGTTTTCAGTGCACAAGAATTGCAGTGATCTGATATTGTACATAGTCTTACATCTATGACCCAGTTTTTAGCAAATGTTTTGGAGGAGAAGACACATTATCTAAACGCTGAACTCATCTTTTGGAGAGAAAATATTCCATAATCCAACTTCCTTCAATTTCATGTGTGTGTGTGTGTAAAAGTAAAAAAGGCTTCAGAAAACCATGGTTCCTCCCCCTTTGATTTTCAGATCCCCTTGGGCCTTCATACCTCTTATTCTGCTAGCTCACATGGATTTCTGGGGAATTACAGACCAGATAGCCTTACGTCCATTGTAGGAAAAACAATGGAAAGGTTCATAATAGAAATCAAGTGATGCTAGATAGGGAAGGGAGGCTGACAGCCACACAGCACAGCTTCTGCAAAAACAGGTCCTGCCAGACAAACCTTGTAGAATTCTATGACAAGGTTTTGAGATGGCTAGATGGAGGGGATGCAGTGGATGTGGTTTACCTGGATTTCAGCAAGGCCTTTGACAAAGTGCCCCATGATATCCTGGTGGAGAAACTGAGGAGTTTTGGGATACACGAAAGCACTGTCCGGTGGATTAGGGCATGGTTGACTGACCGAAAGCAGAAGGTAAGCATTAGTGCGGAATCATCGAGATGGCGGCCAGTGACAAGGGGGGTCCCCCAGGGAGACAATAGGATGGCGTTCAATGTGGATAAGTGCAAGGTCTTGCACTTGGGGCATAGGAATAGGTGTCATAAGTACAGGTTAGGGGACAAGTGACTGGAGAGTAGCACTTGTGAAAGGGACCTCGAGGTACTGGTTCACTGCAGGCTAAACATGAGTCAGCAGTGTGATGCGGTGGTCAAGAGGGCAAACGCCATCCTTGGTTGCATAGCCAGAAGTGTGGCTTCTAGATTGAGAGAGGTATAACTACCACTCTGTACAACTCTGGTGCGCCCGTGACTGGAGTATTGTGCTCAGTTTTGGGCCCCTCATTACAGAAAGGATATAGCCAAGTTAGAGTCAGTGCAATGTAGGGCCACAAGGTTGGTGGTCGGTTTGCTGGGGATGGGGTATGAGGCGAGACTGAGGGAACTGCGTCTCAGTTAGAGTCTGGTGCTGGTTAGAGGCCAGTAAGTTGCCCATCCCTGTCCGACAGCTGGTGACTCCCAAGTAGAGTTGAAAAGGGCCTCTGGTTAGAGTCTGGTGCTGGTTAGAGGCCAGCAAGTTGCCTATCCCTGTCTGATGGCCAGTGACTCCCAGGTAGAGTTGAACTTTATGGGAATAGGCGAGTTTGAGTAGAATCAGGGGGAGCTCCTTGGGCGGAAGGGAGGAGTTTTGGAAATTCTTTTTGGTATATTACCCTCATTTGAGTCCGGGGTGAGTGGATCCCGCATAAGTGCATGAGCACTTCTGTCAACACCTGGCAGAATTGACAGAAGGAAAATCAGAGAGGTCTGCTGAAATCCTTTTAAAGATCTTCTGGGGAACACTCAGCGCGCATCATGGGACAGGGTAAGTCAACCCAAACAAGTACACCCTTGCGTTGCATTCTAGATAACTGGGATAGGTTTAAAGGTGATTATATTTCAAAGAGGAGGAATATTGCAGTTCTGTTTGACCCCAATGTAAATTGAATGGGGGAGTAAGGTGGCCACCGGATGGGTCAGTTGATTTCCAAATCATTTTGCAGCTGCAGCTTTTCTTCCAATGAGCTGGCAGGTGGACCGAGCATGCTCATGCGCAAGCATTTGTAACCCTTAGAGACAGCCCAGATTTGCTGGAAAAATATGGGCTGACAGCTACTGGAATCCCTGTCCCTAACCCACTAACTGCCCCTCCCACACTAGGTGAATATTCTCGGCTGAATCCTTCTGCCCCTGTATTGGACACGGGCATTAGGCAAACGGGAGGGATGGCAAGGGACTTGTCCCCTCCACCCTTGCGAGAGCCAGTGAGGGGGGATCTTGCCAGAATAAAAATGCAGCAGAGCAGGATAAGGGACTGCAGTCACCAAATCATGACAGCTGTGAACAGCCTCTGGGTTGTCTTTTGGGAAATGGGAAAAAGTTGCAAAGAGATTCCATCTCAAAGAAAAAGAAACTAAACATCTACTGTAATTCTATTTGGCCCCACCATCAATTGGACAGTGGGGCAATGTGGCCACCTGAAGGGTCTATTGATTTTCAGACTCTTTTCAGAACAGTTGCAACTTTATTATCAGCATACCGGTTAACAGCTCGAGCTCCTGCGCAAGCGTTTGTTACATTGACAGTCTGAACTTGCCCCCACTAGGGAGGACAATAAAGAGAAGGAGAGTAGAACTCATTCTCTCCCCTCCAAAAGCTGGCAGCGCAGCATGGGTATGGGCTTTGGCTGCAGGGGAGCTCTGGGGATTCTGCCACCATGCCTGGGTGCAGTGGTAGCTTTCATGGCCAGGAGGGCATGAATGGGTGGTTGAATCCTAGCCAAATGACTGCAGTTTGGAATCACCAGCCCTTCAGTCCTTCAAATTGTTGAAGCATATAAATGTTCCAAATAAATAAATAAATAAATAGGCTACCTTTAGGATCCAGGAAAAAAAAAAGGGGGGGGGGTTCTCAAGCTAGCAAGTTGTTCCCTCACTCCGAGAGACAGCTCAGCTTGCCATGAGGACTCTGTCCATCTGTGCTTCAATTAGCTACTCTTGAGAAAGCCATAGACCAGCCACCCTCATTGCTTGAGGTCTGGGGTGGTCAAAGGGCTTGGGATTTGGTGTTTAAACTCTCAGTTTGTAATCAGCACTGCTATCTGCTTTCCTCTTCCTCTTTGTATGTGTGCTTGTCTGTGCATGTGCTCTTTTAAAATCCCTCCACTTCTTTCTGTTTGTTTTGTTCAATCAAGTTTTGTTCCCCAAGCACTTGAGTGCCTGTGCACTAAGCATTGTGTACAACTCCCTGAGAATGTTGGGGGGGTGAGGTGCAGTTTTTGGAAACAGCTAAGAAGATACATAGTTAAAAAGCAAATGTACCGAAAGACAGCCTGCAAATGGATCTGATGGCAGTGGCGATGAAGGCAGCTCTGCAGCACGAATGGGGAAAGGCAGGGAGCGACGGAAGGTCCCAGCGCCGCCAGCCAAGATTGGAGTTTCATAGGTGAGGAAGGAATAATTGTGTGATGTGCAAACCAGAGCAACAATGGAAAAGGGACTGCCCCCAGAACAAAGCCTCAACTGTTGTGGCCGCTTTGGGGGCTCTGAGAGAAAAAATAGAGAACTCATGGGAAGAGTTCCATGTCACCCCACAACCCCAGAAGAGAATAAGGGTGGGACATGAGGACATGGTTTTCTTGGTGGACACTAGGGCAGTCTGCTCAGTTGTGACTGTCCCAATTGGTGGTGTGGGGGGACACAACAGGAATCCTTGATGTGAGAAGTAGAAGGTTACTGCAACTAACAAACTAGAGCAGGTAAAGCTATGGATTGCTTGGTGATTAATAAAGGTATTGTGATTAACGGACTAGAACAGGTAAAGCCATGGATCACTTAGTGATTAATAAAGGTATTGTGATTAGAATGGGTAAAGCTATATAGATCACTTAATGATTAATCTAGTTATTGTGATTAAGACAAACTGATAGACTACAAGATGTAATTGGTAGACATGGCATTAAACTTTTGAACTTAGATCCAAGGTATGGCTGCGTAATAAGCTAATGCATATTAGTGGTGCCTCCTACTATGATTCAGAGAGTCATTAACATGAACATGGGATGTATGAGCAGGTGGGGGTAACATACCAAGGAGTAGTATGATGAAGGCGGAAGAATGTGAACTCCCAGTATCCCACCAATGGGAAAAAGGAGGCAGGGACTTTGCGCGTGAAGTAGGCAATAAAAGGCTGTGTAAACTGCTCCGCAGTGCACTACCTTTGGGGTGAGTGCCCAGTCTGGCCAGAACGTATTAAACTGTTGCTGCTTGGTACTTTGCCTCCCGTATCGTCATTGCTTGGATTCCATTCCTTACATTGACAATGGGGGCACAGGGCATCAGGCCAAATGCCCAGTTGTGGGGCCCATGGAGTGCTTCCTATGGAACTAATTCCTTTTGCCTTCAAATGAGAATGCCAGGATGGGACAAAGAGCCAGCTGTGTTGAACCACCCTCTCTCAGGGGAGGAGGGAATTCACCCATCTTTCTCTCTAGCACCGGCTAAGGACTTGTCTGAATGGACTAGAGACTCTAATGGTGTTTTTACTGCAGTATGTGAACAATCTTTTAATTGCCACTGAGGCCACAGACAAGTGCACATCTGCTGGATTTCATTCGGTCACCAAGGAGAAGACACAAACCTCACAAGAACAGGTGCAGTATTTGGAGTTTCTGATATTCAAGGTGGTGGTGGGCGGGGGGGGAGGTGGAATACCAGCTGCCTCAGGAGAGGAAGGAGGCAGTTTGTCAAACTCCCCCAAAGCTGTAAATGCAGGCTTGGAAAACTGGCAGTCAGTGCTTTCTTGGGGCATGCATGGCTGTTCCTCAACACCAGGGCAACTCCTGGCATGGAGGTGCGAAGGGTGGGGGGGGGCTGGGGCTGGTCCTCTCCAGCACCAGCCCTGGCTGGCACCTCTCTCCACCCTTCTGTGATGCTGGCTAGCTGGCTGGCATGGCTCCTTCTCCGAGGCAAGGGTAGCCATGCTGGCTGCCCGGTTGTGCCTGGCTAACTGACTGCCTGCAGTGTGTGAAGCTGCGGCCACTGGCTAGTTGCTGCCTGTGGCTTGCAATGGCACAGGGGAAGGGGGGACTGCTGGTTTACTTCAGCTGACTTGCCTGAGACTGGACTGCCTGGAGATCATTGATGCAGTGGACGGACCATGCCCAGGTGCACCTCACTACACAGCAGTGAGATCTGAGGGAGTGCCTACGTGGGGACACTACACCAGGCTAAGGAAAGTTCCAAAACCACAAGGAGACCGAAGGACCATGGAACCTATGGAGGACCTGAAGTTCCTGCTCAAACACCAACCCTGCAAGGGAGGACCAGTGGCGTTACAGACCAGGACGAGAAGAAGCTGACATCAGGGTCAGCCAAGGGCCCGCAACTGGAGGGGGCAAGGGAGAAGAGTCCTGAAGAAAAGCAGCCTATTGGGGACCAGGATCGGGTCCCGGCTTGAAGATTGTAAACAAAGAGACTTGCATTTGCCTAACGCTAAGTAGCCTAGATAATAATGCTGAAGGGAAGAGGGGGAGTTTCTTGGAGTCACTACTCTGACTGTCTCTGTTTACTTCTGTTAATTTTGTTCCTCCCTTCTACACCATATGTCCTTGTGGAAAGAAAACAGTGGACTTCCTCATTGCTAAGTTTTCAGTTTTAGAGTACTGGCTCAGTGTGCAATAGAATGCTTCTGCTTCAGTAGTACTGGTGAAAACCCAGCATGGATTTCTTACACCTGGAAATGTCACATGTCTAGATCCTAACCAAAGATCAGGTAACACTGACATGCAAATTGCAGAAGGGTGGGCACTGCCATTCCAGATCAGCCAAAGAAACTTCATGTTTGGCTTAAAAAGGATTCCATAGGTCCCTGGGAAAAACGATCTCCATGTGAGGCCACTACAGGCAAGGACCACTGAGGCACAGTGGTCTAGTTTGGTGGTGGTGGTGGACTGGCAACATCTCTACAGCACCCAAGAGAGCAACAGCCAATTGGCACAAGCTGAAATAGGCCCCTGTGTGTGAGGGAGAGTTTGGTGTGGTGGCTAACATGTAGCTTAGTCTTTGCTAAGCTGGAAAGGTCCTGCCTGCAGCTGGATGGGCAACTACATGTGGATGCTGCCTGCTATGCATTATTCACACAAATGGGGCTGGTAAGTGCCAAATGGTACAGCCTGGAATGCACACTATGAGTGCAAGAGAACTTGGTGCTGCCAAAAGATGGAAGTCAGCAAATATGCCTAGTTCAATGGCCCACATTGGAAATAATTGGCAAATACAAAACTCCACAGGAGAAATCCTCTACAGCGGGTCTCTGGACTCAGCTTCATAACACAGGTATGCCTTCCAAACATGTAAACCACCTTGGGACCTATTGGGTTAGTAACCAGAAGGCTTTCATGGCTTTCCCTACAGAAGGATAGGACACTGGATACCTTGTCCCCAAGCTCTGAATTACTACAGAAGTCCCCAAGGGTGCTTGCCTAAACTGCAGAGGGAATTCAAACATTGGTGGAAGAAATTGCCAAAGTGGGGTAGGCTACTCATTTTCTCTGTGCCAGAGTGCCAAAACACTGTTGGTGTTTTCTCAAATCACCATGACATTAAAGTGCGAGCCTCTGCATTCTCTCTGTTTCTAGTGAAACAGCTGATGCCATTTCAGACATACAACAAAGAGAGTCTCCTGGGCCATCTAGTCTGACCCCCCAGCTCCAGCCAGCTGCACTCATGACATGCGTTGCAAATCTTTCCATAAGACTCTGTGATAACTGCATACTAGGACCATCAAAGCCATTACAATGACAAGCCATTGCGGTCAGAAAAGACCATTGAATATAATATTGTTTCATATCATGGTTTCTAGACCAAACTTACCATAGTGAAATACCATGACTGAGTTCAGACAACACAATAAACTAACAATGGTAACCCCCTCCCCCCACCATGGATGTTGTCTGAAACAAGCCACTGTGTGGCTTGTGCTGCAGTGTAGCTTACAGTATTTTGGGAACTCTCCTGCTGACTTCTGTGTGAAACTCAAACAGAAGCTGGCAGGGAATTGTTTTCTTCTGCTAGAGCTTTTCCAAAAACTAAGTGGAACACTTTCTGTGAGAGCTGCAAAATTTCCCTCCTTCCTTACCTATGGTATACATGGGCCATAGATAAGCAGGCATATAATCTTTGGCAATTTTGTCTTTGAGTTGTGTTGATTTGTTATTATTATCTACTTGGACAGCAACTGGTAAACTAAATAATAAATACCAAATTGAGGGTAAAGTCAGGTGTTAAAGAGTAAAGTCAGTGCTAGCACTACAGGAATAATTGTTATTTTCAGGTTGCCATGAAGTACCCACATTCAGGCATGGTCTCCCCTTCAAATCTTCCTTAACCATGAGTTGTACAAGTACCAGGCAGATATTGGGCCATCATTCAGTTCCTCTCCATGCCCTTTCCTGTAGTTGACAAGAACAAAGATCAATTATGTTTGCATCCTCACAGCAGCTTAAAAGACCCATTCCAACTCTCACAGCAGAATTGGATATCGCTGCAAATGCATTTTTAGAATCCATGTTGCTCCTTCCAGGAGGAGGCAGGCAGGACTGGCTGGGAAAGGGTATCACAGGCAGGTGAGAATTGGTGGCTGTCTCCTATCTACTGATTTCTTCCTTGAGTAGATACCTTTTCCACAATTTTGTTTTCCCTTTGCTAGGTTTACTTTTAATTTGGGGGCCTGAATGAGGAATGTGAGTTGAAGGGGGTTCACAGAACTTTTATGCCCACCCACAATTCTCCCTGCAACTGCCTACCTACCATTGCATCAACAACATTAATCCATGTTTCTCTAATAACTCTATTTTTTCTGTGTTATGAAATATATGAATACGTGGCTCAACATAGTGCCCCCAGTCTTGTAGACCAAAATAATTACCTGGAACACCACAATGTCATTTGTACTACCATATTGCTGAGTAAAGCAGTCTTATAAGAGCTCATGTTAGATTTGCTTGTGAAATATATGCATTGTATCACACAAGGTAATACATAAGGATGACTTTTGGTGCATTGTACATGTCAGGCATCCTCTTGAGAAGCAAGGAAGTCATTTAGGTGGTAACTCTAGAGGAAAAAGAAACTCCCATGTTAATGATGAAAAGAAAAAAATTAGGGTGTTCTCCTGCTTATCAGTCTAAAAGCAAGAATAAGAAATGGGAAAGGGAGTACCAGCCAATGTGCAGGAAATCAACACCGAAGGGCAGGTTGCTCCATCACAAGAAAGTGGTAAAGGAAGACCTGGGCACTATGACCAGGAAGGACTGTGGAATCAGTGTGTCAACAACAAGCTAACTCCTTATGAATTAGAATACCAAGTCATGGAGACTTCCAAATACAGTTATTAACTGACCAGAAAAAAGAGGTAGACTGAGTTTCTGTTTATTTTTGCTATGAGACCAGCTGCCAGAAAAGCAAAGGGTGTGGGCATTCCCTCTCTCATCATCCTTTTTATTTTTGCACTGTAGAATTGAATGAGCAAATGGCTATTGTATAGGGCTGATCCAGGACCAACTAGAAGCTACTGGTCTCCTCCTTCAGTCCCAGCTCCTGGTTGGTGCAGATTTCCATAGCCAGCCCCATTAAGGGGCCAGAATTCTTAATTCCAAGACTTGGCAAACTTAGATCCAAGACCTAGGAGGGGGAAGTGAGAAAAATGTGGCATTAGATTCTGCTATGACTACTATGAATATGCTGAGGGAGCAATCTTCCGAGAGAGTGTCTGAGGAGCCATAGGATAGTTGGGCTGCCCAATCCAAGGTATGACAGTGCTTTGCCTGCCCCTTCTCCCTGGCAGCCAGCATGGAAAGATCTGTGTCAGCTGATATCCAAGGCTAGGAGCTCAACCTTGAAGAAGGGAAAAGGGGGCATTTCAGTGGGTGGAGTGAGGAGGAAATTGAAGAGGCCAGGATACAAGTTAGGCTCCTTTCCTCTTGCTCAGATGCAACCCCAGCTAGATGAGCAAAATGCATGTCTACCAAAAAAATGCAGGGCAGACAGAAAAGGAGGCAAAGATTGCTTCTGCCACTGCTTCTACCCTGAATACAGTGATCATAATCTCCAAGTCTGGGAGCTTATAATAATCAGGGCATGACTCATAGCACTGTACACTAAGATTAGTGTACTGTTATGAAAGCAGCATATATACATATATCAGGACATTCAGGTTACTCCTTTCCCCAGAGCTTCTGTTTGCCCTAATCTTCTGTATATACATTAACAAATGAGATTTCAGGTTTGATGTGCTGCATTTGAGAGAAGAAAAGGCTCAAGGAATGGGTGGGTTTCTGGGAGAAATTACATTTGATCCTTTCTCTTGCTTCACTGGAAAATGTATGCACATGCTTTCTGGACAGGCCATCTGGCAACTCCAGCAGACTGACTCTTGGGCTCATACCTTGGAAAGCTGAATGGAATTCCTGCTCAGCTTTTAAACATAGCAGGTGATCCTGGGCCAGTGACACTTGCTTAGACTAATCTGCCTCACAAGTTTGTTATGAGAATAAAATGGAGTAACTACATTATGCAGTGTTCCTAAAGAAAACATGGGAAACAGGAGAAAACAACTAGTACAAGGAAGTACCAGGAAAGATAATCAGATTTGCAGATGATATAAAACTGGGTGGAATAGCAAACACCCTAGAAGACAAAATGAAGATCCAGGGCAATCTTCATAAACTTGAACACTGGGCTCAAAGCAACCGAATGAGATTCAAAATGGACAAGTGCCAAGTCTTCCAGCTAGGAAAAAGAACCAAATACATTGATACAAGATGGGGAATATGTGACTCAACAGAACTGAACAAGAAAAAGATCTCAGAGTAATTGTGGACAATAGGTGAAACATGAGCCAACAGTGTGATGCAGCCCCCAAAGGGCAAATGCTATTTTGGGATGCATCAACAGTATTACTTTCAAATCATGAGAAATAGTAGTTCATCTATACTCTACACTAGTCAGACCTCCTCACTTGTCAGATCTTTCTGAAATCTTAGTGCCCAGAACTGGACACAGTATTCCAGATAAGATGCAGGTAAATTAGAAAGGGTCCAGAGGAGGGCAACAAAAATGAGCCAGGGTTTGGAAACACTGCCTTATGAGGACAGACTGAGAGAACTGGACATGAGAAGAGAAGACTGAGTGGGGACATGGTATCCCTCTAGAAGTACCTCAAAGGCTGTCACAAAGAGGAAGGTCAAGATCTCTTCTTGCTGATGCTAGAGTGTAGGGCATAGAATAATCAATTCAAGTCAAACCCAGATTCAGGCTGGACATCAGGTAAAACTTTCTCACTGTCAGAGCAATACGACAGTGGAACCAGCTGCCTAGAGAGTGGTGGGCTCTCCCACACTGGAGACATTCAAAAAGAAACTGGACAGTCATCTGAGTGGGATGGTATAATGTGGGGTCCTGCAACAGCAGGGGCTTGGACCCGGTGGTCTTCATGGCCCCTTCCAACTCTACTATTCTATGCTTCTATGAATCAAAGCAAACATGGAACTGCAGAATGAAAGAATTATTAGAAAGAGTTGGGCATATTTAGTACAGCATGCTTCTGTTGTACTTCTTTGCATGCTACTTAATCTCTGATTGGCTCTGTGTTGCTCACACCCATTTGCAGTACATATGCATTTTCTCCATCAAAGTTCAAAGCTCAGAATTTATTTGACTTGATAGCCCATAGGACATTCACCAAATTTAAGAATTTAAAAGCACATTATGGCAAAAATTTGCTACATCTACAATAGATTTTTACATTTTACAAAGACTGCTCTAAAGTAGTTTTAATCTTGCAGTGTGAGGAAGGGTTGAATATTTTGACAGCAATTTCTTTAAAAAAAATCCTCTTTCACCTTTTCATATTTTGGGCAGTAAAAGAAAAAGTGAAATGGCATATCAAGCTTTGACAAGGGGCTATTATAATAGTGTTTGTCTAGTGGTGTCTTAAGAAATCAGCCCCTCATCTGGGCAGTTGGAAGTGCATTGCATTATTATTATTATTATTATTATTATTATTATTATTGCATTTCTATGCAACCATGTAAGATCATCTCAACTTTGGAACTGTCAGTATATTAGAGAGGTAGATTAAATATGGTGGAAAATTTAATTCCCAGATGTAAAGAGGAATAATCTTCTTAAATATTTTTTCTATGGGTAGCTTCTACCTTTTTTCATTTTGAGTTTCCATTTTCTGTAAACCCAGTTTGCTTATTTTTGTTTCTACTGTGTTGCTCCAATTCAGCCAGCAGCGTTCTTGTATTGCTCGTGTAGTGAAAGATGGGGGCTCTTCTGCATTTAATAATTGTCATTTGAAATTAATTATGGTCTTCTAAATCGAAGTTGAAACTTTTGGAAGCCCCAGTTCAAGCTGCATCACTGCAGAGGTGATCCAGGGTGGCAGAGTTAGAACTTTATCAAAAACACAACACAACACAACAGCTTCTTGCTGGAGCTTTTCAAATTGTTCTCTCTAGTGGGCCAGAAAACCAAATCTGGGAGCCATATATCAAATGAGGCTGCACCAAAGTTTTATATATCTTCAGGAGAGTTGGCACGTGTTGCACTTCTTGGATATAAAAAACCCTTTTCAAGGCTAAGAAACTTAATTTGACTTTGTCCTTGACATAGTCAATGTGTTTAAACCATGTTATATTTGGTTGGAACACAATTCCAAGTTATCTAAACTTGTTTACCTGTTGTAATTTAGGGTGCTAAATCCAATTAAGGATAAAACTGAACCAAAGAATGCCTCATAAGCAGACTGAGAGATTGGCTGAAGCTGCTATGGAAATAATCTGCACCGTGCAAATACAAGAACTAAGAACATTTTGGCAGAATGAGACACACACTTACCTCTGGAAACCATGGCATTGCTTATTACATCATTTGACCCTGTTTTAATAAACAACCAAAACAAGAGAAGGAAACAAAATAAATGTTAGCATCATATAAAGAGCTGGTTTGATAGAGATTATAGGAAAGCCAAAAATCAAATTATGAGAATGTATAATTTTTTCAGACAAAAATAACCACTGCCCAATACCCATTACTTGCCATTACTACAGGCAAGAAGAAACATAGAAACAAAGTGGGTCAGAAGGGGCCTCCCAGGCCATCTAGTCTGACCGCTGGGTCCAGCTGGCTCCACTCATGTAATCTCCAACATGTATTTCTCCAATCTTTCCTTGAGCATGCTCACTGACAGGGGCCTCAGCCACCTCCCTTGGAAGTAAAAGAACATATTGAAAGAGAAAAAGGGTCAGGTGATGAGGTCCACATGAGACACAGTGAATGAAGCCACCAAGAGTGTGTCTCTCTGACAATTAATTACTCCCGTGCTAAAGCCGTGATGTAATGCTGGAACTTCCATATTAGCATTAGTTTGGGAGTAACATTTCATGAATCTTTATAAAAGAAACACAAAGGTGAGCCGGATTTAAACTTCATCCAGTTTAAAAACACAAAAGTAAGCTGGATTTAAACTTCATCCAATCTCCAATGTATTCCGGAATGGGATCCCATAACCTGTGCTGAAGTGGTCAAGTTGATCAAAATTTAAAATTGAGAAAATCCCCAGGCCTTGGCTTACCCCCAGCTGAATTGTTTACAATAGTTCCCAAATGATGGGCACAACTGCTGGCACCCATATTCACCTTGATAAATAAAGATGGGAACCTCCCAGCCACATAGAAAACACCATTGGTTGCACCTATATACAAGAAAGGCAATAAAAGTGATCTCACAAACTATCACTTGATCTGCCTGTTAGCTGACTGGCAAACTCTGTGCATGTCTTCTATTGGAAAAACTGTTGCACTGGATAAATGAAGGGAAGATACCTGGTAATGAACAGGCAGGCTTTAGAAAAGCATGGATCACTCAGGCATGGCTCATTGTTTCACTCTGGCCTTGTTGGTAAGCAAATACACCTGACACCTTATATTATATTATTGATTTGAGAGCTGTTTCGACTTGGTATGCACATCTTTGGAACAAATCACATGCTGCACATATGCCCAATAGAGTGTTTAAAAAATTAATAAGAATCTTTAATCTAACAATCTGCTGTGTGTCAAACTAAATAGTGAGGGTCCAACATCTAACTTTATGCCTGATCAAAGAGATGTCCAACAGGGCTGTGTTTTGGCACCTCATCTATTTAATCTATAGTTAAATGACTTTGTTCAAGGATTACAAAATGTTGTTACCCATGTACCATGCCTGGGAAACCAACTGGTACCTGCTTTACTATATGATAGTAAAGCGGGTACCAATTTTGGCTCTGGCCTCCCTTCCCTTGGCTCTGCCCTTTTTGGCTCTGAGATCTTGGCAGAGCAGCAGAGGCACAGGCTGGGAGAGAGTGCTGAGTGGCCAGGGGACTGGCGAAGGCAAGGGAGGAGCTGGGCAGGGGAGCAGAGGGCCAGGAGCAGCAGAGAGGAAGGGGGCAGGATAAGAGAGGTGGGAGGGGCCACCGGCCTGAGGGACTGATAAGGCGTCGTCCCTTGTCTGCGTCCCTTAGCTGCGGCCCGGGCTGCCCGGGGACTCCCTTCCCTGAGACACAGAGGTTTGATTGCTTGTTTGTTTTTGTTTGTGCTGTGCTGTGCTGTGCTTTGCTTTGTTTTTCTTCCAATTTAAGTTTATTTTATCCATGTCTGTGCGGGCGAGTGAGAGGAACTGCAGGAGAAACAAGGCAGGGGACCAAGGTAAGGTCTCGGAAGCAGTGTGCCGCCCCAACCTGGAGACAAGGGGGGTTTGCGGCCTGCCGGGCGCACGCATCTGGCATGTGAAGGACAGAGTGGAGTGTCTTGTTCACTCTGGGGGTCACCAGCCGCTCCTGGTGATCCATGTGGGCACAAACAATGTGGCCAGGCAGGGTGTGGTGGGACCACCAGGGACTTTGAGGCCTTGGGGAAGAAACTCAGGGGGCTGAAGGCCCAAGTGGCCTTCTCGTCAATCTTACCTGTTCGAGGATTTGGGTCAGGAAGGGACAGGAGGGCCTCTGAGGTGAACGACTGGCTTAGGGCGTGGTGCCAGAAGGAACGCTTTGGGTTCCTCGACCAGGGCACTCGTTTTCTTGCCAATGGACTTTTGGCAAGGGATGGATTGCGCCTCACGAGGATGGGGAAAAGGTCCTTTGGAGATGCTCTAGTGAGCTTCGTCCGGAAGACTTTACACTGAGCCGGGGGGAATGGTTCAGGCCCCCCAGTAATGTGTCTGCACTGGACAAGTGTGGGGAGAGGATCAGGGCTCTGGGAGCAGGGTTTTAGAGATACTACAGGGACTGACAGGACTCCAGGTATCAGGGAGGATGGGAGGAAGGAGGAGGCTGGGAACTCCAAGGAAAGGAAGTGGTGGGAAGGAGTTGAGGTGCATGTACACCAATGCTAGGAGCATGGGTAATAAGCAGGAAGAGCTTGAAGCTCTCCTGGGAATAGGAGGGTATGATCTGGTGGGAATCACAGAAACTTGGTGGGATGAAAGGCAAGTCTGGAATGTGAACATAGATGGGTATCACCTTTTCAGAAAGGACAGCAAGGGAAAGAGAGGTGGGGGCGTGGCTTTATACATCAGGAAAGGGATAGGATGCAGTGAGATAGAATGCTGCACAGATGGTGATTCAGTAGCGATAGTCTGGGTGAAACTTAGGGGTTTTGACAGGGAAAGAGACCGGACAGTGGGGGTATGTTATCGCCCTCCAGGTCACCTTGAGACCCTGGATGATGGCCTGACAGACCAGATTCTAAGGATATCTCAGGGGAGAGACACAGTAATTATGGGAGATTTCAATCTCCTGGATATTACTTGGGAAACTCACTCGGTGGTGACAACCAGGTCACGTCACTTCCTAGAAGCTATAGAGGGAGGGTTTTTCACACAGACGGTCCAACAAGGGGGGGGG
>NW_025336598.1:197172-360910 GCF_004798865.1 Varanus komodoensis | reverse complement strand
CTATAGAGGGAGGGTTTTTCACACAGACGGTCCAACAAGGGGGGGGGAACTTCCTTGACTTGGTCTTGACCAATAGGGAGGAGCTGATAGATGAAGTACAGATTAGGGGAGCTCTGGATGCGAGTGATCACTCCATCCTTTGCTTTGAGATCAGGGGACTGGGGACATACAGCAGGTCGAGCACTAGAAGCTGGGACTTCAAGAGGGCCAACTCTGGCCAACTGAAGGCCAGACTGGGGAAAGTCTCCTGGGATAGGTTACTGGAAGGTAAGCGAGTTGAGGAGGGGTGGATGGCACTCAAAAGAGAGGTTTTGGAGGCTCAAGCCTTGATAATACCTCTAGTCAGTAAGGTGGGGAAGCAGAGGAGAGTGCCGCCATGGATGCGAAAGGAGGTGGTTAAAGGGATTAGACGAAAGAGGCATTGGACATTACAAAGGCACCAGGACCTGACGGGCTACACCTGAGAGTACTTAGAGAGTTGGCAGGGGTTCTCTCTCACGCCCACTGGCCTCCATTTTTGAGACCTCATGGAGAACAGGTGAAGTTCCAGAGGATTGGAGGGTGGCATCAGTGGTCCCAATTTTCAAAAAGGGTAGTAGAAAGGGCATGGGGAATTATAGACCGGTTAGCCTTACATCCATTGTAGGAAAAACACTGGAAAGGCTCATAATAGAGAGAGATCTAGTGATGCTAGATAGGGAAGGGAGGCTGACAACCAAACAACACGGCTTCCACAAAAACAGGTCCTGCCAGACAAACCTTGTGGAATTCTATGACAAGGTTTCAAGGTGGCTAGATGGAGGGGACGTAGTGGATGTGGTTTACCTGGATTTCAGCAAGGCCTTTGACAAAGTGCCCCATGATATCCTGGTGGAGAAACTGAGGAGTTTTGGGATGCACCAAAGCACTGTCCAGTGGATTAGGGCATGGTTGACTGACCGAAAACAGAAGGTAACCATTAGTGGGGAATCATCGGGATGGCAGCCAGTGACAAGGGGGGGTCCCCCAGGGCTCTGTGCTGGGGCCGATCCTGTTTAATCTTTTCATTAACGACATGGAAGAAGAGGTGAACAGTCTGCTGATCAAATTTGCAGACGATACTAAAACTGGAGCAGAGGCCACAACTGAGGAGCAGGTACTCCAGATCCAAAAGGATCTGGACAGACTATGGAAGTGGGCAGGAGACAACAGGATGGCGTTCAATGTAGATAAGTGCAAGGTCTTGCAACTGGGGCATAGGAATAGGTGTCATAGGTTAGGTGACAAGTGGCTGGAGAACAGCACTTGTGAAAGGGACCCCGGGGTACTGGTTGACTGCAGGCTAAACATGAGTCAGCAGTGTGATTGGGTGCTTAAGAGGGCGATTCGGCGGGCAAGAATCCGTCAGAAGAAGCATTCCAATCCCCCATGATGATAAGGGCATCATTTTTTGGTGTTAATTCTAGAACTGGTCAACTTCAGCCTCTTCAGCACCAGTGGTTGAGGCATAGACTTGGACTACTGTGATTTTGAATGTTGGATTCGAACTGAGAGCATTCTGTCATTTTGGAGATTGTATCCCAGTACTGCTTTTCCTACTCTTTTATTGACTATGAAGGCTACTCCATTTCTTCTGAGGGATTCTTGCTTGCAGTAGTATACCTGATGGTCATCTGAATTAAATTCACCCATTCCTGTCCATTTTAGTTCACTGATTCCTAAGATGTCGATGTTCAGTCTTGTCATCTCTTATTTGACCACATCCAGCTTGCCTTGATTCATGGATCTTACATTCCAGGTTCCTATGGAGTAGAGATCTTTACAGCATCGGACTCTCCTTTCACCACCAGATACATCTGCAACTGAGTGTCCTTTCGGCTTTGACCCAGTCGCTTGATTCTTTCTGGCGCTACTAGTACTAGCCCTCTACTCTTCCCCAGTAGCATATTAGATACCTTCTGACCTGAGGGGCTCATCTTCCAGCGTCATATCTTTTTGCCTTTTGGTACTGTCCATGGAGTTTTCATGGCAAAGATACTGGAGCGGGTTGCCATTTCCTTCTCCAGTAGATCACGTTTTGTCAGAGCTCTCTGCTATGACCTGTCCATCTTGGGTGCCCCTGCACGGCATAGCTCATAGCTTCATTGAGCTACACAAGCCCCTTCGCCATGACAAGGCAGTGATCCATGAAGAAGAAATAAACAGTAGAGGTTAGAAATAGTTTTAAGAATTAGATTTGATAGACAGAGTACCTGAAGAACTATGGACAGAGGTTTGCAACATTGTACAAGAGGTAGCAAAGAAAAAGAAATGCAAGAAAGCAAAATGGCTGTCAGAGGAAGCTTTACAAATAGCTGAGGAAAGAAGGGTGGTGAAAGGGCAAGGGAGAAAGAGAAATATACACCCAATTGAATGCAGAATTCCAGAGAATAGCTAGGAGAGATAAGAATGCCTTCTTAAATGAACAGTGCAAAGAAATAGAAGAAAACAATAGAATAGGGAAGACCAGAGATCTCTTCAAGAAAATTGGATATAGGAAGGGAACGTTTCATGCAAAGATGGGCATGATGAAGGACCAAAATGGCAGGGACCTAACAGAGGCAGAATAGATTAAGAAGAGGTGGCAAGATTACACAGAGGAACTATACAAGAAAGAGTTTAATGTCCCTGATAAGCATGATGGGGCGGTCACTGGCCTCGAGGCAGACATCCTGGAATGTGAAGTCAAATGGACCTTAGGAAGTCTGAACAACAAGAAAGCTAGTGGAGGTGACAGTAATCCAGCTGAGCTATTCAAAATCCTAAAAGACGATGCAGTAAAAGTGCTACACTCAATATGCCAGCAAATTTGGAAAACTCAACAGTGGCCACAGGATTGGAAAAGGTCAGTTTACATTCCAATCCCAAAGAAGGGCAATGTCAAAGAATGTTCAAACTACCGCACTCATTTCACATGCTAGCAAAGTTAGGCTCAAAATCCTATAAGCTAGACTCCACCAGTATGTGGACCGAGAACTACCAGAAGTACAGGCAGGATTTCAAAGAGGGGGAGGAACTAGAGATCAAATTGCCAACATACACTGGGTCATGGAGAAAGCTAGGGAGTTCCAGAAAAACATCTACTTCTGCTTCATTGACTATGCTAAAGCCTCTGATTGTTGGATCACAACAAATTGTGGCATGTTCTTAAAGAGATGGGAGTACCAGACCATCTTATTTGTCTCTTGAGAAACCTATATGCAGGTCAAGAAGCAACAATGAGAACTGGACATGGAACCACTGATTGGTTCAAAATTGAGAAAGGAGTTTGGCAAGGCTGTATACTGTCGTCTTGCCTATTTATGCAGAGCACATCATGAGAAAGGCGGGGCTAGATGAATCACTAGTGGGTATTAAGATTGCCAGGAGAAATATCAACAACCTCAGATATGCAGATGATACCACTCTAATGGCAGAAAGTGAAGGAGAACTAAAGAGCCTCTTGATGCGTGTGAAGGAGGAGAGCGCAAAAGTTGGCTTTTAGAGCATCAGCATCAAAGATCTTGTGCTTTAGCTTTCTTCCTACATTTTTTGGAAGACTCTTATTGGGTACTGTTGGAGCTGCTCTCTCTGTTGTGATGCACAAGCCTTTGCTTGTTGTTATGCCCAGTTGTATGTCTCCTTCCCCCATAGGATTCAGTTTAAAGCCCTGTTGATAAACTTTTTAATGCCTTGGTCAAACATCATCTTTCCAGTCATTGTAAGGTGCAACCCATCTCTTGGTGCCAATCCATCTTTGAGGAAGTGTTGCCTGTGGTGCCAAAATCCAAATCTCATGATGGCACCACCTTTGCAGTCAGGCATTCACTTGGAGTATTTTATTTTCCCTGCCTATTCTTCTTCCAACAAATGGAAGGATTGAAGCAAAAACTATCTGGGCCCCAAAGTTGTTGACTTTCTTCCCCAAAGCTTCAAAGTCTGACATGATTTATTCAATGCTCCGTTTGGGAATGTTATTTGTTCCTACATGTATAAGAAGGAAGGGATATGCATCACTGCGTTTTAAAGCCTTGACAACTCTTCAGTTACATCTCTAATCTTTCTTCCAGGGAGAAGACATACCTGACAATTGCACAGGTCTTCATTGCTACGTGAGTTTCCATCCCCTGCATCAGGAAGTCTCCCACAACTAACACTCTTCTTTTCTTGTTCTTGTAGGCCTTGGTATCGTTACCATTGCTTATTGTGCATACACATTCTGGCAAACATCAGGGGCGTGCCCAAGATGCTGACTATTTTGGTGAGACTGACAACTCAGAATCTAAGGATGCAATGTGTGCAGGGGAGTTGGCCTATCCCAGCAAGGTTGACAGCTCAGACTCAGATAATTGTTGAAACCAGCTCCAGCAGCAGTCTAAGTCCCAGGGACCCACCTGTGCCTACTATGGGGGAGAACAGTTCAAGGGAAGTTGAGGGGCCTAGTCAACCTGTCCATGGGAATGAAGAAGAACAACAACATCCTGGGGGAGGGGTTAGAATTGGGAAGTCTATTGGATGGAGAACTCCAGCCTCCTGAAGAGGTGGACCCAAAAGACTGTTGTCAGTGTCATATGGTGGCCCAATTGGGAGACTGGAGTAATACAGGTTTGCCCATTTCCATAGTGCTCCTCCCTACCCCCCAAGACAGGCACAGAAGGGTTCATAAGCAAAGCTTTGGGTGAAGGGGGCCAGAGAGGGTTCAACTTTTTGCTTTGTGCATACTCAGAGACTTATATGTACAAGAAAGACATTTAGCAAAAAGCGCTGCTGTGCCTGTTACGCCAGGGAGGGTGTTCTCAGCTCGCAAGAATGGAAGTCTATCAGATGGGGAAACTCAGCCTCCTGAGGCTGTGGGCCCAAAAGTGCATCATCACAGGGGAAGGGTGCCCAATTGGGATCTCAGAGTGGGGAGTGAAGACGTACCCGGTTCCACAGCACTCCTCCTTGCAGGGACAGGCACAGCAGGGTTCATAGGCAGAGCTTTGAGTGAAAAGGGCCAGAAGGGGTTCAACATTTTTTATGTATGCTTAGATGCATTTCACATGTAAAATAAAGACATTTGGCAAGAAGCACTGGTGAGACTGTTACTGTTGCAAGGCAGAACTCACCTCATAACACTGCTTCGTTGACCTTCAGCCCATTGCTCAGTGTTGCATGGGATGCCTTGAACTTTTTCCACTGCAGGCTGCCCTCCAAGATACCTATCCCTGAGTACCTGAAATTGGCTCCATAGTTCCATGGCTTTCACTGGTGCTGACTGCCTATTAGTCCTTCTGTTCCTGCCCCCCTTTTCCAGGGAGTTTCCTCCTCATTTCCCCTTTCCTCAGGATGCTTCTCTTCTGCCTCAGCTCATTGTTGCTCTTCTAGCTCCTTTACTATTCGTAGATGCTGCAGTTCCACCGTTCTGTCTAAAAGTTCTTCGTCTTCTCTTATTTCCTGGAGGGTAGACAATCAGCACTCCAGCACTCTCACTTTTTCTTCCAGCATGGCCTTGCTGACCTCAGGCAAAAAACAAACATTGTGCAGAGGTTGCAGGTCACCACCACAGGGCAGTCTTGGTACCTAATTCCTACTTCTACCTTGCTGAATGTGTTATAATAGCCTGTGCTTTTTCCATTTTCCCTCAAGGCTAACAACAGTGCCCTAGTAGTGGATGAGTGTAGGTTACAAGAAGAAAACGGAAAGAAAGAAAAGGGGGAGAAGTGAAACAAAAGTTGGGGACCTACCCTGCCAAGCTCCTGTTAGCTCTGTTTGCTGACCCTCTGGGAGTTTGCTGGTCCCTACACCAGCTGCCGCCACATCTTTTGCTCTGCTCAGTTAGGAGTCAGGGACCAGAATGGGACAATGAACATGCTGCAATCACTGCTTTGAGAACTAGAACACTGTTAAGCTAGGCACTCTGCAAGATGCTAACTTAAGGGCATGATCTTAAGCAAGGTTAGAGAGAGCTTTCAGCATTCCCAAACCAGCATAGCAATCTTTGATTCTGTGAATCTAAGTGTTCACCTTGCACCTTTAAGTCTAGCTGTGTCTTCCCCTCTTCAAATCAGAATAAAGTTTCCAGAAAAAATGATAGGCATGCAGGAAGAAGATTGGTTCTTTGCTTTGCTCTTCTAATTCCTACTGTGATCATCACCACCAGTCTGAATTGGAGGAAAAATAGCTGGCGAAGCAGAAGATTGCTGTGGGGATCAGGGCAAAAGGGTTCAGCTCTCTCTTCTTGCCAAGGCATAGTTTCCCAGCTTGAGTTTGCACAGGAGTATCTGCTGTGAGGTTTAAAAATATGAAGCAGAGTATATACTTTCAGAGAAAATTGTTATGCATTTACACAATGTCCTTCCCTCACATTTGACTTAGCCTCCACACAGTTGGAATTAAGGGGAAAACATCCTGTCAGACCTACAAAAAGCCTGAAATAAGAGAATCACCCCATCCAGGAAGTTTAAGGGTTAAGCACCCCCCCCTTACTCCAGTTGTGTTAGCTTGGCAAACAAGATATTTAAATTTGTATGTTTAAATACAAATGATCTTGTATTCATGCCAGTTTCTTCAAAATGTTATTCCTAAAGAAGACGAATTCCTCCCAATAATGGATCTAGAAACACCAACTCTACAGAAGCCTGGTTAGAAAAAGGCAAGCCATTATGTAATGATGCTTCCTTTCTGTAACTTGCCAGAAGACCATGCACAGAGCATTTCTGTGACCCAGTGGCCAGGCTATGGGCCAAAGGCCTCTGGGTAGCCTTAGCAATAGCTTTGGGGCTGCTGAAAGCAGCTCCTGATTTAGGCTGTGAGTGTTTAAAGCTTTAGATCAGTTAATCAGTGAAAGCTTTGCATGGCTAAGGCTGCAGATCAGTTAGTCAGTTAAAGATAAATTAAGACACTTAGATGCTTGGAAAGTAACACCTAGCATAGCCACCAATGTCAAGGGGAAGCAGTTATCAGAAAACCTTCACTAACTCTAACCACAAACTAGGTCTGGGAGACATCTAACAAGACCCCAAATCTCACAAGAAACAATTCTTATAAAATACCAGCAAAACACCTACCCACAGGACTGCACTGATGACTTTCTAAAGGTGTCATGACATGGGAGGCCAAAAATGGCCAATCTGGAACAGGAGAGCACCTGGACATGCATGGTTTAAGCTACTTGCTCATCCATAACCTATAAAGACCATGCCCACACCTTTGCTTTTTGTCAGCTCTGCTTTTGGGCATGAGCCATGCTGCTGATCTCTTTTGCATGCGAAATAAACAGTTTAAGTTTCTACTGGGCGTTGCTTCCCTTTTTCCTGATAATTGAGACCCTCTGGGAAAAATACCAAGGGCATTTTTGAAACAGCTTGATCAGCTGGGAGTATGGGATAAATGTCACAACCAACAAACCTACATAAAAAGGCCAGCAGTTAGTTCAGTTTTGAAGATCTTTTGAGCATCAAATAGGACCCTCAGTCAAGTAGAGCATTCATACCCAATGAATGGCTTCCTTGTAGATTCATTTTCAGTGAGACTAGAATATAGCAGCTTGTGTCCCAGTACTGGAAAAATCTGTCCGTTTTTGCAATCTGGTTACAAAGCACACAATATAGCCTCTAGTTCCCAAGATACTGCTAGCTGTAACCAGATATTTCAGTTTTTCCCCCCTTCCTTTTTACATAGAAGTTGAAGGAGGAAACAAAGAATACTGTAGCTTATTACATGCACCTTGTAGTTGTGGGGGATCCCAGAAGCATCTCCCACATTACAAAGAAAGAAACCTACAAGCCTAGGTTAAAGCTATGCCTAGTTCAAGCAAGCATGTACCCAGCACCAGAGTACATGCACAGTGTTTCAGGAGAACATTACTAGCACCTCCTTTGCCCTAGGGCCCATCTCAGGGTGTGGGTTAGGCCAGGAGTCCCAATCATTTCAGATCTGTGGACAAATTTGGAAATTTAGGCTAAATATGAGCCAACAATACAATGCAGAAGCCAAAAGGGCAAATGCTATTTTGGGATGCATTAACAGAAGTATTACTTCCAAATTCTGAGAAATAATAGTCCCCCTGTAGGTCTCATTAGTCAGACCTCACCTGGAATACTGTGTCCAATTCTGGGCACCAAGATATAAGAATGATGCAGAAAAATGAGAAAGGGTCCAGCGGAGGGCAACAAAAATGATCCAAGGTTTGGAAACACTGCCCTATGAGGAGAGTCAGAGAACTGGGCATGTTCAGCCTTGAGAAGAGAAGGCTGAGGGGGGACATGATATCACTCTATAAGCACCTCAAAGGCTCTTAGAAAGAGGAAGGTAAGGATTTGTTCTTGCTGATACAAGCGTGTAGGACATGGAATAATCAAGCTGCGACAACCCAGATTCAGTCTAGATATCAGGAAAAGGTTCCTCACTGTCAGAGCAATATGACAGTGGAACCAGCTGCCCAGAAAAGTGGTGGGCTCTCCTACACTAGACCTTCAGAAAGAAACTGGAAGGCCACCTGAGTGGGATGGTATAACTTGGTGTTCTGCAACAGCAGGCAGTTGAACACAATGGCCTTCCTGGCGCCTGCCCTGCCCTTTCCTTCTAAAACAGGAGAAAAGTTGGAACCATGAGGGATACCACATGCCAAAGGTCAAGGTGTTGGTTGAGCATAAGTCCTCCAGTACAAGCTTCTAAAATCATCCCTCCAAAAAGTACCAGAACCACCATATAACAGCCACTTTTCACATAGGCAGCTCATGGTTGATGTCATTAAAAACGACAAAAACATCTAGCACAACAAACATAAGATGGCTCACCAAAGCAGTCCCTGTCCCATAACCAGGCCTAAAGTCTGGTTCACTAATCCAGAAATCCCAGGAGCTGAGTAGCCACCATACACTCTACTACTTTGCTTGAGAATGGACTATTGGACAGTCCTGGGGTTATCCAGGACAGTGGGTGTGTGGGCAGTGTATTTTAAATGAAAGTCACTATCTTAGGCAGGATAGAAGCATATCCTGATTAAGCAACCTAGCTAAAAGTAAGCTAGATGCGATGTGCACATGTCTCTACAACATGTCCCTCACCCAGGCAAAGAAGACAGAGGGAGTGGGCATCAGATGGGGGCAACCTCCTATTGCAGGAGGCATATCTCCTGAAAGCCACTGCCAATGCAATTGCACAGATGCAAAACAAGGCAGGAAAGACATAGAAGAAAAAAGATAGGGAAGATCACAGGCAACATGGGAGGGGCAAGGAGTGGTGGATATGAAAGTGGATAAAAATCTAACTTTCTGTGGATTTTTTAAAAGAGTTGAAAAGATGGGTTGTCGAAGAGAAATGAGTGAAGGAAGGATTGTTTTTCATAGAAAGAGAGGACCCCAGAGGAGATATACTCAATGGAGAAAAAAACTGGGGGTTGTCTTTCTCTTCCAGCAAGAATACTAGAAGGAAGTACCTCAGGTAGTAAGGGAGCTACAGTAATCTTACGAATAGACTTTGCAAGACACCCCATCCAGGTCCATTACCCTTCTTAATCATTGACACACCATGAAAAGAAAGGATTTCTTAAAACAAGTAGATATGTGGTCTTAAATCTTTATTAAGTATCAAATATTTCTCCAACATAAATTATATTCCAATTGCAAGCCTGAAAGCAAGACATACGTTTAGAGACAAACCCCTTATGTACAGTTGTTGGACTTGAGCTTAACAAATATAGTTAAACCTTTTCAACAGTAAATTCTGTTTAAGCTTTTATAAACATAAAAAATAAAAATGAATGACATCAGTACTAAACCAAGCATTTAAAAAACAAATATATAACTTCAGAAATGCCTTTCAGAATGCTGACGTTAATAAAGGGAGAGTCCTTGAATGCAGGGGATGAAGCAGGCTGAAATTGCTTTAGACCATTTCCTGGTTTCTGCGAATAGCACAGCAAAGGATCATGCTGAAAATCATACCAAAAATCTGAAAAAGAAACATACACACACAATTGGCAAAGTTTCCTCATGAAAATTATAAATGACATTCAATATTTAGTTCTGGATGTAGCTGTGACCTAAAACTGTATGTAGTCATGCCAGTAAAGGTTTGTTATCAGTCCAGTGCATTTTTAGAATTTATTCAGTCCCAGCTTATACAGAAAAACTTTAGTGATTCATACTGCAGGGCTCATTTGCAAAGTGGAGTGGAGCAAGTAAATAGCTCTAATTCAATACAATGGTAACTAATGCCACCATAAAATTTCACATAGCATTCCATATCAACATTCATAATGAATTTTAATTTGTATTTAATTACAATGCATTGCATCCTTAGCCCTTATGAGAAAAGCTTTATTTATTTAAATGCCTAGAAAGGAACAGTGAGGACAGATTACCAAGTCAGGGCCAACCCACTTGTCAGGCAATGTAGCATATGATCGCTATTTTACATGTTTGTATAAATTAAAGTGTCACATTCATCATTGTGCAACATGAATCCATAAACCAATCCTTATGGAAGGGCCATAACCTACCATCACTACACCAACACCAATGCCCACTGCTCCAATCACATTCAGCTTTGTAGTGAAGAAATCCTCAATAACTTGAGGGCATGCCTGGAAGAGAAATTAATCTTCAGAACTTCTGCATGCAGGAACACTAATGAGATAGAGATTGCTAGCTTCTGATTAACTCCAGATTCAGTGAGTTCCTGTCCTAACCGCAAAAGACAGGCAGAGGCTCATTCCTCACATCATATGAAGCTCTGAAGCACCTCAAAAGACGCCTCTCCAAATCAGGAAATGGACAGGGCTTGTGGAAACCACAAATTCTGGAGGCAAAACCTGGGCAGCTCTGTAGCACCAGATCTGACTGCCTAAGAGACGTGTTTATCTTGGGAGTAAGTGGTGATGAAGCAGAGAATGAGGAAGACATTTTGTTCTGTTAGACTATTACACAGTGCTGTTAGCAAAGAACGACTGTGAAACCTACATTGTGACAGTCTCCTCCTCCTTCAAGCTCCAACTCAAAAACAATGCCTTTCATGTAGGGTTTTGACTAAGATTTCCAACAAGAAGAAACTGCATTTGTTCATATTTCCAGTCCCTCATTATTCTGGCTCCCTTTCCCTCTTCTTCCCTTCTGTCTGGCTGTTGAAATTTAGTCTGAAAGTCAGGGCAGAGGCTTATTATTGCTTCATCATGACTACAGAGGTATATAGCCAAAAAGATATTACACAAAAAGGGTGAACCACCCTAGATCAAGACAGGAAGGTTAAGCTGAAGATGCAGTTCCATTCAAGACTTTGGTATCCTACAAGCAAGCTTAAGGCAAAGCCCAGTGAACTAGGTTTGAGAGCACACTCCTATTTTGATATCCATAAATATTTGAACTTGAATGTTTATGGTCATCCAGTGCTGAGTGGGAGACATGGAAATTTTTGTGCACTGAGCTATTTTGCTCATCTAGTTGGAGTGTTTTGGATGGAGAAAGAAGGCTGGAGAGGCATCAGAGTAACTCACATCATGGTCTCTCTAGTCTCATCTCCTTCCTGTCACTCCCCATCTGAGAATACTTTCCTGACGTTCAAGTACATCGGATATAGTTCCCTCCATGCCAGCTATGAGTGGGAGGGGACAGAGCTCAGATTCTCAGCTCTGAATCAAAGCACTCAGATCTGGGAATCTGGAATATCCTCTGGCGCATCAAACACTATCTAGGGACTATCAGATTGTTCCTTAAATTTCTTACACTCAAACCAGTGGGACTTAAATTTAGAGTCAGTCACATTGTGCCCCAAGTTCATTCAAGTACCATATCCCCAGGCTTCAATGAGAGCTGAAGGAAGGTCTTAACTCATATTTTCCTTTCTCATGGAATAGCCATTTCTTCTCTTCACCTCATCCATCCTACTGAAAAGTTGTTCACTAATATGGTCAGCTAAGGCTTACATTTGCACCTCTTCAGCTTTCAGATATAATGGTTCAAAGAGCTGTCTACTTTGTGTAAAGAAGTCCACAACTCCTCACTTGTTGGAATGTTCCAATGTTGGAAGAAATGTCTTTTACCTTAAACATAAAATAGGTTTCTTAGCCATTTGAGCTTCCTTTATAGTTCATATAAAGTAATTCTTAATATGAAGCAAAAGCAATCTCAGAAGTAACTGAGTGAGATTGAGTAAACACCTTCTTTGGTATGAGTGTAAGGCAACAGCAGTTTCAGGGTAATGGTGTCTTCTCTGAGGTGGATGTTGGGAAACAAATTCGGGAAGCAGAAGAATCTTTCTTTAATGTCAGAGGTGGGCAACAGCCATTTAAGGGATAGGTATACAAGGGGGACTGAGCCAGCACCTCTTTAGGATAACTGTAAGGTGAAAGCCATCTGGAAGAAGACAATACTTTTTTTGTGGTTTCCACCTTCTATCTCTTAACCCATATGTACTAAACACAGCTTGTGAGCATGAACTCAGTTAATCTCTAATATTCCCTGGAACAGGCACATGAAGGCTCAACTCACCACCAGGCTCAACTCACCACCAGTTGAGTGGGGTCTAGATCCTGATTCCAAGCTAAGGGGATCTTCTCAAGGGCTAAATGAATTTGAGGCATGCAAACTACTGATAGCACCATGATCAGATTAGTTCAAACCAAAATATTCATTTACACTTTTCAGTACAATACAGTTCCTACATACCTGCACAGCCTGTTTGGGACAAGTGTCTGACAACGCTGCTTCTAGGGTTCCCGCATAGCCACAACAGTTTAGCTACAGCAGAAAGAATATTAGATATTTTGAAATGCAACTTTCATGCTGACATGTTCATCCTAGAAACATATACCATTGCCCAGCTAGCATTGAACCTGCTGGTTTCCATTCTTACCTCCAATCCTTGGCTTGGGGTTATCCCCTCACAAGTTCCCTACTGTCTTATCAGGACTTAAGTAAAAGCCAGAAAAAGATGGGGGGTGGGCAGGCTGCAGTGGTTGAAAGAACCACTCATGATTAACCAAGCCCCTTCATCTTGGGTAGCAGCTATTCAAGAGGATAAAAGTCACTCCTAACAGGGAGGTAGGGATGGGTTTGTACTCTTAGATCATTGTGACAGATGCTTGCAGTGTGATAAGCCAACACAATTCTTGTAACTGCCTCACCAATTGCCTCATTTTATCACAGTTTGTTCAAACTTAAGGTCCCATTTAATGCTCTCACTCTTCTCCATGGCACTACTCCAAGGGTTAACCATTCACTGGGGATATATATCTTGGTCTAAGGGAAGCTGGAGGGAGTGAAGGGAAGATGACAATTCTTCTTTAAAACACAATTTTGTGATCCACCATCTACTAACTGTGGGTCTCTTGCTAATTCTAATGAGATAAAGGATGCTAACCCTTTATAGCTGGCTGACTAAATGATATACAATCTTGACGGTATGGTGGACTGTATTCATACAACCATGTCACTTGAAGGCAAATAATATTGTTGTGGTGTTCTGAAGAATTATCTGTCCACTATTTTGTTCCCCCAGTCTGCCAGGTTCCAGAAAACTATACTAAAAAGGGCCTAGTGAGTTTGTGCTCTTAACTGTGACTCAGAGGCTCTAAAATTTAGGAAGGACCTGCAATTAATTAAAAACTCTAAATTTTCTTGGTGGTTTCCTCTTTTGAAAACAGAACATTACAGAGTTAGCTATCTGTCCAGATTGAGACTATTCTCTTTGAGAAACACATTTATTGAGTTGCAGTTTCAAGTTATGCCAACCATAGTTTTGGATGGATGATATAACAAGGTGCCTTTTGAACATGGATTATGTGCTTGTGGTTTATATCAAGTGGAAGACAACATTAATTACATGTTAATCTGTCTTCTATATACTGACCCCAGAGATTCCTGAAACCCTTTCTATCATATGGATAAAGGAATGCTTGGCAGAACCACATACAGTTGGTCTGTTTGCTCTGGCAGCAAAAAAGATCAGGAAGAGAGAGAATTAAACAAAATTGCTATAAACTGCATTGGGGATTCAGTGTTAAGCTAAAGGCGAACTTATGTTCATAGTATAGTTTAATCCTTTTATATTTTACACTGTTTGAAATTTTGCATTTGTTATGTGCATATATTTGATTTGTTCGCCATAGTTTTTGGCTAGTACAAAAAACTTTGGTTGACACACCTTTAAAACATCAAGTACCCTATATTTTGTGGTATGCATGTTGTTCCCACAAACCATTTAAAAATTAAAATCAAGGCTTTTAGTCTTTGCTGTCCTCACTGGATCAGTGGAGATCAGGCAACCCCACTGCAACAGACTCACACAGTTCTTCCTCCCCACTTTTTATTTTACTTGAATGTTTCCTTCCTTCCTAACTGTAAACTGTGTTTAAGTTTGGATGATAAGCATAGTATGTTTTATGCAACTCTGAACAGACTAGCATCAACTGTAGACAGTATTAAGAAGGGGAAATGAAAGGAGGAACAGGGCACAATCCATCTCTTAATTATGGTGTGAGGAGGTAGAGGGGCTCACCCATTTTCTTGGGACATTCAACAGAGCAGGGCCAAAGACAACAGGGTATGGCTGGGAATCTGCTTAGGCAGAACAATGCATGGGACTGCAATGGCCGGGAGATGTGGGCGAGTGCGCAGCTGTGCGAGATTGCCGGCCAAGGAAGGAACAATTGGGTTGGGTGGAGTGGTGCGCAAGAGAGGGTATAAAAAGGAAGCAGAAGGGGAGGAGAGAGAGAGAGAGAGAGGCAGAGAGAGACAGAAGAGAGGCGCAAAGAAAGAAAGGTGCATGGAGTTTGTGATGGGAAAGAAGAGGGCCAGGAGAGAAGAGGGCCAGAGCAGGCAAGGGCTGGGCATGCACAGCCGTGGAAGGTGTAAACGGCAATAGAGAGGCCTGATGAGTGCAATGGCTTCCTTGTGTCTTTCCTCATGGAAATAAGGGAACAAGGCATCTTTACTGTGCCCCTCCCTCCTAATGCAGTCACAATGGTGGAGAGTGTGGGCAGGGCAGCAGGGGTGGACACAGGTGATTCCCACTGCCCCAGCTGGCTCCTGGATGGCTTGGTGGGCTGAGCAGCAAAGGCTCCAGGCCCAGGAGCAGCAGCACCTGTTGCAGCAATTAGCTACACAACAGATGCAACTGATGGAGCAAGTCTTCAACACACAGCTCCAGAATGAAAGTTTCTTGCTCCAGCAAGTGCTGGGAGGACAACAAGGTCTTCAAGATGAAACCATAGTAGGGCAGACAGGAGGAAAAGGCCCAGGTCACATCCGGATCGCTAAGATGACCGCAGAAGATGACCCTGAAGCCTTTCTAAATACATTTGAAAGGGTTGCACTGGCTGCCAAGTGGCCCAAAGACCAGTGGGCCTTCATCCTAACTCCTTGTCTCACAGGTCCTGCCCAAGAAGCGGTGGACACACTTACTCCAGAAGCTGCAGGCCAATATGATTTAGTGAAGGCAACCATTCAAGGGATCTTGAATGTCTCTGTAGAGACCTATAGGCGGTGGATGAGAGGGGTTGTATTTACAACTGGCACATCTCCCAGGGCTTTGGGACAGAAGATTAATGCTAATGGACTGAGATGGTTGAAGCCAGCAGTCCACAGCACTGAGCAGGTAGCTGAGCTGGTTCTGCTGGAATAGTTTGTAACCATCCTTCCTGCCCCAGCCAGAAACTGGGTTAGGTGTCAGAGATCTGAAACCCTAGAAAATGCCATCATGCTTATGGAGACCTTTGCGGCCGCTGAAGAGCCAGATGAAGGGGATAGGCTGGGTCCACCCTGGCAAAAAGGCCAGAGACAGAGAGCACCTGTGGGTTGTGGTGGCAGAAGTCCAGAGAGGTCAAGAGCAGCTGAACCAGCACCCACTGGAAGGGGCATGAGGGGCAAGAATGTCACCCCACTGGAAGTGCATGCACCTGCCCCCCTACCCCAGCATCTCCACACCTTACAAATGGGAAAGGAAGAGGGTCCCACTGAAGCCAGTGTGTTTTACTTGTAGCAAGGAGGGGCATTTCCGGTGGGACTGTCCATTGATGGGAGTGTGACTTTGTGGAAGCCTGGTGGTCTGCACCGGTGAGTGCCGCCCCTCAGCAAGCTTGGCTGGTTCAGGCCAGGGTGGATAAGAAGGAGGTTGAGGACTTGGTAGGCATAGGCTGTGGTCGCACCCTGATTAGACAAGCCCGGGGCAGCCCCTTGGCCAATATACTACAGGTTAAGTGTATACATGGGGATGTTAAGCCTTACTCAACCAGGTGGGCCAAGGTGGAGGTAAGGGGGAAGGTACAACTATGTAAAGTAGGAGTTGTCCCTAGTTTAGTTTATGGCTTGATAACTGGAAGTGATTGGCCCCATTTTGAAGATCTGGTAAGGGAGGTGAGCTTGGAGGTTGTCTTGGCAGGGGAGGAAGAAGACATAGGCCTTGCAGCTCTGTGTACCTCTCACAAGTGACTAGTCCTCCTCCAGCAAAATGATGCCTCCCTTGTCCATGCCCTGACGCAAGTCTAGGACCACTCAGAAACAGGAGAGGGTGCAAGATGTGGTCCCCACTTTGAGATTACAGGGGGGTTGTTGTACAGGGTCGTACCTGCACAGGAAGGCCACGAAGAACTGAGACAGCTGGTGATACCCGAACCCCTTAGGTTAGCGGTCCTACAACTGGCCCACAAGCTGCCTACCACCAGCCACCTAGCTGTGGAGAAAACCACAGACAGGCTAGTCCAGAGGTTCTACGGGCCAGGGGTATATGCCCAGGCCAAGTAGTACTGTTTGTCCTGTCCTGAATTCCAGAAGACTCAGAGGAAAGGAGCCTCTGCAGGGTCCTTGATACCAGTGCCAGTCATAGGGGAGCCTTTCAAAAGGATTGGGGTGGACCTGGTAAGGCCCTTGGAGAGGTCAGCCTGAGGACACCAATATATACTGGTGGTGATTGACTATGTGACCTGATGCCCAGAAGCCGTTCCTCTAAGAAGTACCTCAGCTTGGGTTATAGCCTAGGAATTGATGGGTTTTTTTTGCCAGGGTGGGCTTCCCCAAGATTTTGACAGATCAAGCCACTAATTTCATGAGCCAGGTGATGAGGCAGATGTGGGCCCTGTTGAAGATAAGACCCCTAGACACAATGGTATATCATCCACAGTCCAATGGTCTAGTGGAACAGTTTAATCAGGCTCTTAAGCAGTTGCTTAAAAAGTTTGTGTCAACCTATCCATGCCAATGGCATGTTCTGTTGGGGTCCTTGATGTCTGCAATAAGGGAGGTGCCTCAAGCCTCTTTAGGGTTCTCACCTTTCAAGTTGCTATACAGGCGGCAGCCCTGGGGAATTCTGGATCTGGTCAAGGAGCACTGGGAAGCCTCAACCCCAGAGCTCACTTCCACCCTCCAGTATGTGCTGGATATGAGAAGGCAATTCACTGACCTAGCTCAGCAGGCTGAGAGTAATTTGAGGCAGGCCCAAGGAGAGCAGTGCTATTATTATGATCAGCAAGTCCAACCCCGGACATTTCAACCAGGCCAGCATGTTCTCCTGCTCCTACCCACAGGAGGAGGCAAGTTGTTTGCACAGTGGCAGGGACCCTATGAGGTCATTAGAAGGGTGGAGGCAGTAGACTATGAGATAAGTCTCACTGATAAGAAGCACTTGACCCAGATTTACCATGTAAATCTACTCAAAGCCTGGAAAGAAAGAGTTACAGCTACCAGGCAGATTGCACAGCCAAGGGACCCAAGACTCTTTATATCTACCCTGGAAAGTTATCCCTTGATCCCCAACTAACACTAGCTCAGGTAGCACAAATCCAGACCTTGGAGGTGGAATTTGCTGGGGTATTCTGACCAGGGCACCCGAGAGTCGTAGCCCATCATATCCAAACAGTCCCTGGGGCCATTGTCAGAGTACCAACACAGTCCTATCCTCCTCAACTGAAGCAAGTGATAATAGAGGAGGTAAGATGGATGCTTCAATTAGGGGTCATCAAAAAATCGGTGAGCAGTTGGAGAAGTCAGCTGGCCATAGTCCCCAAGCCTTATCAGAGTGTCTACTTCTGCATCAATTTCAGAAAAGTCAGTGCAACATCAAAGTTCGATGCCTACCTCATGCCCCAAATAGATGGGTGGCTGGATCCTTTGAGGCAGGCCCATTTCCTTTCCACCTTAGATCTCACCAAGGGATATTGGCAAATTCCATTAACTAAAGAGTCCAAGGAAAACGTAGCCTTTGCCACCCCTGTAGGGCTATTTCAATTTAAATATATGCCCTTTGGGTTGCATGGGGCCGCAGCAACCTTTCAGTAGCTTATGGACAAAGTGTTGGGGCATTTGTCCCATTGTGCAGCTGCCTATATCGACGATATTGTGATATTCAGTCACACTTGAGAGGACTACCTCTAGCAAGTATTAGAGGCTTTAAGACGGGCTGGGTTGACAGCTAATCCAGGCAAGGATTAGACAGCTAATCCAGCTGTAGAACAGCTCGACAGGGGGTGCAGTATTTGGGGTACATCATAGGACACGGTCAGATACGGCCTATGGTAGATAAGGTGGAGAAATTAAGCCAGTGGCCATGGCCTCGCACAAAAAAGGAAATGAACAGTTTCTAGGGCTTGCCAGTTACTATCGGTGATTCATTCCCCATTTCTCCTCCAAAGCAGCCCCCTTGACAGCTGCAGTTAAGAAAAGGCAGAGCCGTACCCTAGTGTGGTCCAGGGAAATGGAGCAGGCTTTTGAAGACTTGAGAACCTGCCTCCTCAGTCAGCCTGTTTTACGGTCGCTAGATTTCTCCTAGCCTTTTACTCTACAAACTAATGCTTCAACTGTGGGCTTGGGGGCAGTTCTGACATGGAGAAGGGGAGATCAAGCATCCAGTACTCTACTTAAGCTGTAAGCTGGAGCCATGAGAGCTCCAATACTTCATGATAGAAAGGCTCTAGCCATCAAATGGGCTGTTCTGGCCCTGAGACACTATCTCTGGGGTGCCCCATTCACGTTGGTCACTGACCATGCTCCGCTACAATGGCTGAGTAGGATGAAGGATGACAATCCTCGCCTTACCCATTGGTATTTAGTGTTACATCTGTATGCCTTAACAGTCAAACATAGACATGGTGCCCAACATGCTAATGCTGATTTCATTTCCCACCAGGGTCCCTGCCCCTTACATGGAGATGGTGAACCCCTCTTGAAGGGGGGGTATGTGAGGAGGTAGAGGTGCTCACCCATTTTCCTGGGACATTCAATGGAGCAGGGCCAAAGACAACAAGGCGTGGCTGGGAATCTGCTTGGGCAGAACACACAGGACTGCAACAGCCAGGAGATGTGGGTGAGTGCCCAGCTGTGCGAGATTGCCAGCCGGGGAAGGAACAGCTGAGTTGGGTGTAGCGGTGTGTGAGAGGAGGGTATGAAGAGGAAGCAGAGAAAGGGAAGGGGGGAGAGGAGAGAGAGGGAGAAAGGCAGAGAGAGATGGAAGAGAGGTGCAAAGGAAGAGAGGTGTGGGGAGTTTGTGACGGGCTGGCTTGGCTGCCACTCGCAGACAGGCAAATGCAAGTAGCGAGGGGAAACCTAGTGAGGAAGAGACACAGCTCTCCATTGCTGCAGGGGCGATGCCATTCATTGCCATAGAAACAGGAGAGAAGGCCAGAGCAGGCAAGGGTTGGGTGCTTCAGGATGCACAGCCGTGGAAAGTGTAAATGGCAATAAAGAGGTCTGGTGAGTGCAATGGCTTCCTTGTGGCTTTCCTCATAGAAATAAGGAAACAAGGTGTCTTTAGCATCCCATTCCCTCCTAATACAGTCACATATGGCTAAATAGACCTTTTATTTTCCTGGCATTTTAATTGTCAAATAATATTATTGAATTTTATATGAGTTTTTTTATCTATATGGTCATTGATGTGCTATATTTGGCTTTTTTCTTGGACTATGTATTATTATTACCATTCATTGTTATGCTCCAATGAAGTTACCCACCCTGTAATATACTGTATGTTTTTGGATTGTTTCGATTTGAACACTTTTCTGAAAGCTGTTGCTAATTGAGTGGTTTATAAAAAGTCATAAATAAATACATAAATAATCCTGAAAGGTTACATAAAGACACAAAAGTAGAAGGGCTGACTTACTGCAAACTGAATGGCTTTCAAAGTTTCTTTGACAGAAGGCTCATGTCTTCTTTCGTAAGTGGCCTTATAGAAATTATTCACGTCATCAACAATCTAAACAAAATAAAAGATAATAATCCAGCCCAATAATGACAAAAAACTTGCTTTAGTTACTTAGGATGAGAGCCAATGCCTGTTAAGACAGAAAAACTCCTACAATTCCCAGTATTTCCTAGTCATCCAAGTCCTGCCGTTCCCAGTACTCTGCAACTAGTTTGCTCAAAGCTGTAGGATGTCTTCTGTCTCAACATGCAGCAGATTGCACTCTTTGTGACAAAGGAGAGAGAAGGAATAAAATACTTTGCATGCAGGAAGGAAGTGAAGTTTTTTGGATAATCTCTGATGGGAAAAAAATGTCTACGCTTCTCAGGCCCTTTAGTATGACATTAGAATACTTAACCTATGGTTAAGGACTGGTCATGAACAAGAATGTGAAACCGTGGTATCAACTGGGGTTGTTTAATCTGTTTTGAATGTTACAACTGTCTTGAACCAAACTATAGATAAAGCAATTACCCTGCTTGTCTAGCCTCTCAACTACAAGGTTGAGAAAAAAGGTTGGTGGGGCTGACTCAACAGCATGCATTCTTTAGGAAAGTAGCTTTGAGTTTAAATGTCCAAGAACTTCTATGTAAGCTTAAAACAGTCCAGGATGGGATCATGTCAGAAGCTGGAACCATAGTCTACCAAATTGTCCAAGTTGGGGTTGCCAAGTTGGGGTTGTTCTCTCTCTGAACTGATTTTCTAGCTTGGAAATGTTCCTACTTTGAACTGTAATGAAGACTGCACTGGCCAGGGAGTCTTTAACAGTTCCAACTAGCCTTGATCATTCATGGCCTAGTCACTTCCAGGTTTTGTTACTGTAATACCATCTCTTTTCATCTCTTGAAAAGGAATCTGGATATTTCAGTGGCCAGAATGCTATGCCCAGACTTGTGCCTGTAACCCACCCAGGGAGACACGTGGCTAAAGGGGCAGGCTAAAACTCAATCAATCAATAGCAAATTTGATAAAATTAAGCCCTTTTTGTGCAGGTTTTAACAAATTTCCTCTCCTAAGGCTTAGCTGCTGGAAGCAGGAGTTATATGCTCCAATGTGCTGACATTTCTTTGCAATTTTGGCCGTACCACATTTGTCTGCAGTCCTGACCACTAATGGGGCATGGCCTCCAAGTGTTTTTCTAAAATTGAATCTGACCCTTGAGTTGACAGATGTTCCCCATCTTTGCTTGACTGAAACCCAGTGGACAAGCTGTCACAGTTCTTTATGGCATACTAAAGGCAACTTTAGAAAGTAACTTCAAAATTTACAAAAGTTGACCTACTTTTGATCTGTTTGCAAATCCCCAGATGGCAGCAGCTACTTCAAGTGCAAAGATCAAGAGAAGGAAGGTAAAAAACTAGAGAAGATTGAGAGAAAGGTCACAGATAAACACACCTGACAAATGTAGATGACTTTATAAACATGAGATGATAGTTCTATAGTTAGTGCTTTGAAATGTTCAACATGTTTTGTATAGTTTAGCTCAGTTATTTGTGCAAGAACCACACTGTAAGGCAGACCAATATTATCATCTTCATATTGCACACAGGTGGGCCAAGAACAATAGCAAGTTATATAAGGTCACCTAGAAACTTCAAGTAGCTATCTCAAAGGATGGCTTCCCATCTAGGATACTCATACAGCCTAATCCTATCCACACCGGTTTTCAGTTTTGCATAACTATAGAGCTCGTGATACCAAAATCACAGATGCTGTGTCTGAAGTATCTTTTTATAAGCATTAGAATTTTGAGGTTTATAATGATGGAATTGACATTTTTGTGTATTTATTTGTACCCCACCTTTTTCCTGCAAGGATATGGAAATGTTCCCCTTTAATACACATGCCACAGAGGCACTTGCTATGAAAGTACCAGTAGAAAGTACTACCATGGCTGTACCACCTTGGAAGTTGTCATTATCATACAATATAATAAAAACTACACTTTCTCCTGTGGACAGTTCACACATTAGAATGAGCTTCAATGTATGTAGGAATGAGTTCCATGATAAACACATGAAAAGCTTATTGTTAAGTTATTCTAGCTTCTTCAACTGAGGACTAGTTCTAAAGGAATAGATATTTTCTGATTCCTTGTTCTCTAAGTGGAATAAAGCAGACATTAAAGAATGACACACCCTAGTCTTAATTATCCCTGTTTTAGAAACTGGTCTTCAGAGTCAATACTTACCAAGCCAAGCATGCACTGAGATTCCTGTATTGCTCCACAACATCCCAGGAAGCCAACAAGCATTATGAGTGCACCAGCTCCAATTAGAATGTAAACCCCTGAAGTGATGTTAGAAAAGAATGAAAGTTTACTCTGTGCTAATAAGGTGTCACATTTTATGAAGGTTGAGTTAACATAAAGGCTATCAGCTACACAGTGGCTAATATGATTCTTCTTGTTTCTGGCACCTGATGTGGCCTAATAAAAACACTTGAGACCAAAAACCAAACCTAGAAGCAATGTTTCAGAACAAGCTTTTATAATCTGGCAGATTCTGTTAGTGAAGAACAAAAAAAAGGTGGGGGGAGGTCTCCCCACTCCACGGCATCTGACTACACACAGGTGCAGCATTATGGTAAGCATGCAACATGAGATACTTCAATATGGTGGGAGCTTTTGCTCCACTCCTTCAGTGCCTGAACTCTCACAAACATACAGTGCATCAAACGGTCATGAGGTTTGCTCCTATGATAAGGGGTATAGATCTGGGAGGCTAGTGCAATTTCTCCATCAACAATCCATGCCACTGTGTATGTTCACTGTCACCAGTGCAAATGCAGGAAAATGAAGCTAGCTGCTAAGCCACATAATCCTCTCAGCCAGAAGCTCAGTTGAGAAGAACCTGTGTTTACCTACTTGCCCACACAGACACTACCCTCCTGACCCAAATAACTACCACAAATTCACAAGTTGGCAGCCCAACTGTACAACTCCTGGAGTTTAAGAACAAGCACTTGAATGCATGCATCAAGGAAAAACTTAGATTTGATTTTTTTTATTAATAGATATATGCCATGGTATGATTTTTATTATAATCAGTACGTTTGGAGACAAATTAAAAGCAAAAAGTACGACTGTGGCAATCATTTTGAAGCTTATATATGTGTCAAACTGTTACAGTGACCATTCATTAACAAGCAGCCCACCATTAGTAAGTCAACTAACACAATGAGATAAAAACTATTATCTGGATTGAGGAAAAGGGTGATAGAGCTGCACTTCTTGAAAAGCTACATTCTCTGGTTTCATGCCAAAATTTGTTTGAACTGCCTTTGTTCAAGAACTGCCACTTGTAATAGATCTGTAATAGAGTATCCTGCAAGTTGAAAATGTCCTCTCTTTCCCTAATATTGCCTTTTATAATACTTGATGTGTGTCAGTTTATTCTTTTGCACGGATCAGGAACAGGAAACATTTGGACTAGATCTGGGCAATTTTAGGTGGTCCAGTGGCTCTTTATGTTCCATGTCCCCAGACACACTCTTGCTCCTCCACTCGATGGAATTCTGCAGGCTGTTGGTAGCTCACCCTCCTCCACTCCAGCAATTTCTTGTTGATTTCAGCAACAGACCACTACAGAACTCTACAATGGCTAGATTTAGCTTGAACAGAAGATGAGTTTGACTATTGTAGCACTCTGTAGTGATTTGTCACTGACTTTCAGCAACCAACTGGTCTAGCTGTTGGTTAGTATGGCTCTCTATCTGCCTTCATAAATTTGGCTTGTGGGGGGTGGCATGGAGCTGCAGAAATGGTTTCCCACTACTGGTATAAAGACTGGCTGGTTGATCCATTTAAGCCCTGAAGGAGAAACTCATCTCTTGTAGTGCAACACTGAGCCACAGAAATGAATAAGCCTGCTATCTTCTAGCCTCTAGTCATGTGAATAGTAGCTGTTGGATGAAAGTATCAATTTTCAATCTTTTCTCTTAAGCAGAGGATTAGATTCAGCATCATGTTAGTGGACTTCTACCTGCACAACAGGACTTTCCCATTTTTTTATCTGCCCTGCAGCCTCCATGCACCTCAAATCTGTCCATGCAGATTTGGCAGGGGGATGGGACTACAAGGGAGGGGAAATCTGTTTCACTAAGAGTTTCCTTTCTGTCAGTGGGTGACCAGCCCTGGACTGATCCCAGACTATAGGTGGGTTTTCACATCAGAAGTCAGTGGCTTGCTTGCCCCATGGAATATGATATGCCCAACAGACAATTGGCTCTGGAGCCACCTTTCCTCATCAGACCTTGTACAGGTACCTTAAGAGAAATCATGGTAGCTCCAAGGTTCTCCCCACTCCCTGAAGGTCCCACAGACCATTTTGTGCACCCCTCAGCTTTTTCTAAGATTGCTGAATGTAGGCTGTCAAGCCTTCTCTTGCTATCCCAGTGGAGGCATCAATAAGGTGCCTGTCCAAGGACCCAGTCTGCCCTGGAGGCACTGCCTATGGCCTCCCCCCTTAGAAAATAGAGCAATTACTGGTGCAAGTAACTGCATTTATACTTTTTTAATCCCAAATTGCTCTGCTTATGCAAAGGAGGCATGACTTTGGCATGTGCTAATTCTGTGTACCTCTCCACTGGTCTTTCCCCTAAATTTTGCCTGTGGAGTTTACAACCTGGTGTTCATGGCAAAATGGAAGTAACACACTGGACATCTGATCACTCCTCCAAAATCCCAGGGGTCCTGCCAGAAAGGGGTGTCCTCTAAAACACTCCCTTTGTCTGGATTTTTTGCAGCAGGATATGTGTGCCCCTAGGTTATCCACACTTGGAAAACTGAAAGATTCAGCTGCTAAAAGATGCTTCTTCTCCATGTTTTTTTTTCAAATGCCCATAAAGTTTTTAGGCAAGTGTGCACTCCCCACACTAAATAAATAAATAAATCCAACTTTGTAGTACTTTCAAAACCCACTTTATCAGCATTTAAAAAAAATAAGAGGAATCAGGACACTTGCAAAACTAAAGACTTGCTCTGTTTGTGCAATTGTGAGTGTAGTTATTTGCATACATAATTGGTCTATTTTTTTTCTTTGAAAGAATAGACTATTACATGTAGCTCCTCCAAGGAACCACTGTGAGTTTCCTTGGAATGATAACTTGTGGATGCTCCCACTGGGGTAGCAAAAGAGGCACTGAAGTATATTGACTTTTTCTATTGACTCTTACCATTTTGGGGATATATTCCATGTGCCCTGTTTCAAGGTAGAGACCTACAAACGCCCCATCCTGCACAAAAACATCATACTTCAGCAGTTGTTTACAACTTATATGACTCTGTAGTTCTCACATGATGTACCTGTATAGAATGATGTATGATTTTCATCATGGTCAAAAACATCTTTTGTCTGCGAATCAAACCGAAGCCATAATCCAATTGCAAGGACAGCTGTCCCTGCAAGCTGTGAAGAGAAGGAAAAGGGTAGACATTTTAAACTATGCATTCTGTGTTTTAATATTTCATATCAAGTGCATTTTGTTCAGCCTTCAATACAGATATTGACTTGGTTTTGTGGTCAGTGGCTTCCAAATTCTGTTCCCAAGATCCTTGTGGTGCTTTGAAAGCTGATAGAAGTTTCTCAATCAGATAAAATTCCCTGAAAATAATAGTTTTACGTGCTGCTGCACTAGAATCTGGCAAGAAGGGCATGAAGGTGATAGATGACTATGCTGCGTGGACTCTATTAAAGTTATTACAGATTTAAGGTCTGTAAACCTTTTTGAGATGTAGTGATAAGAATGCAGAATTCTATGGCAATTCCACAATTTCAGCATGGTGGAATATGGAAAAAACAAGAAAATATTGCCAGTGCCGGCATACCCTTCTTTGTTTCACAGGACATGTTCATCATTTCTCTGTTGGCACATCCTATCTCAAATTTGGAAATTTTTCCAGGAAGTAACTGCTCCTAATTTACCATAAAATGGTGCAGTTAGCAATGCTAGGAGTTATACCATGTAGAACACATGTCAGCCAGTGACTGAGTTTAATGTTCCCACAAGTGAATTGTTATCAGAATCTACAAATATCTAAGTGACCATTTTTGCCTAATGTTTGAGGCTTTGTACCAAGCCTTTTATAGTTCAAATTCTACAGCAGAGCTAGGGAACATCTGTCAGCTTGAAGGTCTGATTTTGGAGACACTCCAATCTTTGGAGACACTCCCCCAAGGACTATATTCCAGTAGTGGAGATGGCAAAAAATAAAATATTAAAAACTTTAGTGCTTAAATGTCTCCCTGCCCATAAATAAACCTCAGGTGAGGCATTTCAGTGTTTTAGAATGGGGAAAAAAACTGGGAAAAGCCAGAAAATGACTGGGGCTTTGGGAAAAGGGGGCATGGCCAGCTGGAAAACCTTGGTGAGCCAGACAGGTGTACAAGGAGGGCTGTATTTGGTGCATGGGCCTGAGGTCTCCCATCCTGCTGTACAGAAGTTGAACTACAGAGAAGCAGAGGCTGTAGACATTGCAGCTGTAGTGCAATGGCAGCAACTCCATATAACATGCAAGTAGAGATGAGCTGTTGTGCTGCTGTGTCCAGTCCTGAAGCAGGGTGAACTAGAGCAAGGAGCCTCTATGAGAGGGCTCCCAACACAATTTCAGATCCTTGTAATCAGGGGCTAGGCCTAGCAAGGGAATCCCTACTCTCCTGCCTCAAGTATTCAACACCTGAGTTTTATTTTTATCAGAACAAGGCTGTGAACACAACGAAACACTCATAAGCCCTGCTAGCAGGTTTTCACTCAGTTCTAGTTACCATTTGCTACTATTCAGCATATGCCAGAAAAAGGAATGAATGTCTTCAAAGGCTTTCCCCTTCAAGTAGATAGATAGCCTCTTCTTCCTTCTCTTAGAGCAGGGGTCCAGAGCTGCACGTGGCTCTTGAATCCCTCTGCTGTGGCTCTGTCGCTCAAAACACACGCTGGCACAGTCGCCGATCTGCGACCTGTGCTGGAACGGCCGCCAATCTGCAACCCACGCTGATTTACTGAGCTTTTCCCCCCGGTATGCCAACCATGAATGAACTGAAGAAAAGTTTCTGAAGAAAACCGAACATTTAATGGCACGTGGGTAGATTAATTTGCTTTTACTGTTGATGAACTTACGGGGTTTGCTGTTTAATGCATGCAGCCCTTTAGCACTGACTTTGACTCTGCAGGAAGCTGGTCTCCTATTCAAAATATATGAAAGGAGTCCTACTAGTTTATAATGTAAGATTAAAAATAACAGTTTTTAGTGACTGAACAAGAGCTGCAGCTAAATCATAATGAAGATATAGATCTACTTCCTTGTTTTAAGAAGAGTCTTATAAAAATTCCAGCAACATTATTGCATTGGGAGAGGGATGTTTGTTCAATATTTCACCAGACACCAGGTCTCAAACAGACATTGAGTATTTTATTTGAAAGTAACTGTCAACCCAGCATCTTTTTTTTCGGAGTTCAAAATGTTTTTGCTGCATGCAGAAATAAAAATTTGTTTTCTCTGTAGCAGTTCATTGATTTCATAAATGCAACACAATATAGTTTTTTTATACATAGCATAAAGGTAAAAAATGATATATGCAGTGTGATCTTCATTTTAGATGTCAAAAGGGTTTTGCGGCTCCTACTGTTTTCTTTTCTGTGGGAAGTGGGTCCAAATGGTTCTTGCCGACCCCTGTCTTAGAGGAAGGACAGTGTTTGTTAAAGGAAGTGACCCCATTTTTATTTATTTCATTTTTATACTGCCCTAGCCAAAGGCTCTTTGGGAGGTTAACAAAAGTTAAAAAACATAAAAAGGGAGGAAAACAACATATGAAACAATAAAACAGTAAAATCACAGCAACTGCCATCAGTGCAGAGGTATAACAGCTGTACAAAATAAAATGCAGTATTAAACCAAGATTACAAATGAACTGTTAAAATCTGTTACACATTAGCTAAGAGGTTTTAACTCTAGGAAAAAAAACACTCAAGAGGTGACTTTTGAAATAGCCAATTTCCCAAATACTGACAGCTCATTTTGTAGAGACTTTCCAGTTTTGCCAAAATAATTTCACCTTTGCTCCACATACCAGATTTTGTTTTCCTAATAGCCATATAAAAATTTCCATTATTTCCACTGTCTAAGTTTGTTTCAGGAAGTTCCCCATTGCTGGATAAGCTTGATCACAAATGGAAAGCTATGACACAGATCAGACAGGCAAGCTGCCTAGGCATGGGAGAAGTAACAGAAGAGCTGCTGCAATTGCTTTGACATGTATCACTTCCCAGAAACAATTAACTCATTACTCATAATGAGTCAGGCTGGGAGTAGGAGCATTTCTGTGGGAGAAGGAGCCCTTGGTTGGGTCTTCCCACAGTGAGGTCAGCTGAACACCCTGCCCGGCCTTGCCTGTAGCCCCTGCTTTCAGATGGCACAGGGTCCATAAGTGCCACACCAGCAATCAAGGTGGAGGTAACTGAGGCCTGTTGTTCATTCCTTCCCAATGCTGCTTGCAGCTTTCCTTGTTCCCACCTTTCACCACTGCTTCTGCATAGCAGTGGTAGTGGCAATAGGCAGCATCCAGCCACTTGGGCTTGCTTCCTCATGAGTAGCCAAGCATTTTTAGACATTCTGATTTAGCATCTAGACTGTGCAATTGAATATCTCTGTGTTTAAATACTGCACTGGACTGCAAGTTATCAGGTTCAACTGCCTTAGTAGGGCAGTAACTGTAAAAGGACATGCTCAATTACTCTTCCTTGGCCCATGGAATGCAGTCAAAAAAATCACAAGGGTTTCACTCAGAAAGTAAAACAAAGATCAAAGGTTAAGTGGCATAAAGGAGTGTTCTCAGCCAGTCTCCCACCAGTGTGACATTTCTTTCTGCATTTCTCCTCCTTTTCTTTGTCATGAGTAGGGCTTGAACAATTCTGCTGCTGCAAGCATGTCTACCAGAACCAATGTCACTTGAAACACTAGATAACTTGCTGGAAGGTCAGTCTATGTAGAGTCCATTCCTAATTGCTGTTCCACTCCACCAGTCTGTTGCAGGGTTGTCTCTTCCTACCAGGTGTTCAGCACTGACACATAGAAAGTGCTGGTCGACCTACCTTGAAAATCACACACAATATCTGATATGAGTGCTCCCCTATGTGTTTATGTAGGGTTTTGCTGAGAAGTTGTCAATTTGAATCATAACATGCTGACCTCATACCATCTCTTGAACATCCTGGCAGTGCCAGTTTGGAGCCTTTGAGTGCTAATGGACTGCCATTCCTTTGTGTCACTGAGTGTTCACATGGTCTTGTGTCATACACACTCTCTAATATGTTCAAATCCATGTAGGCTGGTGTATATTAACAATCTGTTGTCATTCTCAAGATTCTCTCCTTTGATAAGCCTGCCTCAACCAAGAATTCCCTCAATCTAACTGGGATTCAGAAACTCCTGTGTGCTTGTTGTTGAGCTACGTCATATTGAAAAGGCAAGAGAAGAAGCTGTCACAATCTCTTGATACCATTATGCCCAGGAGGAGGACAAGTAACATGTAGAGTGCTCAGGCCATGTAGTTCACTTCCAAAGTCAAACATGACAACTTCATCTGTTGCTTCTTTGATAGGCATATTTGGAACTGATGGGAGTCTATTTGAATACCAAGGTGAACCAGAGACCATGCCAATTGTACATGGCTCTCTTCCAGATACACTACAAAATTTCCTAAGGAAATCCAAGATGTTCCATGACTACAGGAGACTTAAGATATCATCTAAGTAAACATAGAAGAATATTTTTGTAGGCATATATTCAACTAGGACTACCAGGTTTTTGTAAATGCCTGTAAGGCTGCTGTGAAACCTAGCAGGGAAACTGGTCATTTAAAAAACAAAAGTTTCTTCAAGGTGAGCTAGGAAAGAATGGATGGAGTTGGAAGATAGGCTTGCTAGCCCCAGTGTAAACCAAGCAGACTGTCAAAGAAGGGACAACAAATGTATTTCCCTTTTTTACAAGTCTGCCCACTCACAGAGAATGTTGCCTCACAAGTTAGTGTAGGTGTTGAACACAAAACTTTAGCGGGTTGTGCAAGAAGCAATATTTTAGCTATGCAGATGATCTGCCCAACTTTCTGAGGGATACAGGTGACTTTGGGGCAGCACTGTGGGGTGGAAATTTTCCAATACTATATTTTTCAATAAAAAATCCATACAATGTATATCTATATTTATCAAAATTTTGTCTGGCTATCAATCAAGTTCATGTTAGATGGACTAAATACAGAATATGAATTTAAGTAAGTTTTTCTTCTAAGGCAAACATTGACAGTTGGCCATTACTAAATTCTTCAATAACAAACTGAAAGAATGCTAAAACTGAAACTAAGACTACAACAACTTCAGAGAAGTGCTTCATTTCTTTTCTTGAACTCAGGAATTCAGAAGCATTTACTTAAGATTTGTTAGTGCTTGTGGTTACTTTGAGCAAATTTATAATGCCAAAACACAAGATGACCATTGTATGACAGCTGGTAAATGTAAGTATTATGAGCAGCATTATGTTTATGCTAACTAAGCAACAGTAATGAGACGCCTTCAACAAAATGTACACACTGTCTTGAAGAAATGTAAGATACATACAGGAAACTATTTCAAATGAATGAGTAAATTCATTATTTAGAGCATCTGACCATTTCCTACCTTTTCTGGAAAACGCACATCAATGTTTTAGGGGTTCGGAAAGCATTTAATTATCACAAGATTTAGTTGAAAGTGCTGATGACATTCTCTTCAGAGAACAACAATGCAAGTGACTTTTCAAGCACATTCAAAGGAAAACAATGAAACAAGCCAACTGCTCCCATCTCTCTATTTATATTTGCTTGGCTGAATAAAGTTGGTTGCTACTTTCAAAAAAGTACCAGTAAGCTAAGGCTAGATCCTACAAGTAAGTGACAAAATGTAACATAAGGAAGCCCTTGTAGAGTGAATAGAATTAATAAAATATATAGGGTAGTATCCAAGGGGACCAATTCTTTCGTGCAAGTGGTACCTACTGCTCATGCAATGGAAATTTAATATTTCACAAAGCAAGGCTCAGAACAAGCAGAAATACTTCCTTCCTGATTAGGGAAGGTCAGAGGAGCTTTGTTATGTGAGCTCCATTGATCGCCCCCATTCTGGAAATTAACAATTTCCATTCACTTGTAGGTACTATGTTACCATATTTTTCTGTCTATAAGTCGCCCCCATGTATAGGACACCCCCCACTTTTCCTATCGATCGCCAGCGAACAAGCTGCTGCGCGTGCGGGCTGCCCCGCCGCCCCCTGCACGCGCCGTCTTGCTCCGCACCGCTCCACTGCCCCTCCCACATGTCAGTTCCCCCCCCCCAAGCGCACCCGTGGTTCTCCTCTTCAACCCCTGTGTAGAAGATGCACCTCCATTTTTAGCTAAATGTTTTTTTTAAAAGGTAGCATCTTATACTAGGAAAAATACGGTAAGTCCTCAGTCCCCATTGTGCAAGTGCTGTGTCCAGATGGCAACTGTGCAACATTGGTTATTGCTCACAATCTCTACGATAGTTACATTGATAGCAGATATTCCTCTCTGCCCAGGAAACTGTACCACTATGTAGGTGGCACAGGATCTTTAACAGCATCTTCAAACGGTATTCTGTCAGAAAACCCACCTCCACCCCCATTCTTTGGCTCATGCAGAGGACTTGCTGAGAAAGGCTGGCAGAGTACATACACAAGGAAGCCATGGTTTGCAAACCTCTGCTGGATGCACCTTTTCATCTGCTGTACTCCTTGTTATTCTGCAAAGTCTGTTTTATATCAGGTTTTAAACTATGGACTGTTTAAGAATTTATCTTTATTCTCTCTCTCTTCCACCCTCCCTCCATTGCTCACATACAGACAAACATTTTCATTAATTACTGAAACCCCAATAAAACAACATGGTATAGATGAAACTAGAATATATTCAATAAAAAGTTTACCCTTTTGACAGGGAGAGGTTGGCAGGGCTCCATCAACATGACAAGCCATGGTGGACTTTTACCATTGATGGTCTGTTGTGTTGTCTGATTCCAGTCATGGTATTTCACTACACTAAGTTGGGTCTTGAGATGCCATGATTAAAAACAATGTTTTGTTCTATTTAACTTTGAGCTGAGGGCAGAGGAGGGATGAACAGTCCCTAAGATGGCAAGATCAGTATACATTTGTACAAGCAAATCATCTTCAGAATCTTTCTAAAGAAAAAATGAGACTAGCATATAGGAATAGCTGTTATGTGTGAGTTATCAGTCTCTGCTGATAACTAATTATTTTTCTAGTCCTGAACTGACATCTACTGTACAGGTATAAGAAGCAGGATAGGTCTCTTTTTTGTAAGTGAAAATAGTCTATGGAAAAGAAGAGCAGCGACCTTCAACAGATGCTGAGATCCTAGAACTATACATAAGCACAGTACATTAAAGGTGGGAAGATTTCCTTGCACAAGCAAAAGTTGGCTCTGAAAATATTTCCCTAGCTTTCCCTAGTAGGATAAATATTTCCCTAGTAGGATAACAGACATCAGTGATGGATATCAAAGAGTGTTAGCCCACCAGGAGAGAATACAACCTTTTCTCATTCAAAGAGAATGACAAATATCTTAGTAATGCTTCCATTATACAGAATTTCCCCCATCGCATAGTTAACTCAACTGAGTGGCATTATACAACTTAATTTTCCAACACCTCAGCACCACTTCTTGCCCCTCACTATCTGCTACCTTTGGTGAGTGCTTTACTCTGCCTAACAGTAGAGTCTGCACTGTCCTTAGTAAACACACACTGGATTGGGCTATAAGCATATCTTGGTCAAAATAAGCTTCACTAGTACATATCTTGAATACACACTTTGTATATAGATGTGTGTGTAGCTTAAATCAGATCAGAGGCCTCCATATCTTTTCAGCTGGCAAATTCCAATGCATACCATGCCCACCTCCCAATCCAGAATCTTTATCTTACTTGCTTCTGACTTGTTTCCCTTGCCCCATGGACATACTGAAGGGACGTTTGCCAATATGCAAAGTATGCTTCTTTCTTCCAGAATCATAGTTTTTACCCATACACAATTTAAATTGCATAAAATCAGCTAAACGTCATTAAGAATGATAGATGGGCAGAGCTATCCTATGGCCCCACAGAACACCTGAGATGCCATAGGATACCTTAGATCTCCAGAATCAAGGTCAGAAGCTCCAAAGCTCCAAACTTTAACCTGGGCATCTGCTCTCAGATTCCCCTCCACACCCTCATAGTCACTGGATCTGCATCAGATACTTCACTAGGGTTGGAAGAACAACCACAAAGAACAGGTAAATGTGGGGATGGAGAGGAAGAGCAGAGTCCAGTCTCTTTCCCTCCTCCTCCAAAGTAGTCCAATGAGTTTGGAAAATTATGAGAACTGGTGGCACAGCCCATTGGATTACACCCTGAAGTATATTTTAAGTCTGGTGATGCCAAACTGGGCTTTAAGATCTAAGATATCTCTGCTAATATCCTGGTTACATCATCTAATGCATTTAAGTTTTATAATATTTTATGATGAATTATCGAACTAAAGGCAGTGCATGCAATCACTCTGTGTAAGCAACTAGACTCAAAACAGGCTTTTCCTATTTTGCATTCAAGCAGCAGATAAACAGTATCATGTCAAGTCACTCAGGCATACATTGCGGTAGCATTCCTGGCTTAAAACTTGTTTTCACCATGACTTCAATGAATAACAGATCAGTGTGTATGAGAACACAGGCAGTGCTTTCATTGTGGAAGAAATAAAGAGCATTAATTCTGGCTGTTATGCAAAGTAGAGAGGGGGAAGGTCTGCAGTAAATGATACGGCTGATTTTTTCCAGATCATTCCCTTTGCACTGCTGCTACTATAATTGGTCAATATAGCAGTCTCAATACAGTTTATAGTTGCCATTTACTGCAGCAAAATGCCTTAAATGGGCCAAATAGCTGGGATTTCTACCACTCTTGGGCAGGAGGAGAAAAACCTGTGACTGCTTTGTTGCCTGGCTTTCCAGTGTTACACTGCTGCCTGCTCTCTGGATCAGATCAGGGGCTGCGCCTCAGGGTGCCCTGCAAGACAATATCTGATATTATCAACCTCCTGAGCAAAATGTTCAAACTTGTGATAGCTTTGCAACTGCAAACACTCTTGGACAGAGCACTATGGATCTATTTCGATTGCGCTTTGACACACTTTGACTTCTTGGTGGCTTCTGATACAGATGGCCTTCTGGAGAGACTGTTTAGATAGGGGACACTGTTTTATTATGGGTCTGTGGGGCCATGCCTTGACTCCGTGATATGGGGGCAAGGTACCCTGTACTTGTTAACATACACATGAAACCACTGGGCACAGTGCCAGCAAAATACAGATGAAATGCAGTTCTATTTTAACTAATTCAGGGCGGTCAGTGGAACTGATAAACCAATGTCTGAGCATGGTAATAGTCTGGATCAGAGTCAAGCAAAGAGAGGTTTAGTCCAGATAAGATGAAAGTGGCATCAATGCGTGTTTTCTCTACCTAGGTGAGTGGTGTTGACCCCATTTTCACAGGGCAGCATTCTTTGACTTTATTTGTATAACACAAGAGTCCACCACAGACAACAAATGAACCTGAGAACCCCTGGACTGTTCTAGAATGGATTGTCCTGTTGTCTGAACTCAGGCAACAATCTCACAGTAGATAATGTCCAGCAGCCAAGCAAGGCACTCAGCAAGAGGATTAAAAACCCTTGTTACCACTGGCTACTTTAACTCAGTTCTAGGTACAGTGTTAATTTATGTATCACATATCAGAAAAAGACAGGAATGCCCTCACAGACATTTATTTTATAATAACCAAGAAAGAATGTAGCTGGATCAGACCAAATAGCTATTTACTGTACCATTCCGTTTCCACAGAGACCCACTGGATGCATGTGCAATAGTTTTGGCTTGCTTTCTGCAGTCATACAGAAACATGCTACCTCTCAAACTGGACATAATGAATAACCACCAGAACTTATAGTTGCTGGTAATCTTACCTTCCATGAATTTAAGTTCTTCTAAAGTTGTCCAAGCTGTTGGCCAACACCAACAATTTGTTACAAATTTTAACCATGTGCTGGGTGAGAATTTCTTGTATATGTTTTGCATTTCCCATAGTTCAGCTTCAGTGGAAGTTCCTAGATTCCAAAATCAGTACACACTTCTTCCACATCACACAATTTAAGACTTTTACCTTGTCTGCTTACTTTTTTCCCAAGCTAAGTACACCAAACATTGTAAGCTTTCCACACATAGGAGTTGCTGCAGCCATGTGATTGTTTTGGTTGCTTTCTTCCAAGCAGGCAGATAAATGATTAAGTTATTTTGGGTAGTGGGGAGATATGGTAGTAGGAGATTAACATGCCAGGTGAGGGATGTCATATACTTAATATCTGGTTTCTTCTTCTTTCCTTCTGGTTTCTCCCCCAGCCAAACAGGGCCAGGTAGCCATATCAGCTCACCCTCAGGCCTGCTGGTGCTTTTACAGAACACCAGATTGGTTCAAAATAAAACTCGTCTCAGCCACAATTTAATCAGAGATGAGGGAGGTGACCTGGCATGCATTACGGAGACCTGGGTGAAAGAAGAGGACAGCATTCCTCTCTCCCACCCGGGTACTTGGTACAGCACCAGCCTCTTCCTGAGGTGGCCTTAGTCTCCAGGCTTCTGGTCCCCTTGTTTGTACTCTTTGTTGGGCTCCTGAGACAGATATGGGATTTTGTTGGTGTACCCCCCCACCCCACTGCTTACCAACAGTCTCCCTGCCTGAGCTGATGGAGGTGGTCTCTGACTTGGTGTTGGGGACTTTAATCTCCATGTCGAGGTTGCCTTGACCAGAGCAGCTCAGGACTTCATGGTCACCATAACAACCAAGAGGCTGTCTCAGCATGTCTTCAGCCCAATGCATAAGAAAGGCTACACTCTTGACCTGGTTTACTCAACAGGACAGGGAGATGGCAGTTAGGATGTGAAGGGGATAACTCTGAATCCATTGTTATGGTGTTATGGTCAGATCACTTCCTGGTGATGTTTGAACTATTGGCCCCTTATTCCCTCTGCAGGGGTGAGGTCTATTAGGATGGTCTGCCCCAGGGGAATGATGGATCCAGATGGCTTCCAGAGTGTTCTTGGAGATTTTCTGGTTGATACGATGGGCGCTCCTAGGTCCCCGTATGGAATAGGGTAATGACTTGGGTGGTTGACACAATTGTGCCCTAGTGTCCTCTCCCTTCTGGCAGAGCCCAGCCAGCACCTTGGTATACACCAGAATGAAGGGCAATGAAGGAAGAAGGGAGATGGCTAATGCAAGTGGAGGAAACATTACGATGATCCCAACCAAACATGACTAAAAGCTCATTAACAAGCCTATTTTATGTCAATTAAGTTGGCAAAATAGTATTGCTTCCTCACAGTGCCATCCAGTTGAGCTATTCTGAATGATCTGAGGCCTCCTACAATCTGGTTCGTCAGATAAGACCTGGGACCCTCAGTGCCTTGTGATGAGTTTTCTTAGCACTTTGAAGGAAAATATTGCTCAGATCTACCATCAGCTGGACTCCAGAGTTAACACAATTCAATCTAAGGATGTGTCCGGTGTGCCATTCTTTGCTTCTTTAATGGAACAATTTCAGTTATTGAGACCTAATGGTGTGGACAAATGTTGTCCCGAAGTTGGTGGTGGGGGATAGTTGCTCTGCCCCATGGCAGTTACATCAGGGTGTTCCACAGGGCTCTATACTATACCCCATGCTGATCAACATTTACATGAAAGCACTGGGAGAGGTTATCAGGACATTTGGGTTGAGGTATCAGTAGTATGCTGATGATACTCAGCTCTTCCTCTCATTTATATCTGATCCAGGTGAGGAAGTCTCTATCTTAAACCAGTGCCTGAGCTCAATAAACTGAAACTCAGTCCAGACAAGATGGAAGTGCTGTTGGTGGGTAGCTGTTCTGACAGGTTGAAGGGCCATTACCCTGTCCTAGATGGGATCACACTCTTCCTAAAAATCAGGTTCCGCAGGTTGGTGGGGGGAGGGATGCTCCTGGATCCAGGTCTAACATTTGAGGCCCAGATGGTCTCAGTGGCCAGGGTTGCCTTCTTTCAGCTGCAGTGAGTATACCAACTTTGCTCCTACCTGGGTAGACAAAGCCTAGCCTCAGTTATTCATGCACTGGTAACATCCAAATGAGATTACTGTAATGCATTTTTATTGGGTTCACTTTGAAGACAGTCTGGCAAATTCTACTGGTCCAGAATCAGGCTGTGCAGTTGGTGGCAGGTGTTAACATGCAGGCCTATATAACACCAGTTTGGTATAAGCTGCACTGGTTGCCAGTTGTAGCCCAGGTCCAATTCAAAGTGCTTCTTTTGACATATAATGCCTTAAAAGGCTTAGAACCTGGCCACCTAAAGGATCACATGCTCCCATATATACCTACCAACCCATTAAGATCTGGGCAAGAGGTCCTTCTAAATGAGTCATCCCTTAAGGGGATAAAGGAGACAGTAAATAGAAGAAGGGCCATTTTGGTGGCTGCCCCTCAATTATGGAAAAGGCTCCCCAAAAAAATTTGCCTGGGGCCAACGATTTCATTTCAGCACCAGGTGAAGATACTTCTTTTCTCTGTATACTTCCAAGAACAGTCCTGAAACTTGTTATTTGTTCTGACATTTGTTGTTCTGCTTACTTTGTATACTCGTGTTTTTTTAACCTTTTATTGTGATTTTATTTGGTTTTATCATTGTTTTTTAGCTTTATTGGGGTTTTTTGTTTGTTTTACTGTAAGCTGCCTAGAGAATCCCTCTGGATTAGTGGGCAGAATACAAATTCAAAAATAAATAAATAAGCCTCCTTCCCTTTGGAGAACAGTATTCATTACTAAAAACTAATTTGGCTTCATGTAATATGTGCATTTGAGCACTGTGTGTGATCATCACTGTGACAACATTAACTGAGAAGTTTTAAATCCAAAAAGCACATTCAGAGATGTCATTCTGTAGCAAACATGAATTCCTATTTTGGTGAGGCTTTTCAGTTATGCCAACCTAGAATGGAAATGTATGCGTCCTGGCCCACAATCCAGAATGTGCAGCTGTTGCAGGAATGACTTGGAGAACTTGTTAGAGTCAGTGCAGCATAGGGCCACAGGGTTGGTGGCCAGTTTGTAGGGGATGCCATATGAGGGGAGACTGAGGGAACTGGGTCTCTTCAGCCTGGAGAAGAGGGGACTCAGAGGGGATATGTTGGCAACATACAGGTATGTGAGGGGGTGTCACACAGAGGTGGGTAGAGACCTGTTCTCCCCTGCAGAGGAAGGCAGGACGCGCTCCAATGGAGCAAAACTCAGGGAACCAAGGTTCAATTTAGATGCCAGTAAGTACTTCCTTACAGTTAGGACCCCAAGGGTATGGAATGGGCTTCCACGGGAGGTGGTTGAGGCCCCATCGGTGAGGGTGTTCAAGGATAGGCTAGACATGCCCATGGTGGGCATGTCGTGTGCAGAGCCAGCTGGAGCTGGGGGTCAGACTAGATGGTCCGGGAGGACCCTTCTGACTTGCTCTGTTTATATGTTTCTAACTCTTTAAATTGTGCATTTTCATAAGGCATTTCAAAAGAACAAACCCAAAGTACTTTTGCACATTTCTACTGATTTCGGGAAGAATGATAGACTTTGACTGCTCCATCCACATCCCAAATGCCTTGGCAGTGCTGCAGTACTGGCAGGACTTCACCATATCAGCTCTCTGCTTTACCATGGGTCCATTATCTGTATTAGACATGGAAGATTAATCAACTGTTCCCTCTCACCTGGAGCTCACCGGAGGAAAACCTCTTTCCTCCATCTAGTTCCAAAGTACTAGAAACCTTCCTTTCAGAGAATGTTAATCCTTTCTCAATGTACCCCATCTTTCTCCTCCATAATATAGAATAAGCTCCTTAACTCAGTAGAAGGTGACAGGTATTGATTCTTCAAGTGTAAATCTTGGGGTACCAAGTGAAATTCAGTGGGTTGGATCCAGGTAGCCACACATTTGTGCAGACTGAACACCTGCAGAGGGTTAGAGATATTAGCAAACTGAAGGGAACTGATGGCTCTGGAGATCTGAATAATCTCAAGTAGAAATGAGAGAAATGCTAAGCACTATGGATTGTGAGTGGGCAAATCTTATTGGGAGACAGAGTAGAGACACCTTGAATGCAGCTGAAAAACATGGACAATTCTATAGTTAAATTAAGAAGCCACTCATTGAAAAAAAAATGAAACTTTGGGGTTCTTTGGAACTTTGTAAAAGGCAGATACTTTATCTTGTACTTATGAAATTTGGCACAAAGCCAAATTTTGTTTACTTGCCTGTGGAGGGTTGAAGACTTCCCACATACTGCTTCCTTTTGACAGTTTAGATCAGGCAAATATTGTCTTGGCTACTTTGGAAAACATCTGTCAGGTATTTTTGAAGCTATGAGGTTTGTGAGTTCCTTTTTTAATCAGCCATTTAACTAAGGGCAGGTATTGGAACATGCAGCTGCTTGGCGGATTTACATTTCCCCAACAGTCTGCTTGTGTGGAGGGAGCTGCTGTACTTCTGTGTTTGTGAAATGCCACTCTGTGTGGTTGTGTGCAATATGCTGCTGTATGAGATGTGTGGTCACTTTCTGCTTTCATTTGGGCTAGAATAGCACTGCAGTAGTAAACAATATGTGTGCTGAAAACTAGGCTGATGGATGGAAGATACAGATAAATGTATTAGTAAGGAAAAGGAGGCAGTAAGGCCTACATTTATGAGTCAAGATTATATGCATGGAAGTTTTAACTGAAAGTAAAATGGACAAATAGCAGCAAGATTGTGCTTTTTACTTTTTAGCTTTACAACCAGTGATGCAAAGTAAAAAACTTCCCACTGCTATTTCTCCATGAAATGTATTTCATACTAAAAATGTATCATGCCATAAAGCTATTAAGTATCAAAATAAGAAAGCGTAATATCTCTGAAACTGCACAGTTTCAATATTGTATTTTTTCACATGACTCTCCCAAGGAAACCTACAACTTTTTCCCTAGTTGTTCTCAGAGCTTTCATTTTTTCCTCAAAATTTAAACAATGTATGAAATGATACCATCAAGTTATGTATTGAAATATGTACACGTAGTCCCAAAATATTCTACCTAAATCTTTGAAGGTAGTATTTAAGCCACCTTGTTCTTATTTTACAACAAATTAATCATTTCAGTTTAAATACTATTGGAAACTATTTTATATATTTATAGAGCATTTAATATTGCCATGTACTTCTTCTAGCTGTGTGCACCAAATATAAGCTAAACGTACCAAACAAAATCCCAATCCATTTAAAGTATCAGAATTTTCTTACTTCAAATTTTTTTTTCCCTGGCAACCACATCACTGTTTACAATAGGAAGATTTTCAGAATGAGGAAGTTCAACAAAGTAGGTTAGGCATATGCATTATAATTCTATTTAGGGATGGACATAGCACTGATCCAGATATCTTCCCAACACTATAGGGGAAGCAGACTGAGGCTGCATGGGGTTCAGGTCAGATGTCAGCCCAGAGACCCTAGCACCCCTTAGAGGGCTTTGGCCTATCCCTTCTTCCATGGCAGCTCCGCCCATTCACCTGCCTTTCTGGGCTTGTCCATAGGTTTTAGGGACCTGGGGCAAGTGTGATGTTGGGGGGCCCTTCCACAGCCCCCTTCAAGAACCCAAGAGATAGGAACCCTGGAAGTAAGGTGATAGGGCTGGGACTACCAGAATGTGCAGTAGATGGGGTGGAGACCATGGATAGATTGTGTGGCATCATCAGTTTTTATAGACAAGACCTAACTGTGTCCCAGTAAACCCTGACATTGCTTGAAAACTTATCAAGCAATTTTTCATGACAGGTAAGATTTTTCAAGAGACATGTTGGCCACCAATGTCTCAAAGTTGGTGGACTGCAGCCTACAGATGCCAGAAGACTCTGCTTTACAAGCAAATTTCCATAACTGTTTTAATCAAAACCTTCCATATAACATGCTTTCAGGCAGAAACCATTCACCTTAGGCCAGAAGCACAGGGTGCTTAACTTCTTCCTGGTTCTTCCCAGAAAGCACAACTGTGATTGAATCCAGCAGGGGTTTTTTTTTTCACATTGTTCAATCATGACCGATCTTTGCCTCTGGAATACCCAATCAACAGGTGGTTGATGAAGTGCTGTAATGTCATTTAATTCACACAAGAAGAACAAACTGCAACAGAAGAAGCCAGACATCACTACTATGTGCATCCAGGGTGCTCTTGATGATCTTAAACACTGGGCTGAAAGCAACAAAATGAGATTCAATAGGGACAAATGTCAAGTCCTCTACCTAGGGGGGAAAAAAACCCCAAATGCATTGATACAAGATGGGGAATACATGGCTCAACAGAACTGAGAGAAGGACCTTGCAGTTATTGTGGACAACAGGCTAAATATGAACCAACAATGTGATGCAGCTGCAAAAAGGGCAAATGCTATTTTGGGATGCATTAATAGAAGTATTACTTCCAAGTCACGAGTAACAGTTCCCCTATATGCTCACTAATCAGACTTCATCTGGAATACTGTCAAGGTCTGGACACCAAGATTTAAGAAAGATGCAGAAAAACTAGAAAGGGTTCAGGGGAGGGCAACAGCAATGATCCAAGGTCAGATTAAGGGAACCAGGTATGTACAGCATTGAGAAGAAAAGACTGAAGGGGGGCATGGTATCACTTTATAAGTACCTAAAAGTCTTTCACAAAGATGAAGCAAAGGTTCTTTCTCTTTGTCTCAGCTCAAGTTACAACAACCTAGAATCAGTCTAGATATCAGGAAAAGCTTCATCACTGTCAGAGCAATACAACAGTGGAACCAGCTGCCTAGAGAGCTAGTAGGCTCTCCTACACTAGAAAGACTCAAATAGAAACTGGACAGCCATCTGAGTGGGAAGGTGTAAAGTGGTAACCTGCTTCTGTACTTAATAGAAACTCAGTAACCTGGTTCCTATGGCTACCAAAAGAGCAACATTTCAAAATGTACAAAAATCATCTTCATTAATAGAAATTATTTACAAAAGTGAATAAAATATCATGCTTCAAATGTTAGCTTGCTATTGTCAATCAAATATGGTTACTTACCATTACTAAGGTGTCTTTCCCAGCTAAATTAAAATATTACATAAGCTTTTCCTTCAAAACCCATTTCCTTAAGCTCTGAATAGGTTTAGGGTTTTCATTAAACTTGCTTTCAAACAGAATGAAGATCCAGACTATTAATTTACTGAGTTTTTAAAAAGTTCTTAAATATGCAGATAGTTGTGCACACAAACCAAGCTACACAAACCTGAGGCACATATGGACCATATTGTCATCCTTAAACAACCTGGTGCCTTCCTGATGTTCTGAACGGCAGTGCCCAGCATGCCACTGGCCAGACCAAAGCAGCTGGAGGGCACCAGGTTGGGGAAGTCTGCCCTAAAGTACAACAAGCTGTTAGACTTTAAGGAGCACTAACCCCCTCCCCTCCTCTAAGCATGATTTTTCCCCATCTTCCCCAAGTTTCCATTTTAACCAAACTTCCCCCACCAAATAAATAAATAAATAAACAAAACAAAACAAAACCACGGCTTCAAACATTTCAGAAACTGTACATCTCTCGTAAGGTATAAGCATCGATACTGCAATAGGAAATCTGAACTATGGGAATATGAACCTGTTCATTCTCTAATATACACACACTGCTAAAAGACAGACTAAATTTCTCCCCCACCCCTTAGCAAAGATTTAAAAAAAAATATCAACAACCCCAACACAACTCAATGTGAATCTGGTCAAGCAGGTTTGAAGCGATCCTCAAAGGACAGTAGAGTCCTTTGAAATCTGGCACAGATATCTCTGAACAGTTTTATATACCAAAGTTCCTTTTTAGATCCTTACTGTGAGATTCAGGTACTTCATTTTAAAATATCATAGCAGGTATATATTAACAATCTACAAAGAGTAACCAAAAACTTAGAGTGTCTGCATTCATACAACACAGCATATGTACTCTTCCATGCACAACAAGCAACTTTGCCTGGTTTATATGTGTATTTGTTTACTCAATTCATATGCCACCCCACTAGCCATAAGCTCTCTGGGAGGCCTAAACACAGACCAATAGAAGGCACATTGTAACCCTACAACTACAAAAGACCTATAATAACAGGTTACCATGGTTAGCAGTTTTTTTTTACCAGGATCTACCTGGCAGACACACATGGTTTCCATTCTCCCACTTTGTCCTGCTGCTGGCATATATCCCATCAGCTACCATGCCTGGAATTCAATTTCAAGTTGCACTAAGCTGTGCCTGTGTTGCCTGCCTCTTCCTCATTGGCCCATGCACAGAAACTGGTTTGCTAAAGAAGCTTCTGCAGTTGCCATTTGTGCCATACCAGAAATGTGGAAACCATTATCCTGAGTTCAGACAACACAACAAGTCATGGTGGCATGGAGAAAGCATAGAACAAACTGCTAGGGTTTTTTATTCATGGTTTCTAAAGCCTAAACTTATTATGGGGAAATGCCACAACTGGTTTCACACAATGCAACAAAGCTTGTTTTGTTGTCAAGATCCCAGTGTACTCTCTCGGTGTACTCTCCCATGCACTTCTCCCTACATGAACCTTTCACTGAGCAGATGTCCAATTTGTGTTTGGAATAGGTGATTGAAATACATACTTTTTCTCCCTTCTTGCTTTTTTACATATGCACCAAACACAGGGGACAGGGGAGGAGTTAACATCACAATTTAGACTTTGGAGCGAGAAGGCTCTGGTCAATGGGGAACTAGCAATGGGGAAGCTCTATCCATTTAATCTACGCACGAAGCCCCATTACAGTCTCATCTAGTATCTGTTCTCCTATCACAATTCAAACAAGCAACCACAACCTAGAAACAGCAACAACTACCCCACCCTAACACACCTAGTAATTATGAAGAAATAATAGCAGAGAAGCAGCACCAAAACCAGAAAGCTTAAGTATGTACATTCAAGGCAATCTGTATTTCCCCTTCACCTCAGAAGGCCATTCCAGGCCATGTATCTGCATATTCTTACCCAAAATTTCCAACATGAAAAAATAGTATTCTCTCCAATTTAAAGAGCCTTGTTGATTTATTATTGTTACTATTACTGCTAATGATTATAATACTTAATCTTTGCTTTCAAGTAACACTTAGATGCATTATTTTGACAATCTTCCACAACTTGATGGTCTTCAGATGTTTTGGACTACCTTTTCCATTTTCTTTGACAATTATCTCTGCTAGCTGTCTAGGGAGTTGCTGTCTAAAGCAACAAGCCCACAGAGATGCATCAGGCTGGGGAAGTCAATGGTAAGATAGTATTATCCCCACTGCTGCAGATAGAGCTTGACTGCAAGAGTTCTTTGTACTGTATGCACTGTATTTTATTGTTTTACTATCCTGTTGTGAACCACCCAGAAGAGTTTTGACTATGGATGTTATGGAGATGTGAATAATAATAATAATAATAATTTACTTAATTTCAAAGCAAGGTTAAGAGATAAGAGTCAAAGCGGGTTCTTCCAGGTTTGCAGCTCAGCCATAGCCATTATGACAAGGCCTCTTAAGCAGGTAATTCAAAGCCAACAATCCTTAAAGTGTGTTCTAAGCCAGTACAGAACTAGGGAGAACTGTACCATGTGAACTCTTAAAAGCTTATTCTGGATATGTCTTTCCAAAAAATGTTTTATTTTTAAGAAAAAAAATACAGATTCAAGGCAAAGCCAAGAACAGAAAAGAAACTGAACACCAAACCCCATGTCTAAAAATATTATCTCTACATCTAGAATTTAAAGCTGTGAAATAACACCTTCACAAGCAGCACCTTCACAGGCAATCTTGTTTTAAAGTCAGATTAAACCAAACAATTTCGAAACCTTTCACAGATTTCCAAATAGTAAATCACTGAGGACTCCACAATCCATATTTGGACATTTTTTGTCTTAATTTGTAATTCATTCAAGTCTGTACTGATTGTATTAACGTTAGCTTTTTTGCTTCAAAGGTTCCTGCAAACATGCACAGCAAAGGGTTTTTAGAATGCACATGTACACAGAAATAGGCTCCACTAAATTCATTAGGACTTAATCCCAGTAAGTGACCAAGGGAGTGTAACTTGAATAGCTCATTTCTGAGGAGGGAAGTGCAAGGGCCAATCTGATTGAAATGGCCATTTGAATCTGATTAAGGCGAGAGGGGCTGCTATTTTGTTAACCATGAAATGCCTTATGATTAAGATATTCCCAGGATGGAGGTTCTAGAAGTGGAAAGCAGCCTCAGGCCACAGCCCTCATGAATTGCTCAGTTCAGGCTGTCACACTGTGCCTTTGGAAAGCGGGCATGAAAGAACAGCTTCAGCTTAACCTCAGAAGTTGCAGGAGAAGAAAAAAACAACCAACACCCTACTGCTGAAATAACCTTCCACATACTAGAGAGCAAGCCCTGTACGCTACCAAAAAAAGTCTTTCATACACATGCCTCCTTTCCTGGGAAAAACAAAAATCTGCTGCCAAGGAGCTAGAGGTTGTGCCAGATGCATCAGGGCTCCAGAGAACTTCCCTTACCGTCAAGGCTTGCGGGACCCTCCTCAGAACTGCTGGAGTGGAGGACACAGTTGTTGGTCTGATAGTGCTTTCCACGAACTCCAAGCATCTCCTCTGTAGCTGCTCAGCAGAGGTAAACTGCACCCTGTACTTGCTTTGGGCTGAGATATGGCAGAATTTAAGCCCTATCTCTGGGCAGCAGAAAGCGTACACACTCTGATGTCCACCCTCCCTTCGTATAAAAGACGGGCAAGTCCTGTGCCCCAGTTTCCCCAGGGCAAGGTGCCAATTTCCCCTTTCATCTCTACAGATTAGCTTCAGGGATTGTTGTTGACACCTTAACAAATTCAGTTGAAACAGCCGAAAGACACAAGTTAAGCGAGACCAGCACTGGGCAGGACAACGAATTCAAGCAGGTGAAACCCCACTTCCTTTGAGTAATTCAGAAAATAATGGAAATCATGTTACCAGGCCTGGTAAAGCAGAAGCTCAGTTTTGAGGCTCACTAACCTTCTTGCCACAAGTCTTAGGGCTTTAAAACCTCAACACCTAGAGAGGTTCAGGAGACTAATTTCTAGTTGCAATCAAGCCCTGGCTGAGGAGTGGAAACTTTCCAAAGAAAAAATTGTCCATTCAGAAACGGAAGGAAGTCCATTCCACTTCTCAGCCTCTTGCCGTGTAATGGGCGCCGTGTGATGAACTCCTGCTTCTTCTCGCAGGACCTAGCAAAGTGTTATTTTTTACTTACCCAAAAGACGAAGTTGAAGACGAAAAGCAGGTATTTGATGCACTTGGTGCCTCCCTTGACAGGCATCTTTGAAGTCGAGAGAAACTTCACTGTGCAGAACCCCGGGCGAGGCGGCAGCTTCTTCACTCAGCAAGGCGAGACAAGTTTTACCAGTCCGCACTCGAAGAGATTTTCGCGTCGTGCCACTCCTTAGTTTGGCTCTTCCTGGTGCAGCTCGCTTTCCTTCCAGCAGCCCAGCCCACTTATCTTTTCTTCCCCTCCTACTTCTGCCCTCAAACCCCACCCAAACTCGACGGTCTCTCCTTTAGCCCGTCCTTGTCTTTCTCAAGATTTGTGCCCGTCTTGCCTACTTTTTCGGGTGAGTCTTTTATTCCTTCTCCGCAGAGCTGCCGACAACTTCCCTTGCAGTCGAATTGCATAGGTTTACTCGGAGGTAAACCAGTGTGTTCGGAGGAGCGCCTCTTTGCCTAGCAATTGTATCGTCTTCTGCCCTGCCCCAGGAATTTTTCCTGCGGACGCCTCCCGGCTGAACGACGTCCCGTTGAACTCGAAACTTCGCTGACCCTCCCAAACGTATTATTTCTTGCAAAACTTATTTAGCATTATTACTCCTATTATTTTATAGCTCCGAGGATTTTATAAAATTTCACAAGCTAACGAGATTAATCTTCTACGCTTTTAATGGGCAGTTCAACCTAAGGAAAGCAAAAAAGTGCTAGGCGAAGTTTCACCTTGACCGGTCTTAAAACTCACTGTTTGGATAACCTCTTAAATTCCTCCCATCCTCCTGCGGAAGTGCTGCTCCTGCGCTTTTTAACGGCCGTCCCAAATTTAACTGATGAGGGTTGCTTTGTGCTTGGCTTAGTCCTGCTATCTTTGATAAATACCAGTGTTTTAATCCGGGAATATACTTGAAGGATAAAGAGAGTCATGAATACTATTCTGGGAAAATTGGGGCGGGGAGTTCTTTTTATGAGAGACACGTCCAAAACAAAGCAAAGTTTTGGAGTGCAATTTTTCGGGCTAAGCTTGTTTGGAGGCAACTTGTTCTACTTTTCTGTATAGATCCATTTTCAACTTGCATTCACTGCGGACACATTGGAGAATAGGGGGGAAAACTCTGTTGATGAACTGCTATGCATGTATTAGACCTATAATACATTGCAGGTCCCCGGCTTATACCTCTGCTTCTAAGTCATTGTCACAGAAGATAGACCATGTGTAGACTAGAGTTCTGCACATTATTTGTGGAACCTTTGTTGTTGCTCCCTGCAATGCCCTGGGGATTTGAGCTTGTTCCTTGGCATATATGGTGATAGTTTGAGGAATATGCCAATTTTCCAGGCAAATATTCTGTGTGATGTTTGTTGGGACTTTGGTGGTCCACAGGGGTGCATTGTTAGGTGGGTGTCTAATGTGAGGCAAGTATTATCTCGGTCACTCACTCATTGCAGACTGGGGTTCCTACTAGGTCTTGTGCATGCCCTTTCATTTCTAAGTCATTGCTGCTTCTAGTTATGGATGAGAGCTGTGCACTGAAATTCTGTACAGGATTTGTTGAGCTAAAGGACACTGTTTTAGGATATGTCTCTTATTAGGGCAGGGTTGGGGTTAGGGTGGTACAGGAAGTGAGTTGGTATCAGTCAGTGAGAAATGGGTTCTAAATTTTCAACTGCATGATAAGGGATTTAGGATTGGGTTTATCTAGATTCCTACTGATATGAGTGGTGATCCAGCAGCCAAGGAAGCATTTCGGTGTGATGTGATTGTTATCAGACTTCCTTTGGCATCATCAGGTTAAATGTGAATTTAACATGAAATCAAACTAGGTTGGTAGAAATGCTGGGAGACTGGGCCTACTGGAAGGAAGCGTTTTTCTTTCTGTCTGGGTGCTTTTGGGATTTTTAACCAATGTGGTCAGATTCAGCAGCTTGGTACATTCTTAGTGTTAAATGAATATGGCACTTTAAATGTTTTATTTCTGTACTGCCTAATCGCCAAAGATCTCAGGATGGCCAGGAGTGGCTAGAAAATCCTAACAACTTATAAGCTGTATCCATTTTACAATAGTAAAATGGATACAGTAAACATAAAAATGCAATAAAATCCAGTATAAAGATGTAAAATTTTAAAAAGTTTAAACTACTAAAACAATTTCAATAAAACCTGGAATAGATATCCCATACTGTTAGATGCCTGGGAGTAGATAACATTGTTAGCCTGGTACTAAAAAGATAATGCTGGTGCCAGATGAACATTAGTGGGGAGATCATTCCATAACTGGGAGGCTACTACTGAGAAGCCCTCCCAGCCCACCCCGGCATCCTTCTGGACCGCCTTTGGAAGTCCCAGTACAAGGGAGGCCTGAGATGCAGATTGCTCTGTCAGGTGTCCAAGTTCCAATCTATGTAGCGCTCCATAGGTTAAAACCAGCACCTTTAACTGGATTTGGAAGCATAAAGACAGCCAAAGCAAGTGGTCCAGAATTAGTCTTATATGTTTAGACCTCTCAGTCCTGGCTATTAACCTATTTGCTGCTGTCATGAAACTTTTCCCTTTCCAGAAGATCAAAACAAGGTTTTTGAAATGCAGTCCTTCATTTGAACTAAGATAAAGTTTTTGTGATTGGTGCACCATAACAAGGTTGTTCACAAGTAACATGGAATTAATATTTCCTCCATTTTAGTCTGGTCCATATGAAGATTGATACCAAACAGAAGATTCCCTTCATCCCTTCCTTTCCCAAAAGGCTTGATTCAGGGAGGTTCACACTCCTTGTGAGCCAGATGGCTGTAACTGGATATTACTTAAATGGGTCACTCATTTGACTTGACAAGGCTCGCTGCAGTAATAAATTCATACCCCTCCTTCTCAGACCCTCCCTGTTTAACAGTGTCTCCTCTGAACCTGAGTTGGACCAGTTCTCAGCAGCTGACAAATCTCTCTCATTGACTTTGACATTTCTGAGCCACATTCCAACTTCTCTCCTTCTCCATTGAGGTCACATTCTGTATCACAGCTTTTTAACAAGGAATGCTGTGTTTGTCAAAAATGGGTTCCATTTCTGCAGACACATTATATACTAGAGGTGTTCCACTGGGTTTTGTGATCCCAAGCTGATTCGGGCTTTCATAACAAGGATCTTGAATCGAGCTTAGAAGCATATAGGCAAGCCAATGCAAGCAAGCCAGAAAGGGAGTTATATGTTTGAGTTGTCTGATTCCAGTTTAATAGTCTGGTTACTGCATTTTGCACAAGTCACTGAAGTGTCCTCAAGGGTAGCCCTACATGGAACACATTACAGTAATCCAATTAGATATGACCAGAGCATAGTTTACTGAGGCTGGGCTGTCCCTGTCCAGACAGGTATAGTCAGGCTACCTGCTGAAACTGGTAGAGGGCATTCTGTGCTATTGAGGCCACCAGAGCCTCAAGTGACAAAATGATCAAGGAGTGTCCCCAAACTGTAAACTTGTTCCTTCATGGGGAGGGCAACCCCATCCAGAACAGGTGGAACATTTTCTAACTGGTCAGAGGAACCACCTATTTTCAGCCTCTCAGTCTTATCTGGGTTGAACATCAAGCTGTTGGGTCTCATCCACTCTAGACATGCACCAGTTTAACACATCCAAAGCTTCATCCATTAAGGATAAAAAGGAGAAACAGAACAGTGTGTCATCAGTGTTCTGATGGCAGTACACTCCAGAACTCTGCATGGCCCCACTCAGAAGATTCACAAAGATGTTAAATACCATGTGGGATAAGACTAACCCTTGAGGAACTCCGTGCTGGAAAATAACATGACCAGGCGATATTCTCCAAGCATCACCCTCCAGAACCAGCCATTGAAACAGCAATTGAAACATTATTTAAGGAGGTGTGCTTCCACTCTCTGTGAGCTTTGTGAAACAAATGAAACAGGCCATCTTCTCTGGGATTGTCTGCTGTATAGTACTGAATAGGGCCTTCTTGTTAAGGACCTCAGAGTTGGAGGATGAAGAATTTTCTCTAATTCAAGGCTCTTAGAAGTACAACCCTCAAAGCATTATGGAAATTTGTTAGAGTAAGTCATCTATGCCCACTTTGAGAATTCATTATGCCCCTGCCCCCACTTTTTCCTAGCATGTGCCAGTCATGGGGCCTTTTTGACCTTGGATTTGTTATTCCCTTGAGCACAGAGTGCATTCTTCTCTTCACTGGGTAGTCACAGAAACATAGAAACAGGGCGAGTCAGAAGGGGCCTCTCGGGCCATCTAGTCTGGCCTCTGGCACCAGCCGGCTCCGCTCACGACATGCCCACCATGTGCACGTCCAGCCTATCCTTGAACACCCGCACTGATGGGGCCTCAATGACCTCTTGTGGAAGCCCATTCCACACCCTCGGGGTCTTAACTGTCAGGAAGTGCTTCCTGGCATCTAAACGGAACCTTGGTTCCCTGACTTTGCTCCGTTGGAGCGTGTCCTGCCTTCCTCTGCAGGGGAGAACAGGTCTCTACTCATCTCCATGTGACATCCCCACACATACCTGTATGTCGCCAACATATCCCCTCTGAGTCTCCTCTTCTGGCTGAAGAGACCCAGTTCCCTCAGACTCACGTCATACCCCATCTCCTGAAAACCGGCCACCAACCTTGTGGCCCTACGCTGCACTGACTCTAACCTGGCTATATCCTTTCTGTAATGAGGGGCCCAAAACTGAGCACAATACTGCAGTTGCGGGCACACCAGAGTCATGTAGAGTGGTAGTAATACCTCTCTTGATCTAGAAGCCACACTTCTGGCTATGCAACCAAGGGTGGCATTTGCCCTCTTGACCACCGCATCACACTGCTGGCTCATGCATAGCCTGCAGTCAACCCCAAGGTCCCTTTCACAAGTGTTGCTCTCCAGCCACTTGTCACCTAACCTGTTCTTATGACAGCCATTCCTATGCCCCAAGTGCAAGACCTTGCACTTGTCCACATTGAACGCCATCCTGTTGTCTTCTGTCCACTTCCATAGTCTGTCCAGATCCTTTTCGATCTGGAGCACCTGCTCCTCAGTTGTGGCCACTGCTCCAGTTTTAGTGTCGTCTGTGAATTTGATCAGCAGACTGTTTACCCCTCGACTTCAAGGGGCTGACTAATCTGTGCCCCTAAGTCCCCCGCTTCATCTAATCTCCTATGTGGATATCCCCCATCCTGCTTTGGGGAGAAAACAGAGGCAAAATAATCATTTAGCATCTGTGCCTGTTCCTTCATATCAGTCACTGGATCTCCTTCCTTATTTAGTGGTCCCACCACTTGTCTCCCCTTCCTCTTCCTATTTACATGCTGAAAGAAGCCCTTGTTGTTGCTCTTGATATACCTGGCAAGTCTTAGTTCGTAATCAGCCTTAGCCTTGCGAAGAATCCTTCTGCAATGGGCCTCCTTCTCCCGGTATACCCTTTTGTCTATTTGCCCCAGTACCCATTTCCTATGGAGGTTCCTCTTTTGTCTCATCCCTCTAACCACCTCCTTTCTCATCCATGGCGGCACTCTCCTCCGCCTCCCCACCTTACTGACTAGAGGTATCATCAAGGCTTGCGCCTCCAAAACCTCCCTTTTGAGTGCCATCCACCTCTCTTCAACTCACTTACCTTCCAGTAACCTATCCCAGGAGACTTCCTCCTGTCTGGCCTTCAGTTGGCCCTCTTGAAGTCCCAGCTTCTAGTGCTCGACCTTCTGCACGTCTCCAGTCCCCTGATCTCAAAGCAAAGAATGGAGTGATCACTCGCATCCAGAGCTCCCCTAATCTGTACTTCATCTATCAGCTTCTCCCTATTGGTCAAGACCAAGTCAAGGATGTTTCCCCCTCTCATCACCTCTCGGACCCTCTGTGTGAAAAACCCTCCCTCTATAGCTTCTAGGAAGCAATGTGACCTGGCTGTCACCGCCTAGTGAGTCTCCCAAGTAATATCCGGGAGATTGAAATCTCCCATAATTATTGTGTCTCTCCCCCAGGATATCCTTAGAATCTGGTCTGTCAGGACATCATCCAGGGTCTCAAGGTGACCTGGAGGGCGATAACATACCCCCACTGTCAGGTCTCTTTCCCTGTCAAAACCCCTAAGTTTCACCCAGACTATCTCTACTGAATCCCCATCTGTGCTGCCTTCTATCTCACTGCATCCTGTCCCTTCCCTGATGTATAAAGCCATGCCCCCACCTCTCTTTCCCTTCCTGTCCTTTCTAAAAAGTTGATACCCTTCTATGTTTACATTCCAGACTTGCCTTTTCATCCCACCAAGTTTCTGTGATTCCCACCAGGTCATACCCTCCTATTCCCAGGAGAGCTTCAAGCTCTTCCTGCTTATTACCCATGCTCCTAGCATTGGTGTACATGCACCTCAACTCCTTCCGACTGCTTCCTTTCCTTGGAGTTCCCAGCCTCCTCCTTCCTCCCATCCTCCCTGATACCTGTCCCCTCCATGTTGGAGTCCTGGCAGTCCCTGCAATTCCTCTAAAACCCTGCTCCCAGAGCCCTGATCCTCTCCCCACAGAGAATCCTTGCACACCTGAGATAAAAGCAAATGAAAGTTTCCAGATTCAAGGGTGTGGTTTCCAGTCAGATTTGGATTTTGGTTGCTTTCATTGGTGTTGTGAGAGAAATTAAGTACCATCTTGCATGGAGATGGACAGCAGGTAAAGCTTCATCCCCTTTAAGTTTCTGCACTAAGCAGGTGGCTGGACCTGATGGCTTTCTGGTCCCTTCCAGTTCCACTATTCAATTATATTGTATGGGAAATTGTCACTGAAGACACAAGGTCAGGACAGTTGCTTACAAATCAGCATACATAGAAAAAGACTATGCTCACTTAGTAGATTTTAGTGGTTGATCACAGCCAGCCTTCTAGGACAAAGCAGTAGCTGAGACAAAGGCTTTCAGAAATTTTGCCTTAGATGAAATTCACACATTGCAAAGAAAGCTTTACAGTAACTACTGGCTGCTTTTAGGTATTATTACTGTAGAGTCTATAAGAGTCAAACTACTCTCATGCTGAATGCTTGAGATAGGGAATCTTTTGCTTTGCCTTAGAGAACTTGTGCTGTAATTTTGGGGTTGGCAGTATGGTGCGCATTCCTTCAGACAACTTTTTCAGAGCTCAGAAAGGTACTCCACCCTGTTCAATTACATATGAAAAACATACTTTTTAAAAAGCTGGCAGTTACTATCTTTATTTTCCATGAATGTCTTTGGACCACTCTTGGGGCTCATATAGTCTTAGGAAACAGATGGCAGAAAGCTGCAGGCTGATGTTTTTATCTTTACCACATATTGTTACAAAAAAAGGAAAGGGAAAAGGGACGGGACGGGATGGGGTGGAACGGGAAGGGAAGGGAAGGGATATGTGGGGGTGAGGGGGTCAAGGAAAGCAGGGGGAAGCCAGCAGAGCCCACTGGACACAGCCTGGTAGGGGACAGTGGGGAAGGGAGGGTTCTGTATGGATGGGGACTGCATACATCTGGGAGAGGGAGAGAAGGAACTTAGAGGTAACTTTGGAAGGATCTTGAAAAAGAAGAGTACGATTTTTTCTGCCCTTGCAGTTAGGAAAAGGAAAACAAAGGGATGACTCTGTGTATGCACGATGGGCACATAGGACACTTGTGTGTCTGTACACTCAGTCTTTAGAGCAGTCTTTGTGGCTGGACACATTTCCCATGGCAGCCATTTTGTGGTGGTGTCCAGGATTGTTTCTCATATTGCCATAGAATCATAGAATAGTAGAGTTGGAAATGGTCACAATGGCCATCGGGTCCAAACCCCTGCTGTTGCAGGACACCAGTTTACACCATCTCACTCAGATGGTGGTCCAGCTTTGCCTTGAAAGTCTCTAGTGTGGGAGAGCCCATGAAGCAAGTGCTTTTATATCCCACCCTTCACAATGTCTCAGAGTGGTGAAACAGCTTGAATCTATTTTGCAGTTTATGTTGTTTTGGATCTTTGCATGTGCACAGAGTATATAAGGAACCACTATTTATTACTTATTACTTGAAATGAGTCTGAATAAGGCCAAAGAGTATAGACTTCTGTTGTCCCATACAGCTCTTAGGAGGAGGTGAGAAGTTTTGGGTTTCAGGAAGTGCTTTGCTGATGCACTGTTTGTTAACTTGCACAACACTGTTTCCTCATATCTTGTATGAGTGTGTGAGTTGTGGGGGTGGGGGAATGAAACTACCCAAACATTCGCATTGGGAAACAATCAGGATTTCCTGGTTGGGGGTTCAAGCCAGAACTTAATATAAATGATGAGTAGTCCCTAAATACTGAACCTTACCCAGGGGTTGCACATGGGCATATGAAGGGAAGTCTGAAATTTAGAGGAACACAATCTCTTTGTTGATGTCTGTCCCCTGATCTTTCTCTCTCATTGCCACATTTCTCTTATTCCCTTCTTATTTCCAGTGTGGCGTCAGATGTAGCTTGTCAGAAGATTGTCAGAACATCATATTTTGGGTTCTCTTCTTGTCCTCTTTCCACTCATTCCTTTTCCATTTTGGAGAATTTTTCATTTATTCTGCTATATTTCATATTCATTAAGGAGACTGCAAGATGGAGGTGAGTATTGCTGGAGTACAGGCATTGGAAATTAGAGAACCATGATAAAGCCTTGTTTGTGAAGCATTTTTCAATGATGAATGTGTGGCAAGCTTTCTGCTGGGAGAAATAGAGTGTAAAAGCAAAGAGGAGATGGTGTCATGGTGAGGTATGGTGGTGTGGCTCAAATCTTCTTTTAGGGCACACAGCACAAAGGTTCAGTTTCTCAATCAGGCTGCTCATGCAGCTGTGCTTCAAATAAAGTGGGAACTGGTAAACAAGTTCAGCCTTGCGAAGTACAGGAAAGAAACTTTGGTAGTGGCAGTATTAATAAAATGAAAGGAATCCTCTGCATAGGGAAACATTCTTTGGAAGAGGGAAAGAGAATTTCCTTTAGCAATAGCAGTTAGCGCCCAAGGTTTGCCAGTTTTGGGCTAACTGAACATCAGGTGTGCTCCAGATAAAATCTATTCTCTATTCTCTAATTCTTGAACTGTGCCATGAGATAACTGCTGCTGTGATACTCACAATAAATTATTTAAATAACAAAAGACTTCCTCTAATCCCAAGTCTCCAGTCCCAGTAGAGGCTGTTGGCCTACATCTGTATGTGGTAGGCCAATAGACTTCTTCCAGTCAGTATCCATGAACAGCTAATTCTGTCGAAACTAAGCCGTACTGTTTCTGTTGATGTTCAAATGAGGTGTCCCCAGGGCTTTTTTTTTGTCATAGAACGTACCGGAACAGCGTTCTGGCACCTTTTTTTGGTAGATTTTTCCAACGGATTTAGTATTGCCCTGTTGGGCGTAGCAGGTCGGTGGCAAAAATCATTAAAATAGTGCATGCAGGCTGCTTGTGTGTCCGCGCTGATTGTGAGGGCGCTGCTTGGCTTGGGATTGGTTGTATGGTCGCGCACTGAGTGCTTACTGCTGGCGGTGACCATTATGTTTATGTGTGTGTAGTGACTGGCTACATGCAAAAGGTAAATAATTTATTTTTTAAAAAGTTGGTGAATTGAATTTTTTTTTTAATTTTTAGTGTAAAAGTGTGACCCCATATTTAAAAATGAAAAAAAAAAAACTAATTACTTCTCAACTACCAGTCCTGCTAATAAAAGATTATCCTAAAAAAACCCTAAATAAAAGATTAACAAGATGTGAGTTCCGGCACCTTTTTTTTTTTTTTTTTTACAAAAAAAGCACTGGGTGTCCCACTGCATTTCCACATGAACCAATGCCCTGTGCTTGCCTGCTTCAAAGCAGAAGGCATGCCTACATCATCAATTCATCTGGAAATGCCCCCTTTTACGGTATTCCTCCCTCTTTCACAAACGCAGATCAACAGAGCTGTTGGGCATTTTGGACTCTCCATGGGAGCCTTGCTATGGCATCCCCTCTTCAAAATGTACTACTAAACCACTGCTAAAGTGCTGTCAATAGGCACATGGGACTGAACAAGATCTTTTGCATTCATTCCAGAAGTTAACCTTTTCAGACCTAAGAGTGGAGTGTTCCTTCTGTTTTAATACTAACCAAAAACAAAACAAAACACCTTTGGTTAAACTACATGTTAAAGTGCACCTTTCTGTTTAAAGCTTCCAACTTAATTTCTTTTTCTTAGAAGAAGTGACTGCTCCCTCCCAATTCAGACTGAAAAGATCGGGTCATCAGACTCTTTCCCCTGCACTACAGTCCTGGTGCAGAGTTTCCTAAAGCTACTACTATTTATGCAAGGGAAAATCTTTACCCTCTAAGGCTGATAGCAACTCTGGATCACAGCCATACCATTCAGGGGAAAATATTGGATACTTCAAAGGCCCTAATTCAAATCTCTCTCTTCTCTGCAGCTGTTTTTGAAAAAGAAAATTATGTTGGGAATTCCACTGTGATATAGTTGTGACCAGTGGTTCTTTTGTCATAGAATGCACCGGAACAGAGTTCCAGCACCTTTTTTCAATGGATTTTGCAAGTTTTAAAAGTAACTTTTGAAAATTTGATGTTTGGTCCACGTGAATTTGAATCGCCCTGTCGAGCATAGCAGGTTGGCGGCAAAATCATTAAAACAGTGCATGCGGGCTGCTTGTGTGTTGAGTCCGATGCATGTGTACTTCATCTGCGCTGGTTGTGATGGCGCTGCTTGGCTTGTGGCGCTGCTCAGCTGGTGATTGCTTGTGTGGTTGCACGCTGAGTGCTTACCGTGGGCTGCGACTGTTATGTTTCGTTACACAACTGACGCATGTGGGTGTGTGTACAGTGATTGACTACGTGCAAAAGGTAAATAATTTATTTTATAAAAACATTGGTGAATTGAAAATCTTTTTTTAATTTTTAGTGTAGCCCCACTACACTAGTGTGACCCCAATTTTAAAAATGAAAAAAATTACTAATTACTTCTCAACCACCGGTCCTGCTAATAAAAAGGCCAGAATATTAACAGACACAATGACAGAACACATAGATACTAACAGCAGGGAAAGGAGTCAAGAAGATTTGTCGGATGAGAATTGGACAAAACTTTGGAATTTACTATGAACATTTGCCTTAAATACAATAAATTAAATTTCGGTTAAGAACTGAATATATATATATATATATATATATATATATATATATATATATATATATAAATAAAATAAAAGATTAACAAGATGTGAGTTCCGGCACCTTTTTTCTTACAAAAAAAGCACTGGTTGTGACTCTTAGAATTTAGACATTTGGGGAATTATTGTCTTATTTTCTCATAAGCAGGCTTTGGCTGAATGAAGCTAACGGATTAAGAACTCTTTCTGGTGGACTTTCTTGGTGAGTTCTGGTCATTTGCAAAGGTAATATTTAGTGCCCATTTTATGTTTTACTATGTAAAATTTTCTCTATGTACTTTTTATACTACAACCTTAGCTAGAGCCTGGTGCAAAATGTATACACTGAAAAGTAAATTCTGAGATCAGGAATTTGCTTTGAGTACCATGAGTGGATGGAGCTCATGCTTCTTTCATATAAAAATCCAGTGCTAGTTATCTTCCCATCTCTTATCATATCAACAGTACAATTTAGGGCAGGCAGGAGAGAGAGAGCCATCATATTGTTGCTATTGGTAAACAGCTGGGAGTCAGGAATTGTTGTTGATTGATTTCATTGCCTAGAATGCTACCAGGAGATACTGATCTTTCTGCTCCTTCTCTCTGCTCTCATTAGCAAGATGATCAAGAACAGATGAGCAACTCACAACACCCCTCACCCAAACTAGATCACCTTCTGACTGCTCTTATGTCAATAATTCAGGGTTTATATACCCTTAGTCTGGTTGTTGAGCATTCACTTGAACACACTGCGTAATATTTTTATATTGGTACAGAATATGGGTGCAAGACAGTGTTCTATTGATGCAAATGGCACGTACAACCCATATGGAAGTTCCTCCACTTCTAAGAGTGTGTCAAGCTTAGCTCAGATAGTGCCATATCTGTTTGTGATTCTGAACTCTCATGCTCAGCTCTCTTATGCAATTGATTATATAGTGCAGCAGTGAGACTTCTCAGTAGACATGTATGGGGTTTCACTGCAAATGTCTTTGTGTACTTCAACATATTATTACAGCATGGAGTAGGGGAGGACAGAAGGTTGACCTGCAGATGTTTGGACTCCCAAAGGTGTCTGGCCATTAGCCATGCTGCAGAAATCCCTGTAGTCCAAAATATCTAATATCTGGAGATCCACCTTCTGCCCACCACTGATATACAAAGTCACATAAGTTCACAAGCTTTATCGTGGATTGGCACTTCCAGGAAAAATTGCCTCACAGTTGATACTTTCCCATGTTTCTGTACTACTCAACTGTGTATAAAACCATAAGCTATTCAAATGTTATTCAAATAACAAGTTTCTATTTCAGGAATCTTCACATACACCGAGGACTATGGAGAGCCTCAGATTAAGGAGGATAATTCCACATGCTACAAATGTGACTGCTGGACCACTTTCTTCATCATATATGATAGAGAAATCTCCTGGGAACTGATGTGCCAGCACAACCTTTGCTAACAGGCTCCTGATCTTCTGCAATACTAGAACATATGACTGTTCTTGCTGTTAGTCCAGTTAGACCAGCTTGACTGTGTATCTGTTTAAAAAAAGGACTGGAGGTAATTGTCTTGGTTTGATTGCCCTACCATGTCACCAACGGTGCAATCAGATGCATAGTTATTCAAAACTAAATCCCAGTTTGTTCAGTGGTGCTTAGTCCTAAGTAAGCATGCACAGTTGCATGTGAGAAACGTTAACTTGAGCATGCCTATCCTGAATAGTGTTCAATGTAAGGCACCAGATTTAGCCATAGGGACTAGAAATCCACTAGTCTTATGACTACCCCGATACAGACATATCACCTTTTGCACCAAATGCCTATAGTCGGACATTATTTCTAAGAGAGTGAAGGTGAAAAGTTATTTGTGACTGTTACACTGTCTAAGAAATAGCTGAACCATCTGATCAGCATCATGTATAGCAAATTGAAATTCATTAAGAATAAACCATCAGATCTGGAACTCATTGTAATGACCCAACTTTCTAGAGTTGGGCATCTGGTAGAAATTTTCCCCACAAAATTTTAGCAAAGTTTCCTGTAACATGCCATAACAGGGATACCCTGAACTCACTCACAAATAGTATCACTCTGTCTAACCACACATTGGACTAGGCTGAAAAGTTTGTTTTTCATGGGACTTCTTCCACCCAACCAAGTTGATACATTTCATGGCCACAAGGAATACACCCAGCACAAATTAACTGGTACTCCAGCGCAGTTGAACATCTTTTTAGCATACTATTGAAAAAGTACCTTGACACACAAAAACTGTTTTTTTAACACTAGAGAAAGAAGAATTATGCACTGATGTCCCAAGATAAATCCATTCTCTGCTGTCAAACCCTATCATAAATCCTAAAGAACAGATAAGAATATAAGAAGATAAGGATGCCGCATTCCATATTGTCCTGGATCAATGTGATTTTGAAGTTGAAAAAAATATAAATGCTTAACATCTAACATGCAAAAGCTCATACTTGTCAACATTTGCAAGAGCTTTGCTGCAACACATATTCATGTAAAGCAAAGGAGTGGGTTCCTTAATAGCCCAACTGTACAAAGCTTTCTTAAAAACTTAAAATGTACCATTTTTATTTGCAGATGACCAAATGTCAAGGTAAGCACAATCCCCACACTTTGAAGAGTTGGGTAGAAGAGGTACAGCTTTTGTCATTCCTTTTCTAGAAGCTGTACCAACTGAAATTCCTTCTGCTACACAGACTTAAAGCTATAGTATTTAATGTTCTTTTTTGCATTGGGCACTTTACCCAGAGGATGAGACAGTCCTCGGGGGTTTTCAGTTAGTGCAGGAGCAAAGCACCATGCAACAGAAGTTAAACAGGTGAGACCTGCTTCGCCACACTGTTTACCAAAAATGACTGAGTTGCAGAAATTTGATGTATCTGATGAAGTATTCATTTTTAGCCCAGAAAAGCTTATGACACAATGAATTTCCTAGTTTTTAAGGTGCCACAAAACACCTTGTTGATGTTAGAATGATCTCGTATTTTTCTTCACATTCAAAGTAAAATTATTCCAGGACAGTGACATACAGGGGAGCATCCTTATGTAGGCTCATGCTTAAATTGTTTTATAGTAAACAGAATTTTTACAATCAAGTACAGCAACCAAAAATTAATCTTAGTTTTGTTGAGTGAAGCAGCCAGTAATGATTTTCAGCATAAGAAGGAGAAAGCCATTATCCCAGCTTAGGATCCCATGGTATACTGGGACTTGCAGGGCTGGTATTTTGCCAATTAACCAGTTAGTAATAAAGCAAATTAAGAACACTGGGGCCCAGGTAGTCTCCTTAATCCTTCCAGTTCATGGAAGAGGAAAAGACAGGGGCAACAAACAAAGAACCCACCCTCCATGTGAATTCTTGGGTACAATGGTGGTGTAGCCATGAGATTTGAATTCTGAAACTATGGGCTAAGCTTCCTGGAAGATGAACTACTGGCAAGTGATGGATTGCACTTTACAAAGAAAAGAAAGGATGTATTTGGTCACAGTATGATGAAGTTTATCAAGAGGGCTTTAAACTGAATCCTACAGTGGAGGGGGAAGTACTTCTGGGTGCAACCTCAACTGACAAAGGATCAAGTACTGCAACAGTGAAAGAAACTCCAGCTGAGCCTAACAATAGTCTGTCAAAAATGTAGGAAAGAAGCCAGGGAAGAATTCATGTGGCCTTGGATGTCTATACACCAATGCCCAAAGTATTGGAAACAAACAACATGAACTTGAACTCTTAGTGCATGAGGGCAAATATGATCTGATAGGCATAACTGAAATTTGGTGGGAGAACTCCCATGAATAGAATTCCAGAATTGCAAAATTTAACCTGTTCAAAAAGAGCAGAAGTAACAGAAAAGGAGACAGAGTTGCATTTCATGTTAAAGATACATATTGCTGCAAAGAAATACAGGAAGAAGAGACCAGTAATCCTATCAAGTGTATCTGGATTAATATAAATGGAAAAAAGAATAAAAGGAGCATAGTAGTTGGAGTCCACCCAAGTAAGGTGAAGATAACAATGAAACTTTCAAATAAAAATTGCCAGTATTTCATGAAGACATGATGTCATGATGGAGGACTTCAATTTCCCCGATATCTCGGGAGTCAAACTCTGCCAAACATGGCCCCTCTAGAAGATTCGTAACGTGTTACTGATAACCAGCTCCAACACAAAGTAGAAGTAGGAAAGAGAGGTACAGCTTTACTCGACCTGATTCTTATCAACAGGGAAGACATAGTGGACCAAGTAACAGCTATGGGAACTCTGGGGGAAAGTGACCATGCCTTACTTGAATTCTCAATAATAACGGAAGCTCAATTTAGCCAAACATGCACCCTGATTACTATGAATGGGTGTGAAAGATGGACAGGAAAGAAAACTGGCAGGAAGAAAATTGATGCATTCTAGACATGTTGCTGGACGAGAACTTTGTGAATAGCCTGGTCTGATAGAAAGACAAGCACATGTCTCCTAGATCAAATCAAGCCAGACCTTTCCCTGAAAGCAGAGATGATAAAACAGACTGTTGTGCTTCAGGTACATCATGACAACTCTCAGTGAAGAAGACAATCATGCTAGGTAAAGTTGAAGTTGGAAGAAGACCACCACTGGGATGCATCAGTTCCATAAAGGAAGCCACAGTCTTGAGTTTACAGGAGCTGAGCAGGTAATGACATTTTGGAGGGTGTTCATTCATAGCATTTGCATAAGTATTATTTATTTATTTATTATTTATTTATTTAGGAGACTTCTATGCTGCCCCATTCACCGAAGCCTCGGGGCGGCTCACAACCATAAATAAACTTCAAAATAGAATAATATAAATTAACGATATAAATTAAGTCGCCCTGGCCAAAGAATAAAATGAATAAATAATATTAACAATTAAAATAACATTTGAATAAAAAGGTCTTTGCCTGGTGCCGAAAAACAAATAACGACGGCGCCAGGCGGACCTCTATGGGGAGCGCATTCCATAGATTGGGCACTGCCGCAGAGAAAGCCCTCCTCCGATACTCACCCTCCTAATTTCCTTCACGGAGGGTTCCCAGAGAAGGGCCTCTCCCGTAGATCTCAAGGGATGGGCGGGCATATATGGGATGGCATGTTAGCATGTAACAACAATTGCATTTATACTGCATTTATACTGCCTTATTTTGAGTTCAAGGCATCATATAATGTTTTCAAATGAGAAAGGTGTAAAACAAAAAAGTCAAGTATGTTAAAAATGGTAAAGCAATATGACATTGTTGGAGGTGCAAGCCTTGACGATACCTCTAGTTAGTAAGGTGGGGAGGTGGAGGAGAGCACCGCCATGGATGCGAAAGGAGGTGGTTAGAGGGATTAGACCAGGGGTGTCCAAACTTTTTGCAAGGAGGGCCAGATTTGGTGAGGTGAAAATGTGTGGGGTCCGACCATTCAGCCTGACATTCTTTGAACCATTAACATTAAAAGCAAATAAACTATTTTATGAAAGACAACAAATAACTGCACTAATGTGAAGGGTGATACTGAGATCTCGACTGCATTATATAGGCCAGGTCTGGCTCAAAAACAAGATGTCATGCAGGTGAAAGTCACTTAGTCTCATCCTCACACGGTTCTTGTTAATGTTCATAACTGAGAATGTCTTCTCTCACAAGTATGTCAAACCAAACAAGCTCAGCATTTTCTTAGCAAATGTTCGAATCTCTTGGAACCTGTCTTTATCCAGCTGGCGGTAAAAGTTGACAAGAGGGAGCTGTTGGTGCCGACTGTGACACTCGGCATCACACTGCAGCTCAGTGAGCTCCAGCTGCAGGTGGTCTGGAGCATCATCAGGGTCCACAGAGAAAGGAGATGAAAAAAGCGTGATCTCCTTTTCAATAGCTGCAATCCTGAAAGCGCTGTTGAAACTCCTCAGCCAGAGATGAGATGTCTGCTTCATACCTCCTTATTTGCGCACTCATATTGTTCTGTGGAAAACTGGTCATTATTTCCTGCAGCGATGGGAAATGTGTGGTATTGGGCTGCGTTTGTGACAGGTGCCTTTGGAAGAGTAGCAGCTTGGTCCCAAAGGCTTTGATATGTGAATACATTTGGCTTACCACTGCATTTTGCCCCTGAAGGCTGGTGTTCAGCACGTTCAGATGTTGTGTTGTGTCAACTAAAAATCCAAAATCAGCCAGCCAAACAGGATCAGATAGCTCTGGCATCGGTTGTCCCTTTTTTGCCAACAATTGTCCAATTTCCTCCCTAAGAGAGTAGAAGCGCTGCAGTGCAGACCCCCGACTGAGCCATCTTACCTCGTTGTGATACACAACATCTCCGTATTCAGCCTGGATGTCGAGTAGAAACTGTTGAAACTGGCAGTGGCACAGGGCTTTGGAGCGAATATAATTAATAGTTTTCATCACCGGTTTCATAACATGATCATATTTTAGATGTTTGGCACAGAGAACTTGTTGGTGAATAATAATAGCTTTGCCTTCTCCTTCGCTGACTTTGTTACAAACTAGGGTTGAGAATCCACTTTGCTCGCCAGCCATGACAGGTGCGCCATCCGTAATAATCCCAGTGACTTTATTCCATGATAGTTTCATGGAATCTACGGTGGAACAAACAGAAACAAATCTGTTCCTCTATTTTGGTCCTTAAGGCTCTGGAGGTCAAGTAGCTCTTCACTCATGTTCATGTCATTGTCACTCCTCTCAAAAAAATCCATAACTGAGCAGTGTCAGATGCATCCGTGCTTTCGTCGCAGGCTAACGAAAAAAAGTCAAACTCCACTCCTTTTGCCTCTAACCGTCTCTTAATATCAGATGAACGTCTTCAGTTCTCCGTACCACAGTGTTACGAGCCAGGCAAACATTGGCAAACTCTTGCTTCTTCTCAGGACAAATTTTATCCACCATTTTCATCACGCAGTCTTTAATAAATTCACCCTCAATAAAAGGTTTGCAGTGCTTGGCAATCAGCATTGCCACCTCATAGCTCACCTTTGTGGCATTTTCATTTGACTCACGGGCTCTTGTGAAAAAGCGCTGCTGTGCCATTAAAGTAGCTTCCAGTTCCTTCAATTTTTCGCTGTGTTCGTTCCCAGTTAGCTTGTTGTAGTTAGCATGTTTCATCTGGTAGTGCCTCTTGATATTGAATTCCTTGAAAACAGCCACAGTCTCTTGGCAAATTAGGCAGACACAGTTGTTTCATATCTCAGTGAAAAAATACTCCCAATTTCCACTTGTCCTGGAAGCGGCGGCCCTCGCTGTCAACTTTCCTTTTTTTAGTTACAGTCGCCATTTTAGAAATGGGCACACAAGCCTTGTGTCACAAGGGTCATGCAGCGAGAGTGCTGATTCAGGTCTACTGCCATCTTCTGGTGAAATATAACCACCAGTCTTGAAGGAGCAGGAGGCAGCAGGGGACAGCTGTGGGAACCGCTGTGCAGTAAAGGGAAAAACGCCGGCCAGCGGGGATGAGTGACAGGCTGAGCTGGCGGGGAGAAGAGACTGCAGGTAACTCGAAATTTGAAAACGGGCCACAATTGGCCCCCGGGCCGGACTTTGGACACGCCTGGATTAGACGAAAGAGGAACCTCTGTAGGAACTGGGTACTGGGGCAAATAGACAAAAGGGTATACCGGGGGGAGGAGGCCCGTTGCAGAAGGCTTCTTCGCAAGGCTAAGACTGATTATGAGCTGAGACTTGCCAAGAATATCAAGAGCAACAAAAAGGGCTTCTTCCAGCATGTAAATAGGAAGAAGAAGGGGAGACAAGTGGTGGGATCACTAAATAAGGAGATCCAGTGACTGATATGAGGGAACAGGCACAGATGCTGAATGACTATTTTGCCTCTGTGTTCTCCCCAAAGCTGGACGGGAGAGATCCGCATAGGAGATTAGATGAGGCCTTAGGGGCACAGATTAGAGTCACACCCCTTGAAGTCAAGGGGCTCCTCAGGGCATTGGACATTACAAAGGCGCCAGGCCCTGATGGGTTACACCCGAGAATACTTAGAGAGTTCACAGGGGTTCTCTCACGCCTGCTAGCCTCCATTTTTGATGCCTCGTGGAGAACAGGTGAAGTTCCAGAGGACTGGAGGGTGAGATCAGTGGTCCCAATTTTCAAAAACGGTAGTAGAAGGGACATGGGGTATTACAGACCTGTTAGCCTTACATCCATTGTAGGAAAAACAGTGGAAAGGCTCATAATAGAGATCTAGTGATGCTAGATAGGGAAGGGAGGCTGACAGCCACACAACACAGCTTCCACAAAAACAGGTCCTGCCAGACACACCTTGTGGAATTCTACGACAAGGTTTCGAGATGGCTAGATGGAGGGGATGCAGTGGATGTGGTATACCTGGATTTCAGCAAGGCCTTTGACAAAGTGCCCCATGATATCCTGGTGGAGAAACTGAGGAATTTTAGGATACACCAATGCACTGTCCGGTGGATTAGGGCATCGTTGACTGACCGAAAGCAGAAAGTAACCATTAGTGGGGAATCATCGGGATGGCAGCCAGTGACAAGCGGGGTCCCCCAGGGCTCTGTCCTGGGGCCGATCCTGTTTATTCTTTTCATAAATGACATGGAAGAAGGGGTGAACAGTCTGCTGATCAAATTCTCTGACAATACTAAAACTGGAGCAGTGGCCACAACTGAGGAGCAGGTACTCCAGATCCAAAAGGATCTGGACAGACTATGGAAGTGGGCAGGAGACAACAGGATGTTCAGTGTGGATAAGTGCAATTTCTTGCACTTAAGGCATAGGAACAGGTGTCATAAATACAGGTTAGGTGACAAGTGGCTGGAGAGTAGCACTTGTGAAAGGGACCTCGGCGTGCTGGTTGACTACAGGCTAAACATGAATCAGCAGTGTGATGCGGTGGTCAAGAGGGTGAATGCCATCCTTGGTTGCATAGCCAGAAGTGTTGCTTCTAGATCGAGAGAGGTATTACTACCACTCTATACAACTCTGGTGCGCCTGCAACTGGAGTATTGTGCTCAGTTTTGGGCCCCTCATTACAGAAAGGATACAGCCAGGTTGGAGTCAGTGCAGCGTAGGGTCACAAGGTTGGTGGCTGGTTTGCAGGGGATGGGGTATGAGGTGAGACTGAGGGAACTGGAGAAAAGGAGACTCAGAGGGGATACATTGGCAACATACAGGTATGTGAGGGGATGTCACATGGAGATGGGTGGAGACCTGTTCTCCCCTGCAGAGGAGGGCAGGACACACTCCAGTGGAGCAAAGCTCAGGGAACCAAGGTTCCATTTAGATGCCAGGAAGCACTGAGGGTGTGGAATGGGCTTCCACGAGAGGTCGTTGAGACCCCATCGGTGAGGGTGTTCAAGGATAGGCTGGACATGCACATGGTGGGCATGTCATGAGCGGAGCCGGCTGGTGCCGGAGGTCAGACTAGATGGCCTGGGAGGCCCCTTCTGACTCGCTCTGTTTCTATGTGTCTGTGACATTAGGGGCGCTGCCCTGTGGGTATGCCCAGAGCCTTCTGCACTTCGAAGCTTGTGGCATCCTATGCAGAATGGGAAGAGCTTAGCAGTTGAAATTACCTCTCATTCCTCCCACTCTGCAAAGCTGCAAGAGATCAGTCTCCTTCCCCACCCCCAGAAAGTCCCTTAAATCCCTTTTCTGACCTCAGTGAAGTGACCAGTGCAGTTCTTTCCTAGCCACCAGCAGCCAGGAGGGTCAGAGTTCTTTTCTGATCTGGGAATCTGAAAATTCCTGTTGCCTTGTTGATGCTTCATAAGAGCCATAGGACTGTTCTTTAAATCACACATTGTAAAAGTTGTGACTTTGCTTTCTTAATGCTGGAAGAGTGCTGGATCCCTTGATTTGGGAGTAATAAAGGAGAGCACCCTCTCATGTGCCTGTCAAACAGTTCTGCAGGTATTGGTGCCCTCAGAAGCCCCTGTCCTGTAAACATGAATAATTGGACAGGTCCACAGTAAGAGAGATGGTCTTAGGCTTAAAGGTTAAAACTAATGCTATTGAGGAATGTAACATATTCCTAATGACAAAACATGTGTCAGTTATTTAGGGTTCTATCAGAGAGCTATAAGAGAGTCAAAAATAGAAAATAAACTGCTAAGAAGTGTAAAAGATAAGCCAGCTGTTTTGACACCAGAAGTGTAAGTTAAGATAAACATGTACAAGTGTAACGGAAAGTTTTCTGCATGATGTTTTTCCACATCTATTAATTGCAAAAAGCAAAGCATATAAAATGGTAGCTGGTCTCAATTGGAGATGGGCTATTGTTAGTGTGCACCTGGAACAACGAATCTTTTTAAAAAATAAAATTATTTGCTGGTGTTACCTGTCTCTCTTATGGTCAGAGAACAAACGAGGAAACTCGTTTCTCAACACTATGCTGGAAAATTCTCTCAGAACATTGTCACAGAAAAGATATGAAAATCAATTCAAGGGAGAAGGAACATTCTAAGAAATTATCATGGGCTGAGGTAAGGGTTCCTCTTCTGCTTACCTTAGTGCTCTGGCTGCTATGCCATGGAGTGCCTTTTTGTCCCCATTGCTCTTTAACATCTATTTGAACCTGGTGGGGCAGTCATTAGGAGATTTGGGGCACTGTGCCATCTGTTGCTCTGCGTCATCAAAATCAGGAGATGATGTGCATGTTTTGAACCAATGCCTGATTGGAGTGATGGGCCTGGATTCGGACCAACAGATGGAATCCCAAGAAGACATGGACTTCTGGGACAAGTAGCTTCAAAGTTGGGAGTTATATTATTGTTGAAGTATGTTCAAGGCATTCTTATATATTGCCTCAGTTGCCACCTGAGGATCCAGGGACAGCTTGGAATCCAGAAGCATTCCTAAACTGTGGACTTGATCCTCCAGTGGGAATCCAACCTCTTCTAGAACAAGTTGAATCCCATTCCCAAAGGCAGGCTTAGGGAATACCCTTGACTTATCTAGGTTCAGCTTGTGCATCCTTGTCTAGCCCATTATACATTCCATAAGGTTGTATTTATTACACTTCCATATCACCCAAAAGCCAAAGCTCTCTGGGCATTTTACAGCAATTCATAACCACAGGTGCAATGATAAAAATAGGTGGCAAAACAAAATACAGCAAATACAGTTGTGAAAATATTTTGAAAGTATACTTCATAAGTTAGAGGAAGTAATATGTAAGGTGACCAGTGGTTAAATGGGTGAGGGCTCTATAGTTGTGTAGCTTCTTGCCATACAGTTTGCCATAGTTGTCCTTTCTCAGTATCAAATGTGTGTTACTCTGGAACTGACATATAATACTTGGGAAAGCCAAGAGTACACAGAGTTTTGATTAAAGCAGTACAGAAGACATACATCCCAAGTCCCTGACTTTGGCAGAAATCGCTTTGTAAGCATTAACCTTGCTACTGCTGCTTCTGAGCTAGTTCACACAAACAACTCCCACAAAATCCCTCCCAGTTGTCTCTGCAGTGGAGCTGAATTCTTTGATATCTCTGATGCTATATCCTTGATTGCAGCTGTTTCAATCAAGGATATAGCACCAGTAGTTCTAGCTTGGTCATTGGCAATTGCAAGAAGTGTATTCATGGAGCAGCAAAGCTTACATAACATTTCTCTAAACCATCCCAGAAATGATCAGAAAGAGACAATTAGTGTAAACTATAATTTTCCATATTTCTAAATTTGACTCATCTTTCCATTGAAGGAAATGGAAAGAAGGGTAAAAACTTATACTGCAATATTTAGCCATTAAGCAGAATGGTTATGTTTCTATAGAGACTTGCTCTGGTGGTATCTGCTATAACCTCAACCTGTGCCAGGGCTCTGACCCAAGGAAAAACCAGCTTGTATCAGAAGGCCAGCAGTGCAAGCGACAGAGCTGCTGAACCCAGACAGAGGCTTCAGCACCAAGCTGTGGTCAGAACTTTTAACCCAGGAGCTAGTTGAGTAAGGGTTCTGAAAAGAAAGTACCCCTGAACCAGATTGCCCTAAGGAATCCAGAAGCTCACAGCCCCCACTGTCTGCTCACCTGCACAAGCATTACACAAAATAGGAGTGGACAGAGAGGTGATGGAATGTTAGGCTATAGAATAGGGTGCAGGCTAGTGGGGTAAAGGAAGGTCTCAGTGTTTGTGAAAGTCTGCTTCTCAGTATTCAAGGTCCTGATGACCTATAATGCTATCCTGATGACCTTGAATGCTTAAGTGTCTGCTATGCCCTATGATCATGCTAAGGACCCATCTGACTGTATCTGCAGCCTCTGATGTGCAGGCCAACTGACTGTGTTGGCTGAAGATGTGAAAATCTCAGAGCTAACATCTTTCACATATACCAGAAATGTCTGAAATTGAGGTTGGAATTGGAATCTTATTTTAGATATGGATAAATGACTTTAAACTGGTTATGTTATTCTGCTGCTTGACTCTTCCATCAAAATAGTGAGGGAGCTACAAGCACCTCACCTCTATCTATTCCCAGTTTCAGTTGTAATTTTTACTGACCTCTTTTAAAAGTGGGGTAGAAAGGGACTTTTATTAAATGACACCTATACAATTTTTGGCCATGTGACACACTGCAACACTCTTAACCACTGCAAACTGATGCTCCCTTCTTTTCCTCTTTAGACAGATGAAGCAAAGTGATTTAAAGTCTCATGGAACTTTGTTCCCTTTAATGTTCATAAATTTCAGAAGAATGTGTGGGGGGAAAGAGGGAGATGAGTGAGTGAGATGATTGGTTGGTGACTGAGAGTGTGTGGGCAGAGCTTGGAAGTGTGCAAGGAGAGAGAGGAAGCAGAAAGTTACGGTCTCTCAGCAGTTACTGTTAGCTGAAATAAGTCAGTGGTCTGCAGAATCTGAAGAGGCACCTTTTCCTTAGAATCGTAGATAGTGCCGTGGAAGGCATTTAGGAATCATAAGGACAAAGGAAAGGAAGTAAAATACTTGAAGGACATATTAGTAACTACAGAGAGTCAAAACCTAATATTGTCAAGGATTAGAAGAGTGTGAGAGAGAGAATCTGGCAAAAACCTGAGTGCAGGAGTGAAAGGATCTGTGTGTGAGGAGTGTTCGTGAAGGGAAAGAGGGATATATCTGAGTCAGAAGTTGTTGTTATACATTGTTCTACTCTGTAAGGAAATACGTTACTGAACAACTTGAAACCAATATGCTTATTATACAAATAACATTTTATTTTGTTCATTGTTAACTCAGAGTCAGACTGTTTGAATACCAGTGTCTCATAATCAGGACTACATAGTCCAACAAAGGAGACTTATAGCTTGGGTGCAATGTTGAGGGAGAGGGTAATTAATAGGATTGGTGTTAAATTCCTGGTGGCAGCATTACATACTGAGAGAGAGGGAAATATCAAGAAAGTTAAAGACACACCATATCCACAGAAATTATAGGAGTGTACTCATGACACAAAGCATTTTGCTTCTTTCCAAAACTGTGGCACATGACCTTACTGCCATAAAATGGTCTGCATCAGTTTTGCAGACAACTGTAGATTGGGTAAACCAACACATAAAGCAGAGTTCAAATATGAAATGGAAAAAATTGTGGAACATCTACAGGTGCAACTATTGCACCCTTCAAAACTGATAATAAATAGTGTATAATGTTGCAAATTGTAAAGGATCAGAATCATCTTGAGATACTGGGGGGCAGGAGGCTATAACATTCAAAGCAAGAACACTTTGTTTTCTCCTGTTGCACACGGTTTTGGAACTTCCTGAGGATTTTTGTTTGCATTTTTAAAAAGCACAGGCTCCTTTGAGTATGAAATGGATGGCACAGAGTATTCATCCTGACAATTCTTTAATTTTTCATTAGGGAAAATACAAGGATAGAGGAAAAAGGCAGCCTTCATCTGGAAGGGGGATTCCAACTCATTCGCATAAGTATAGTTTGCTTTGGTACAGGGTCAAATTATTAGTATGGACAGGTTTGAAATATAGAAATGTTAATCCATCATACACATATACAGGGAGTATTAACATTAAGACTTATTTCATCAGTTGTAGGCATGCCTTTATGTTGGCAAGTACTGACTTCTGAATCGAGTAATAATGTAAGCTCCAGAAACACCTTGTCTCAAAAGGCCAGGTCAGTCTTGCAAGAAATTAGCAGTGTAAATTTTGCAGCTGTTATGTATTCCAAGCTCAAGTAGTTTTACTTCATTTTTCTTCTGAAGATGCATGGAACATCTTTTTATTATTGTATGATTTGCACTTAGATCCAAGGTTATTGATTTTGCCTAGATTTTGTAAGGATTTTAACTTCCTATTAAACATAGTCTTATTTAAATATTAAACATACTTCATTCTGCAACAGAGGCAGATAAAACAAAATCTTTTAAAAAGTAAGTACATATGGACATAAGAAGCTTGCATAATCTATAATTGTGAATTCACTGGCGGCAAGTTGAAACAACTGCTTTAGTTGAAGAAATGTTAGGATAACAAGTGTACTATGGTTTATTTGTTTGTTGTTATTTTCCAAATTACCACTCCATGTTTGCCCTGGGCATTTTTCACCCTTCTTTCAATAGCACAAGACACCTTCTCAATGAAATCCTTTACTTAAGTAAAACTGTTTTAGCTGAACACCTCCAACAGCTGATGGATTCTTCCATTAGAGTTTTTGTATGCTACACAGCCCTGCTTCATACTTGGAATTTTGCATGTGTGCATGCAAATACCATCTTTCACTTGCAAAACATTTTGTGTTCCCTCACCACTTCCATGTTTTTCTTGCCAGAAGAAAGTTAATATGAAAAATAATGGAACAGGTTTACAATGCCTTTTCTTTGGTAGTATGAGGAGCCCTCTCTCTGTTAGCACCTACCTGTCTGGAACTGCCTCACTTCTGCACATGGTAGGTGTACAGAAAGGGCTGCCCCTTGGTTACACAACTCTGTATACATGTGAGCTCCATGCACTGATAAGACAGATCAAGAAGGACTACATCTACCTTTCTGGTTCGGCACCAGGCACTTAACTCCAACTTTGGATGCTGTTGGTTAACTCCTACTTGTCCATTTGCTTTGTAGAACTGGGCACAGGATTCTCAATATAACTCCCTCCTGGGATGGGTGTATATTCTCCCTGAGATTAATAGCTGCATCCACACCTAGACAAGAAAAGTTACAGCTTTTGTTTGCTGTCATGCAGTTCTTAAAGATACATCTTTCTTCCATAGCTCCTCCCCTCATTCTAGTTGTATTACCTGCCCCAAGTACCTCTTTGTTTGGTACAACCTAAACATTCTTTCAACTCTAGTAGGTATAAGGGAAGAGAGAATGGCCTGCCTGAGTCACAAGGCAGAAGACTTTTGCTTCCATCACCCTTTGTAGCTGCTTTAAACATGTGGGCTTTTCACTGCCAGTCCTATCATGATTACTTTACAGGTTGCCTTCTAGAATCTTTGCAAGCATGTATGAATGCTGAAGATTTTTGCCTTTGAAAAGACCGGAAAAGGACTCCAGGTTATCTCATTATACAGCAAGTGTGACTTTGTTTTTAAAGGAACCTGTTTAGATTAATACAGGAAGGAGTAAAGTTGGTTGAAAAGTTGGCAATCCTGTCTACAAGCTCAGAAGTGATCCTTGAGCTTTCCTCCAGTTATTTTACTCTGAGGTAAATGCTTTGTGGTTTGCAGTCCCAATTAAATGAAAATAAAAATGTAGTGATACATTATAAATGATGTAATTTATTTCTATAAATACTTTCTGAAATACAGAGTACTGAAGAATTAGGGAAACTCCAAAGCTAAAAAACAAGATTTCTTAGTATTTTGAAATTACCAAATGGGGAAAACCCATAATTGTTCCAATTGTTCTTTCTAGGCCCAGTGGCCACCTCAAGACATAATTGTCCTTTCCAATGAGTAACATTCACTTTTTTGTACTAGGCTAAATCACATCCACAGAAAAAGGGGCATGTGAATTGTAAGATTGGGGAAAGTGTTTCTTTTTGTGAAGAGCAATAAATCAACAGGAAGTCTGTGTTGGAAGAATAATTATTTATGTATCTTAGAGGAAATTGATACAAAGGCAGTTTGTCAAGAGAACATCTCCAAATGATGGATAATGTTATTTATGAATGGATTTTAAGGGAAACAAAGTTGCTTTAGAATGATGAGGTACAAAGGAATGCAATAGCTGCAGAGGTGATTGTCATGCAGGACTGAGAAAAACTGGTCTTGCTGAAAATTCCCTCTCCCACACAGTGGCTATGGAACATGGGTTGTATCCTCCTATTCACCTAGTTATCCCAGTGGAAAGTACCCTCCTCCACTTGACTTGCTTAATTTCAGTATTCCATACTGATGTTTAAAAATACATCAACCAAAACAGTGCCAAACCTACTTGCAGGCTACCACATCCACCTTGAATTCTAGGTGCTGCAGTTTTTCCTGGTGAGTCTTCAGCAGTAAGCCTTACCCAGTCTGGGGAAAACAGTACCTGCTGAATTCCTACCAGGCATACCAGAGGCAAATGCACACAAATCCTGTCTTGCACAAAAGGGGAGGGGGGGCTCAGGAGCATTCAGGAGTATTCAAAGACAGCAAATCTGATGGACTGAGCAGAGAAAACTCTCATTCGGTATATGTAGTTGTCAGGGAATCTTGGTTAGTGGCCACAAGAATGTACACTTGGATCTACAGGGAGACACCTTCCTGAAAAGAAAAGAAAAAAAAGGGGGAGGGAGAAAAAAGTATAAATTGAATAAAATATTAGAAAAAAAGAGAAAAAACCATGAAAGTAGTTTGCAATAATTCCAATAGCCACCGGTGGCAGCAAAAGGCTATTTTAAAAAAAGAAAAAAATGTCACCAGCGTCCAGCTTCTTTTTTTCTTCTTCTTCCCTTTCTACTTTTTTTCTTTTTTCTTTTTTTTCTTTTTTTTTTTTTTTTTTTGCTGTTATATTGAAACTTCTTTGGTGAACAACTTTCATCATGAGGAAAACAGCCCTCTTCAGCACCCTCCTTAGCTGGTCAGAGTCCAATTCATCAGCCTAAGACAGAAGATGTTGCAAAAAGCTTAAAAGAGTTGCAAATGACGACTTTGGCGATACAGGCGGCTTTAACAACTTTGCAAGCATCTCAAGAGGCGATGTCAGCACGGCTGAAAAGCTTATTAAATGAGCAAAAAGAGCGACTTGACAAATTGGATAACACTATTAAAGAGGTGACAACTCAATTATCTGATGTTCGACTTAAAGCAGAACAGAATACACAAAAAATGCAACAAGTATGTGAAAAATTGGAGACAGTAGATAAATACACTTAAGCAAACAAATAAGTCAACATGGGACTCAACAGCTGCATTAGAGATGGAGAAGGCATCTTACTATCTAAGATTTCACAATATACCTGAAGAGAAAAATGAGGATCTGCAAGAGCTTATAACTGACATGTTGGCGGAGCTTTTAGAAATTGAGAATGAGGTCATGGGTATGGGAATTGACCTTGTTTTTAGGGTCAATTCCTCTTATACCAGAAAAAATAAACTTCTGAGAGAAGTTCATGTCAAATTTGCTCTGTCTATAAGAGACAATGTTTTGAAGGCCATAAGGGAGAAGCCGTTAAAGAGAGATGATCGTCAGGAGGTGATGGTCCTGAAACAGATACCATGGAGGATTAGAGAGGGACGAAAGATCTATTCCTTACTACAAAACTGATCAAGAAAGAGATTATCTTTAAGTGGCTAACACCAGAAGGAATATTTTTCACATGAAACTCTGTAAGATATAAATTGGATTCAATTCTTAAAGCACAAGAGTTCTATGAAAAATTTAGAGCCATGTTGGAAGAGGAGGACCCTGTCGTTTCTAAAGAAGGAGAAAAAGGTGCCGAAGCAATGGAAATAACAGCGTACCATTCTGAAGAAGGAGAAATACTGAAGGTTGATTCACAACAAGAAGTACAGACTTTGGACTCAAAGGAGAAAAAAAAGGTAGAACTGTAAAGGCAAAGAATAAGTAGATAATTTTATTAAATATGGCTCTTAAAAAGGAAGGGAAAATTGAATTGTTCTCCTTAATTGTTAATGGACTAAATGGACCATCTAAGAGAAGACGGATTTTTGCTCAACTTCAAAAACGGAAGTTAGATATAATTTGTCTGCAAGAAACACATATTAAGAAACAATGTGTTAAACTTCTGGAATGTTTAAAACTGGGGAAATTGTTCATATCTTCTGCATCACAAAAGAAAAGAGGTTTAGCACTATATGTTAAAGAAAAATTGGACCCTAAATATATTCTTGCTGATGAGGATGGTAGGATCTTGATGGTAAAAATTACAATTAAACTTAAAAAGGTGCTCTTAGTGGCAATATATGCACCATATGACCATCAGGAAACTTTTAACCAAAAACTACATACATTACTCTTACAAGTGGACTATCAGACTATGTGTGTAATGGGTGATTTTAATGCAATTGTGAATAAGGAAATCAATCACAAGAGTGAAAGTAAGGGAAAAAGGGGTAGGAGGATGCTTCCAAAGTCTTGTTCCAACATGATTGAAGAACTCAGATTGATAGATGCCTGGAGGCATAAAAACCCAACTTCTTCCAATTATTCTTTTTATTCAAACAGACATAGGTCAAACAAAGCGGAAGAAACTTCTTTACAGAATGTCTGGGATACAGCCAAAGCCTATGTCAGGGGACTGATAATAACCTACTCAGCAAAAATAAATAGAAAAAGCAAGAGCGAACAACATTAGTAGAAGAACTGAGGAAACGGGAACAAGAACTGCAGGAGGATCCAACAAAAAGAAATCTTAGGGTCCAAATTAATACTTTAAAGCACAAATTGAATCTCTTGGATACAAATGAACTTACTAAGCAAATGAAACTGGCTAAACAGAATTTTTTTGAAAATGCTAATAAACCAGGGAGATGGCTAGCATATAAAGTAAAAAAAAGAAAGAGAGAAGAGACTGATTTTGAAACTGAAAGACGGAGAAGGACGACTACAGGTACAAAATACACAATAGCTGAAGATCTTTTTGCAAGGTTATACCGGAAGGAGGAGATATTGATCGAGAAGGTAAAAGAATACATTTGAAAGGGAGACTTACCAAAACTACCAGAAAAGTATCAAAAATTATTGAATCAAGTAACAACTATGAAAATAACAGAGGCAATCATGCGACAAAAGAACGATAAAACCCCTGGTCCAGATGGGTTACCAGCTGAATTTTACAAAACTTTTGAGGGAGTTTTTGCTGCATTTCTTAAAGATATATGTAATGAAGCATTGTTAAATGCTAAAATACCAGACACTGGGACAGAGGCAAATATCACATTAATGCCGAAAGAAGGTATGGACTTAACACAGATTCAGAATTACAGACCTATATCATTACTAAATGTGGACTATAAAATTTTTGCCTCTGTATTGGCAGAAAGGTTGAAGAAGTTTTTAATAGACTTTATTTATCCAGACCAAAATGGTTTCCTGCCTAAAAGACAAATGAAGAACAACCTGAGGACTATCTTGGATATCCTAGAATACTGAGACACACACGGAAAAATCAATGGCTCTACTGATTTTGGAGGCCCAGAAAGCCTTTGATAATGTTAACTGGCAATTCATGAAGCAACAGATGGCTCAAATGGAGTTTGAGGGAAAATTCATGAATGCAATATCAAGCATCTATCAAAGACAATTGGCCAGGATTTTAATTAATGGAGAACTTACAAGGGCTATAGAGATACAAAGGGTACAAGGCAAGGATGCCCGTTGTCACCCCTATTGTTCATTCTGACTTTAGAGGTCTTGAATAGAAATGTCAGGGATGACAAGAACATTAAAGGTACTAAAATTAGGGATGAAAATTATAAATTGCAAGCATTCGCAGATGATTTGGTTTTTATAATAGAGAAACCTTTTGTAACAATCCCTAAACTTTTACAATGGATAGAAGAATATGGTGAGGTTATGGGGATGAAAATAATTAAAGAAAAAACAAAACTTTTAGTTAAAAATCTTACGCAAGATCAGAAAAAAAGACTCCAAGAACAAGTGGACTTGCAGATTGTTAAAAAGGTTAAATACTTGGGAATCTATCTTACAGCTAAATGCACAACTTTGAAAGAAGACAATTATGATAAATTATTGAAGGATATTAAAGGTGATCTGGAAAAATGGGCCAATTTACAATTGTCTTTGATGGGAAGAATAGCACTTGTTAAAATGAATATACTACCAAAACTTTTTTTTGTTCCAAATGATTCCTGTAAAAATTAATAAATTTTTTTTTGAGGATTTAAATTTTCAAATTTCGAGATTTATTTGGAGAAAAAAGAAAGCAAGGATTAAATTAAAAATGCTTCAGGAAACCAAAAAGAACAGGGGTTTTGGTCTTCCTGATTGGATGTTGTACTATCAAGCATCTATTTTAACATGGCTAAAAGAATGGATAACCTTGCGAAATAAGAGAATTTTGTATCTTGAAGGTCATGGGTTGGCATGCCCAAATGGGTTGGCATGCTTATATGTGGTACGAGAAGTTTAAGTCTCATGGGACTTTTTTAAGTTACTTTATCAGAAGATCATTAATGTCAGTGTGGGAAAAGTTACAGTCAAAGTTGCATAATAAATTACCAAGATGGCTTTCACCTATGGAAGCTTTTGTGTATCCAAAAGTATTGAATTTTGAAGGGATCATAAGATATGATATTTTGGATAAGGATGGAGGCCTGAAACTAGATCAAGAAATACAAGAAAAGGGACTCAATATGTCTTGGTGGTATAAGGTGCAGATGCAATCAAGAAATGCTAAAGATTGTAAAATATGGGGGTTTTATAAAGACCTAACAGCCTTTGATCAAGTGATGCTAAAAACAGATGAGAAAATGATTAAAAGAATTTATGAGTTCTTACTTGACAGGAAAATGGAAGGGGAGCAGGTTAAGAAAACTATGATAACATGGGCACAAAATTTTGGATATAATATTGAATTAGAAAAGTGGCAAAAGCTATGGGAAGAAATATTAAGGTAACTTTAGCAACTTCGTATAAAGAAAATTTATATAAAATGTTTTATAGATGGTATTTGTCGCCAAGTTGATTAGCTAAGATGTTTCCAAATATGTCAAACGGATGTTGGAAATGTAAACATAATGTGGGTATTTTTTACCATATGTGGTGGACCTGTGAATATGTGAAAAAGTATTGGATTAAAATACATAAATGGCTTGAGAAAATGCTACAAAAACTCTTAGCTTTTAAACCTGAAATTTTCTTGTTAAGCATCATACGGAAAATACCAGCAAACAAGAAATGTATTTGATGCTGCATTTAATCACAGTGGCGAGGATTGCGCTTGCTCAATACTGGAAGAGTGAGGACCTACCCACAGAGGATCTGATTTTAAAAAAGATTCTGGATTGTGCAGAAATGGACAGATTGACTCTATTACTGAAGGAGAAAGAAGATACTGACTTTTATCAAACTTGGGACCTTTTTTATGATTGATTGGAGAAACAGGACTTGGCTTAGATTTAAAGATGTTTTTAAATTTTTATAAATCGATTCGAATATGATTATAGTTTAATGATTAACATGTTGGCAGAGTCGTTAGAGCTGGAAAATGAAGAGGTGAGCACAGGAATTGACCTTGTTCATAGAGTGAATTCAACTTATGCCAGGAAATAAACTTCCGAGGGAAGTCTATATTAAATTTGCTCAAAGGTCTATAAGAAACAATGTTTTGAGGGCCATACATGATAAACTTTTAAAGGTGGATGATCATCATGAGGTGACTGTTCTGAAACAAATACTGTGGAGAATTAGAGAAGGATGAAAGAAATACTTATTCCTTACTACAAAACTGACTAAGAAAGAGATCATGTTTAGGTGGCTAACACCAGAAGGAATATTTTTCTCCTGGAACCCTACAAGATACAAACTGGACTTGATCTTTAAGGCACAAGAGTTTTATGAAAAATTCAGATTTGAAGAGGAAGAATTGGGTGCCCCAAAAGAAGGAGGGAAAGGTGCTGAACAATGGAACAAACAACGTATCACTCTGAAGAAGGAGAAATAGTGAATACAGACTCACAACAAGAGGTATAGACACTGGAACCAAAGGAAAAGAAAAAAGGTAGAAGTGTAAAGGCGAAGTATAAGTAGATAAATATATACTCCTTAAATATGGCCTTTAAAAGGGAAGGAAAAATTGAATTGTTCTCTTTAAATGTAAATGGACTAAATGGACCCTCTAAGAGGAGAAGGATTCTCTCTCAACTTCAAAAACGAAAATTAGATATAATTTGCCTACAAGAAACACATATTAAGAAACAATATACTAAATTTTTGGAATGTTCAAAGCTTGGAAAGCTATTTATATCTTCTGCTTCTCAAAATAGAGGTTTAGCATTATACATCAAGCAAAAACTAGACCCTAAATACATAATAGCTGATGAGGATGGTAGGATTCTGATGGTTGAAATCACAATGAAACTTAAAAAGGTGATTTAGTGGAGATATATGCCCCAAATGACCATCAGGAAATGTTTTACCAAAAATTACATGCTTTACTCTTACAACTAAACTATCAGACTGTGTGTGTAATGGGAGACTTTAATGCAATTGTGGATAAGAAAATGGACCATAAGAGTGAGATTAAGGGAAAAAAGGGCAGGAGGATACTCCCAAAGTCTTGTTCTAATATGATTGAAGAATTCAGATTGATAGATGTTTGGAGGCATAAAAACACAACCTCTGCTAAATATACTTTTTATTCAAATAGACATAGGTCGTGGTCTAGAATTGATATGGTTTGGTTAACCCCAGACTTAGTACCAGACTTGGTAGAAGCTAAAATAGAGGCAAATGTCTGGGCAGATCACTACCCTGTAGCTATATCACTGAAAGGAACAGCAGTGATGCCCAGATGGAGCTTAAACAAAGCCTTATTAAAGGATAAAAAATTCACAGAAGAGATAAATAAGGAGATGCAAATATTCTTTCAAATAAATAAAACTAAAGAAACCTCTTTACAAAATGTCTGGGATACAGCCAAAGCCTATGTCAGGGGGCTGATAATAACATACCAGCAAAAATAAAAAGAAAAAGCAAGAACGAGCAAAAATAGTAGAAGAACTGATGAAATGGGAAGAAGAACTACAAGAAGATCCATCCAAAAGAAATCTTAAGGTCCAAATGAATATTCTAAAACATAAACTGAATCTCTTGGACACAAATGAACTTACTAAGCAAATGAAATTGGCCAAACAACTTCTTTGAAAATGCTAATAAACCAGGGAGATGCTTAGCCTTTAAAGTAAAGAAAGAGAGAGAGAAGAGACTGATTTCTAAATTGAAGGATGGAGAAGGATGACTGCAAGTACAAAGAATACATATTAAGAAAATAGCAGAAGATTTCTTTGCAAAGCTATATCAGAATGATGAAATTTCAACTGAGAAAGTAAAAGAATACATCCAAAAGGGAGGTTTGCCAAAGTTACTAGAGAAATACCAAAAAGTATTGAATCAAGAAGTAACAACCATGGAAGTAATAGAGGCAATTAAGCGACAAAAGAACAATAAAACTCCTGACCCGGATGGGCTGCCAGCAGAGTTTTATAAATCCTTTGAAGGAATCTTTGCTATGCTTCTTAAAGATATATGTAATGCAGCTCTGTTAAATGCTAAAATACCAAATACTTGGATAGAGGCAAATATCACATTAATACCAAAAGAAGATACGTACTTGATGCAGATTCAAAATTATAGACCTATATCACTATTAAACGTGGATTACAAAATTTTTGCCTCCATAATGGCAGAAAGATTAAAGAAGTACCTAACAGACTTTATTCACTCAGACCAAAATGGTTTTTTACCTAAAAGACAAATGAGGAATAACTTGATAACTATCTTGGATATTCTAGAGTATTATGAGATACATACGGAAAAACCAATGGCTTTAATATCATGGACACACAGAAGGCCTTTGATAATGTCAACTGGCAATTTATGAAGCAACAGATGACTCAAATGGAGTTTGGTGAAAAGTTTATTAATGCGATATCAAGCATTTATCAAAAGCAGTCGGCTAGGATTATAATTAATGGAGAATTTACAAATATTATGGATATACAAAAGGGTACAAAACAGGGATGCCCGTTATCACCTCTGTTGTTTATATTGATTTTAGAAGTGTTAAACAGAAATATCAGGGATGATGCTGACATTAAAGGTACTAGAATTAGAGATGAAAGCTACAAATTGCAAGCATTTGCAGATGACCTGTTTTTCATAACGGAGGAACCCTTTGCAACAATGCCTAAATTCCTACAAAGGATTGAAGAATATGGCGAGGTTACTGGGATGAAAATAAATAGAGAAAAGACAAAACTGTTAGTAAAAAATTTCACACAAGACTAGAGAAAAACTTTACAGGAACAAGTAGATTTGCAGAATATTAAAAAGGTTAAGTATTTGGGAACTTACCTTACAGCTAAGTGTACTACTCTGAAAGAAGACAATATGATAAACTATTGAAGGATATTAAGAGTGATTTGGAAAAATGGGCTAATTTGCAGTTATCGTTGCTGGGAAGAATAGCACTAGTTAAAATGACTATATTACCAAAGCTTTTGTTTTTATTCCAAATCATTCCCATAAAAATTGATAAAAAAAATTTTATGATTTAAATTTTCAAATTTCAAGACTTATATGGAGAAAGAAGAAACCAAGGATTAAACTAAAAATACCTCAGGAGGCTAAAGAGAATGGGAGCTTTGGTCTCTCTGGCTGGGTGTTGTATTATCAAGCTTCTGTTTTAACGTGGCCTAAAAGAATGGATAACTTTAAGAAATAAGAGAATCTTGTATCTTGAAGGGATAATTTGCAAATAGGCTGGCATGCTTATATGTGGTATGAGAAGGCTAAGTTACATGGCTCTTTTTTAAGGAAGAACCTTAATCATTAATGTCGGTGTGGGAAAAGTTAAAGATAAAACTGTATAATAAATTACCAAGATGGCTTTCACCCATGGAAACTTTAGTATATCCAAATGCATTGAATCTTGAAGGGATTATAAGATATGATGACATTTTGGATAAGGATGGAGGACTGAAATTGAATCAAGAAACACAAGAACAGGGATCTAATATCTCTTGGTGGCACAAGGTACAGATACAATCGAGATATACTAAGGACTATAAAGCGTGGGGCTTTTATAAGGATTTAACAGCGTTTGTTCAAGTGATGCTTAAAAGATGAGAAAATGATTAAAAGACTGTATAACTTCTTACTTGATAGGAGAATGGAAGACGAACAGGTTAGGGAAACCATGATAACACTTTGGATATAATATTGAATTAGAAAAATGGCAGAAGCTATGGGAGAAAAATATTAAGGTAACATTAGCAACTTCATATAAAGACAACTTGTATAAAATGTTTTATAGATGGTATCTGTCACCAAATAGATTAGCTAAGATGTTTCCAAATATGCCAAATGGATGTTGGAAATGTAAACATAAATTGGGTACTTTTTATCATATGTGGTGGACTTGTGATAACGCAAAAAAGTATTGGATTAAAATACATAAATGGTTTGAGGAAATGTTACAAAAACCTTTAGTTTTTAAATCTGAAGTCTTCTTATTAGGCATTATACCTGTGGACATTAGTAAACAAGAAATGTATCTGATTTCACATGTAATTACTGCAGTGAGGATTGCATTTGCTCAACACTGGAAAAGTGAAGAACTACCCACCGACGAACTGATTTTAAAAAAGATCTTGGACTGTGCAGAAATGGATAGATTGACTTTATCATTGAAGGAGAAAGAAGATACTGACTTCTATGAAAACTTGGGACTCTTTTTATTATTGGCTAGAGAAACGGGACTTCGTATAGATTTAACTATGTTTTTAAGTTGTAATAGATGGAAAAAAATGTGGGGGCTGACCCAGCAGGCCTGATGTTTTTGATGAATGATGTTGTTTTTAATTTTTCTTTGTTTTTAGGATTATAATTTCAAATAAAACATTTTAGAAAAGAAGATGAACTGTTTGTGTGCCAAGAATGCTACGCTCCAGGCAGCAGCAGCTGCAGCGGCAGCAACACCCCCGCAGGCTTCTGAGCTCAAGCTGAAGCAGTGCCCAGAACAGCCTCCTCCCAAGTATGATGGAAAGAGAGAAGGATTTACAGCTTTCTGGGCTCAATGTGAGTTATACATGTAACTCCGTCACAGTGACTTCCCTGATGAAAAGACCAAGGTAGGCTTCTTAATCAGCTTTCAGGGGCAGCTGCACAATGGGCAACCGTGAGGTTGGTGGCTTAAGGCCCTGTCCTAAACGATGCAGCAGCTTTTCTAAATGCCTTGGGATTTTTCTGGGCATGGGAGCACACAAGGAAATGGCAGTGTGCCAAGTCAAATGCCTGCGGCAGGGAATGGGCTCGACTGCTGATTACACTACCCAATTTCAACTTTTGATTTATCCCACATTACTCTCTCTTGACGGCCCCTTTGAACTCTTGAAAGAAAATAAAAAAGAGATAGCTCTCCTGGCTAGCTGAGGCAGAGGAGGCTTTTGCGGCCTTGAAATGCCAATTCGCTTCGGGGAACCAACTCGTCCACCCTGATACATCTGCTCCTTTTGTGTTGCAAACAAATGCCTCTGACAAAGCTCTAGGGGCTGTCCTTCTGCAACGGAGAGCAGGGCCACACAGAGATCTCAGGCCCTTGGCTTTTTACTCGCGTAAGCTCACAGCCTCCGAACAGAACTACACCAAACTGATGGCAGTAAAAATGGCCCTAGAAGAGTGGAGGCATTTGTTAGAAGGGGCCTCAAACCCAATTCTCATTCAAACTGATCATAAGAACTTGGTCCACTTTGCTTCAGCCAAGATCTTCAACCAGACACAGGCACGTTGGGTATTATTTTTTGCACGCTTTTGTTTCCGCATAGAATACATTCCGCCCTCCAAGAACCTTCTGGTGAATGCATTGTCCAGGAAACCAGAGTATTTTGATAGCAGTGAAGCTCACACCAAGCCCGCCCCAATTTTACACCAGAAGTGCTCGCGACTGTCACCACTTGGCATGACGACCTCCTCTGGGACTGACTCATTCATCCGGGCCAAGTTGGGGGAACAGGAGATGGGTACTCTGTCTTCTGTATTCCATTTCGAGAATGGTTTGTTGTTGTATAACCATGCTGTGTGTGGCATATTACCGCTTAGGGAACATGTATTGCAGCAGTGCTATGATTCGCCCTCTGCTGGTCATTTCAGTGTATATAAGACATTACATGCAGTTACCAGGGACTTTTGGTGGCCCTGCATTAACAGTGATGTCAAATCTTACGTCCTGTCATGCCACACCTGTCAGTTGGCCAAACGTCAGCCTGGCAGGCCAGCAGGGTTGTTGCAACCTCTGGTGACCCCTCCTGGTCCTTGGCACACTGTTTCCTTGGATTTCATTACTGATTTGCCCCCGTCCAAAGGTTTTACCACCATTTTGGTAGTCATGGGCTTGTTCACCAAGATGGCTCATTCTATTCCTTTTACAGGTCTCCCCTCATCCAAAACCACGGCCTCCCTCTTTGTGGCCCATATTTATAAGCAGCATGGGTGGCCTCTTGCATTAATTTCTGACAGACGTGCCCAGTTTACCTCCTGGTTCTGGAGGGAACTCCTTGCCCTACTCAAGGTGGATTTGCGCCTGTTTTCAGTACATCACCCACAAACCAATGGCCAAATGGAAAGGTTGAATGCAACTCTAGAGCAGTACCTCGGTTGCTACATAAATTATGAACATGATGACTGGTCCTCCTTCCTCCCCCTGGCAGAATTTGCTTACAACTATTCCATGCATGCCTCCACCCAACAAACCCCCTTCTTTGCAAACTTGGATATCACCCCCACACTTTTCCCACTGCACTCTCCTCAGCCTCAGTCTCTGCAGCTGGAGATTTCCTGCACGACTTGGTTTCCGTGCAGACCTTACTCAAGGAACAATTGGAATGTGCCAAAGCCACCTACAAAGAGGTGGCTGACAGGCACAGGCAGCCAGGGGCCCCACTCCATGGGGGTGACTGGGTCTGGTTGTCCACTGATTTCCTTCCTCTTTTGGCACCGTCTCGCAAGTTGGCCCATAAGCGTGCAGGGCCCTTTTGAATTGTGGCCCAAATCAATCCGGTTGCCTTCCAGTTGGCTTTACCGGTGTCCATGAAGGTTCATCCCATTTTTCACTACACTCTCCTTTCACCTGTTCCCCTCCCACATCCCCTTCGCACAGAAGTGGCCCCACCTCCCCCCATATTGGTGGGAGGGAAGAAGAGTTTGAAGTCAAAGAAATTCTTGACTCCAGGTTCCACAGGGGGCACTTGCAGTACCTCATACACTGGAAGGGTTACCTCCAACCCCTGAGGATTGCAGTTCGAAACCTGTTGAATACATACACACACCTGCTCTCTTGCGACAGTTTCACACTCCCTTTCCCCATAAGCCTGGTGGGAAGCGCCCCTTGCCCCAGAGGGGGTGGGGGAGTCATGGGGGGGAGTAGTGTCGTGTGTACTGACTCAGAGGAGTCATTGGCGCACATGAGAGAGCAGAGAGCTTCCTGTGAGAATTGAAATAGGAGAACACGCCGTTTGGAGCAATTAGAGTCAAGAGAATTAGAAAGGAAGAGGGAGAGAATCTTGTCTGAACTGCCCAAAGAGGGATGTCCCAGGTGGGTAAAAAGTGTTTCATAATCTCAGCCCTCTCAGAAAGAGGGGACAACTTTGCCATTATCAGCATCATTATAAGATCCTTTGTTGTTTCTTGTCTGCGTAGCTTTGAAGTTTCTTAGAATAAAGAATTTAAAGTTCCAACTGCTGGTTCCTGTGTGTGTGTTAAGGAAGAGCGCCTACAGCCTCACGACAGCGGAGCAGGGACATTGCAGGTTTGATTTCATATCACAAAGGCACATATAAGCAACCTTTCTCTATAAAGATTTATTTGGATTGTCCCAACACACTTTTGATCCTTTTTAGCTGATCACAATGTCTGCCAATTGCATTCATAATTTTACCAGAAGTGGAGAAAGACGAAGAAGGGGAGACAGGTGGTAGGACTGCTTAATAAGGAGGAAGGGGATTTGATGAGTAATGTGAGGGAACAAGCACAGATGCTAAATGATTATATTGCTTCTGTGTTCTCCCAAAGCAGGATGGGGGAGATCTGTATGGGGGAATGAATGAGGCTGGGGATTTAGGGACACAGGTTTGAGTCACCTCACCCCCTATAAGTCAAGGAGCTCCTCAGGGCACTGGACCTTACAGAGACACCAGGCCCTGATGGGTGACACTCTAGGGTAGTTCAGGAGTTGGAGGGGGTACTCTCATGTCCTCTGGCCTCCATTTTTGAGGCCTAATGTAGAATGAGTGAGGTTCCAATGGACTGGAGGGTGCTGTCAGTGGTCCCAATCTTCAAGTGTAGCAGAGGGGACATGGGGAATTACAGGCCAGTTAGCCTTACATCCATTCTGGGAAAGGCAATGGAAAAGCTCATAACAGTAAAGGCTCTGGAGTCCTTAGCTAGGGAAGGGAGAATGGAAGTCCCACAACACAACTAATGCAAAAATATGTCCTGCCAGATGAACCTCGTGAAATTGTATGACAAGGTTTCAAAGTGGCTAGATGGAGGGGAGACGGTCAGTGTGGTTTACCTGGATTTCAGCAGGGCCTTTGACAAAGTGCTGCATGATAACCTGGTTGAGAAATTGAGGAGTTTTGGGATAGACCGAAGCACTGTCCAAAGGATTAGGGCATGGTTGATGGACCAAAAGCAGGGGCTAACAGTGGATCATTGGGATGGTGGTCGGTGACGAGCAGGAACCCCCAGGGCTCTGTCCTGGGACTGATCCTGTTCAATATTTTCATCAATGACCTGTTGACCAATAGAAGTATTTCAAACTACAGAGAATGAATTGATCCAAATTCTAACAAGAATGTCAACAAATATGGAAAACAGAACAATGGCCCATGGATTGGAAATATGCAATACACATTCCAAATCCCAAATAAGGAGATGCAAAAGAGTGCAGCAACTAACATGAGAATCTGAGGATGGTCCTGAAGAAGTGGCGGCACCTCAAGACTTCAATGTCCTGAAGTTTAACCTTTGTCATGGATGAGAAGCTACTGTTAGGGCAGAATATGGAGAAACAGAATCGTTTCTTATAGGCAATGGTGTCAGATGGGGCTGCATCTAGTCTGACCCCTGGGTCCAGCTGGCTCCATTCATGACATGCCTACCATGTGCATGTCCAGCCTATCCTTAAACACCCTCACCATTGGGCTTCAACCACCTCCTGTGGAAGCCCATTTCATACCCTAGGATACTTTAGGTTCCTAGGGCACTCAAAGTGGTTTTATGTGCTGTTGAGTCATCTCCACCTTATGATGATCCTTTGAAAAAAAGCCCACCAGAATGTACTGTCCTCTAAAAAATCCAAGGCTGTGGCTTCCTTTGTATTTCTCATATTAGGCTTCCCTTCATTGTTCTGTCTTCAATTTTCCATAGCACGTCTTCTTCTGTGAGTCTTTCTATCTCATGGTGTACCCAAAGTATAAAAGCTTCAGTTTCGTCATTTTTTACTTCCAAGAAACAATCTGGCTTCATTTTAGCTAAAACCCACTTGTTCATCCTTCTGTCTTTTCAGGCATTCACAAAGCTCTGTCCAGCACCATGTTTTGAATGTATCAATTTTCTTCTTGGCAGCTCCCTTCACTGTTCAGCACTCACACTTCTACATAGTGATCAGGAATACAATAGTGTGGATGCTCTTGGCCTCGTGAAACATCCTTACATCCTTACACAAGTGAAACATCCTTACACTTGTTGATTCTGAACAATCAAGTTCAGTAAACACTCACATACCAATATTAGATGGAATAGTGCCATTATATTTGCTTGTTTGTTAAATTTTTAACACTTTTATACACTACCTTTTTTATAAAGAGCTATCAAGGCTATATACTACTATTCAAAAAAGTAAAACCTAAAAACAAGCAAACACCCACAAAGAAACACAAATGAAAACTGGTAGAGCAGTTGGACAGCATCAGGGGACCACAGGATCCTTTGCATGCCCAGATCCATGGGCGTGAAAGAGTTCTGACCTTGGATCTGGGGATCAAAGATGGCATAAAAGGAAATGACACTGGTTGCTTTTTCATGGTGATAAGAATGACATCAGAGAAGAGGTGAAGAGGGAAATGGGGAGGGGAGGAAACTGGGTATGGCTGGATGTAACACACTCTGGTGGGGCTTCCATTTCTTTCTCTTCCATCGAAAACACTTCGGCTAGATGTCAACTGGTTTGACTGAATTGCAGAGCAAAGGAACATGGAGAGCCAGTGTGGTGCAGTGGTTAAGAGCATGGGACTGGGACTCAGGCGATCTGGGTTCAAGTCCCCGCTCGGTCATGGAGCCAACTGGGTGACTTTGGGCCAGTCAAAGACTCTCAGCCCAACCCACCTCACAGGGTTGTTGTTGTGGGGATAAGATGGAGGAGGAGGAGAATGATGTAAGCTGCCTTGAGCCCTTTGTAGGAAAAAGGCAGGATATAAATCAATCAATCAATAAAGGAAGGAAGATCACCTCCGTGTTCCTCCTGGTATGCAGAGGATGCTTATAATCCTCCAAGTCTGGAGGCTTCTCACTGGACTACACTCTAAAAACAGTGAAATAGTCTTGAAAAAGTATATACATAAAAATCCAAATGCGTGGAGGGCAACTGCCCTCATTGAAGGAGTGCAGTTAAAGGAGCACATATACCATTTAGGAACAACACAGGAGAAAGCACTTACTATAATCAACTAGAGTAAATGAAAACAACTAAAAATGGGGTGTCTAGGATGTCATTCCCTTTTCTCAGTGCACCCAAGGAACTAGTCTGGCTGTTCATGCTGTGCTTACCCCGCAGGTGCCCTTGAGGAGTTCACACCTGGGCCTAATTATGTGTGCTAGAGTCTCAAGCACCATATGAGCAGGTGCTTTCTCCAGCTGCTGCAAGTTCTGCTGGCTGGTCCCTGCCCCATTAGCAGGACTTTGGCATTTTGCCCTCCCTGAGGAAGACTGTCATTTCCCTTGATTATTGGGGCAAGAGCAGAGAGCTATTTTTTCCTCTTAATTTCTCTCTTTTTGTCTCCCTACACTCATGCTTAATGTCATACTTGTGGCAGGATGTAGACACCTTTAACTGGCCCCTTTCCCATGTCTTTTAGCTCCAAGAGTAAAAGCTGCAATGCTTTTGGCTAATTTCTTTAGGTGAAGATCTCACCCTATGAGGGGCTGCAACCAGGCACTATCTCCAGCAGCTGTCAAGATGTTCTTTTCCTATATTTTAATCCATTTTATGAAGGTCATTGTTGTGTTGAAGGCCAACACAAGTCAGTATCTCCAGTCAAGATCTGCTATTATTGGCATCATTTCTACCCACACCATCTTTCAATATTTACTATATTCCCCCCCCCCATGCCATGTAAATCATGTGTTCTGTTAACAGCCAGATATTTTGCTCAGCAAATTCTTTCAAAGATGAATGAGCAGCATCTGTGGTGAGCCTTCAGCTGCACCCAAACCAGAAAAGGGGAGGCACAAAGGCATCCCACTGCATGCCTCCTTTATCACAACTGCCTACACTAGAGCAAAGGAGAAGCTAGCCTTCATTTAAATGATTAGGGTAGCATGTAGTTTGACTTGAAACCAGGAGTGGAGATGGCACAGGTCAGGGGTAGAGCAGAAGGATAAATATAAAGTAGGTCATACATGGCTGTTGGGCTGTCTTAATCTCATTATAACATAAATTATATAAGCACACTCATATACGCAGAGACCTCCTTCATGGATCACTGTCTTGTCATGGTGAAGAGGCTTGTATAGCTCAATGAAGCTATGAGCTATATTGTGCAGGGCCACCCAAGATGGACAGGTCAAAGCAGAGAGCTCTGACAAAACGTGATCCACTGGAGAAGGAAATGGCAACCCACTCCAGTACCCTTGCCATGAAAACACCATGGACAGTACCAAAAGGCAAAAAGATATGACGCCGAAGGATGAGCCCCTCAGGACGGAAGGTGTCCAATATGCTACTGGGGAAGAGTGGAGGGCTAGTACTAGTAGCGCCAGAAAGATTGAAGCGACTGGGTCAAAGCCGAAAGGACACTCGGCTGCGGATGTGTCTGGGGGTGAAAGGAAAGTCCAATGCTGGAAAGATCTCTACTCCATAGGAACCTGGAATGTAAGATCAATCAATCTAAGTAAGCTGGATGTGGTCAAACAAAAGATGATGAGACTGAACATCGACAGTACTGGGATACAATCTCCAAAATGACAGAATGATCTCAGTTAGAATCCAAGGCAAACCGTTCAACATCACAGTAGTCCAAGTCTATGCCACAGCCACTGATGTTGAAGAGGCTGAAGTTGACTGGTTCTATGAAGGCCTACACTCTTTTCCAACAACCCAAGAGACAACTCTACACATGGACATCACCAGACGGTCAGCACAGAAATCCGATTGACTATGTGCTCTGCAGCCAAAGATGGAGAAGTTCTATACAGTCAGTAAAAACAAGACCAGGGGATGACTGTGGCTCGGATCATAAGCTTCTTGTTGCAAAATTTACACTTAAGTTGAAGAAAGTAGGGAAAAGCACTAGGCCGCTCAGGTATGACATAAATCATATCCTTGATGAATATACAGTAGAGGTGACAAATAGATTTAAGGATTAATCTGCTAGACAGGTGCCTGAAGAGCTATGGATGGAGGTTCGCAACATTATACAAGAGGTAGCAACTAAAACCATCCCAAAGAAAAAGAAATGCAAGAAAGCAAAATGGCTGTCTGAGGAAGCTTTACACATAGCTGAGGAAAGAAGGGAAGCGAAAGGCAAGGCAGAAAGAGAAAGCTACACCCAACTGAATGCAGAATTCCAGAGAATAGCTGGAAGAGATAAGAATGGCTTCTTAAATGAGGAGTGCAAAGAAATAGAAGAAAACAATAGAAAATTGGAGATAAGTGAACGTTGCATGCAAAGATGGGCATGATAAAGGGCCAAAATGGCAGGGATCGAACAGAGGCAGAAGAGATTAAGAAGAGGTGGCAAGATTACACAGAAGAACTATACAAGAAAGAGCTTAACGTCCCTGATAACCATGATGGGGTGGTCACTGACCTCAAGGCTGGAATGTGAAGTCAAATGGGCCTTAGGAAGTCTGAGCTACAACAAAGCTAGTGGAGGTGAATGTATTCCAGCTGAGCTATTCAAAATATGCCAGCAAATTTGGAAAACTCAACAGTGGCCACAGGATTGGAAAAGGTCAGTTTACATTCCATTTCCAAAGAAGGGCAATGCCAAAGAATGTTCAAACTACTGCACCATTGCACTCATTACACATGCTAGCAAAGTTATGCTCAAAATCCTACAAGCTAGGCTTGAGCAGTATGTGGACCGAGAACTACCAGAAGTACAGGCAGGGTTTTGAAGAGGCAGAGGAACTAGAGATCAAATTGCCAACATAAGTTGGATCATGGAGAAAGCTAGGGAGTTCCAGAAATACACCTACTTCTGCTTCATTGACTATGCTACAGCCTTTGATAGTGTAGATCACAACAAATTGTGGCAAGTTCTTAAGGAGTATCAGAACATCTTACTTGTCTCTTGTGAAACCTGTATGTGGGTCAAGAAGCAACAGTGAGAACTGAACATGGAACCACTGATTGGTTTAAAATTGAGTAAGGAGTTCGGCAAGGCTGTATACTGTCGCCTTGCCTATTTAACTTATATGCAGAGCACATTGTGGAGCTAGATGATGGTGGAATTAAGATTGCCGGGAGAAATATCAATGACCTCAGATGATACCACTCTAATGGCAGAAAGTGAAGAGGAACTAAAGAGCCTCTTGATGCGGGTGAAAGAGGAGAGCGAAAAGTTGGCTTGAAACTCAACATTAAGAAAACTAAGATCATGGCATCCGATCCTCTAATTTCCTGGCAAATAGATGGGGAAGAAGTGGAGGTAGTTACAAATTTTATTTATTGGGGACCAAGATCACTGCAGACAGTGACTGCAGTCAATAAATTAAAAGATGCTTGCTCCTTGGCTGGAAAACTATGGCAAATATAGACAGCATACTAAAAAGCAGAGACATCACCCTGCCAACAAAAGTGCATATAGTCAAGGCTATGGTTTTCCCAGTTGCAATGTATGGCTGTGAAAGCTGGACCATAAGGAAGGCTGAGTGCCGAAAAACTGAGACCTTTGGATTGTGGTGCTGGAGAAGACTCCTGCGAGTCCCTTGGACTGCAAGGAAATCAAACCAGTCAGTCCTGGAGGAGATCAATCCTGACTGCTCTTTAGAAGGCCAGATACTGAAGATGAATCTCAAATACTTTGGCCACCTAATGAGAAGGAAGGACTCACTGGAGAAGAGCCTAATGCTGCGAACAATTGAGGGCAAAGGAAGAGGATGGCAGAGAATAAAGTGGCTGGTTGGAGTCTAATAACAAGAACAACATATGCAGAGATTGTACATACATAGCATGAAGAGGGGAAATACTAAGAAAATGTCTAGGCTAATCAGATAGTAAAAATGTCCTCCAAGGTCTGCTCCTTGATGAGTTGTGTAGTAAAGGATATTTGGGGAGGTGCAACATCTCACACAGTATTGAAGAAAGTTGCAGCTGCCATGATTTCCTCTTCCACCCAGCTACAAAAGCTATCAGAGGCAGTATGCTGGAGAATTTGGGCTGGAGTCTGGTGTCCCATCATGTCCTGTGGGCCACTGGCTGGTCACTCTGTGACCAAAATGATGCACTAAATAGGCTCTTGATTTGATCCAGCTGTGCTTGTGGGGGAGGGCTACTGCTTTTGCACTCTGGTTGTTGGCTCAATCGTTGTTATGTTTAGAATGCACTCCTATGGGCATGGAGCCCAGTGCATAGAGGGCTCTGAATCTGGAACACTTTGTTCACCCTAAGTCCTGTCAGGCTGTTACAGGCAGGGTGGGAGGAGCAGTAGAGGTTATTTTTGCCTTCCCACCCTCCTTTGCATCTGGTATGATCAGCCTGGTGTGGCCCACTCAGCCAGACCATGCTAACTCTAAAAGACAGAAATCTCCCTTTTTTAAGAAGTTGCAGGTCTCTGTCAGGCCATTTGGATTGCAATATAGATGTCTTGGCTAAGTTCATCTTAGGGCCAAGTGCTTCGCTTAGTAAACTTATTAACTAGTATGCTGTCCCAGTGCCTAATAATAAGAAATCTCCTATCTTGAGCTACGAGTAAGCAATTAGTGAATAATCAGCAGAAAAAGAACCAAAACATTGTTCTGGAATCTCTACCCAGGCAACAGGGAGGGTTCAGAGAAGATATCCTGCACTAGTAAAGGAAGTTGGAGATCTTTTCACAGGTGCCATAAGCAGATCTCTCAGGGAGTAGGGGAGCTTGGGCAGGCATCAGAGGTGTAGTTTTTCCTCAAAGGGGAAATCAGGTAAGGCAAGGCTGCATTTTCCCCTTTTTGTGATTTACCACTTTGACTGCATATTGTTGTGTGCTCAGAAACTGACTAATCTCTTGCCTTTCTGTATTATTTCCTCAATCTTTAATAGTTTTTTACCCTTTTTTTAAAATCAAACCCCAGAGTGGTTTGGGAGTGAAAGAGAGTGGACCATGCTACTGGTCACAGTATAACAACCAAATTGCATTGCAGTGTGCTGAGCAAAACCTGGACCTTGCTGTGCTCCCCTAGGGACACAAGGCGGATGAAGAGAAGCCCAACAAAAGAGACCCTGATGAGATCCTTGGCTAAGAGCTTGGGAACAGGGGACAGTGGGTTTGTTTCACTCTTGGCAGCCAGTATCAGTTTTAGTGCCACTGCACCAGGCTTTGTGTCTATGGCCATGCTGCTGAAGAGCTTTCACTGATGGCTGGGAGAGGCTTTGCTGAGGATTCCACAATGAGTACCTTTCTCCAAGGCCATAGCTCTGACTATAGCCTTGCAGGCATTTTGCTACCATTATTTATTACCGATAGCATACCGCCACTGTCATGGAGGAAAGAATGGTGATAAGGACACTGCCTCAATGGTGATATAGTATTATGCCAGAAAAAGGTGACCTAAGATAAAGCACATCTGCTAAAGCAACCAAAATGACCATCATGACCTCTTTCCTCTCTTAATCTAGTTCCTGAAAATCATAGAGCAGGATTTCTCAACTTATCTATACCTTGGAAGGGCACTTGAAATAATTTTCATGCAAGGTAACCTGCTAGCAGCATGAGGGATTGAGTGTGGGAATTAAGGGAGTTGCCAGGAATGGCACCCAGCACTCCCCTTCTGCTTCCTACAGCTTCTGTTTCCTGTTGTGCAACTGGGCTTTGCAAGTGTTGCAGACTTTCTCTTGGCTCAGCTTGCTTTGCAGAAGTGGGTCAAGCATGAAAGGCAGTCCATGGATGTTGGAGGGAAGATTCCAAAAGGGCTCATCCCAACCCTACTCACCCCTTCACTTCAGTGGCCAGTTCCCATCTGTAAATCCTGGAGGGTAAGTGCAATGTAAGAAGATGTGAAATAAGGTCATTTAATGCCAGGCACAGGGAATTGCCACTGTGCCACTTCCACAAGCCTGAGGTGGGTGCACTTGCCACCCTGCCCTTTTCCTTGTGGACAGGGTTTTTCCCTGGTCTCCTTCCATCCCTTATGCACCGGACAAGCAGAAGGGCTCTGCAGGCAATGTGTGTTTATATTATAAACAGGACGTGCATGTGTGTGAAAACACGATAGCTATTTATTCATTGACCTTTAGAATTCTAGGAAACCACAGTTGAGGAAGGCTGCCATAGAGGATGGAGTTAGTCACCATTTTAGAATGAGCTCTGGAAAGTCTGGCTGGCACGAGGCAGATGTTAAGACCTGGGTGTTTACCCATACTTTGGAATCTTATATATAAGTTTTGATTTTCTCGCTTGGATTATTAGTGCTGATTTTATACTATTGATTAATATAATGGGTTGCAGTTTTATTTTAAATGATTTAATGTATTTCACCCTGAGATCTATTAATATAGAATAGGGTTGCAAATATTGTAGTCAGGGAACAGTGCCAGCCAGGGAACAACACAGATCAGCTATGTAAAGATGTGTGGGGCCACATAACTTTGTCCTACCCCATGTTTAGAAAAGTGGGAGCATTCAAGTAGATACTTAGAGTTAGACAGGAGAGGAGAGGAGAGAGAAGGACAAGACAAGTCAAAGTGCTTAACAGACACTTGTCCTCTCCAACTCTTACGGGCCTCTGGCTGTAGGCTCAAATACCTCAGCTGCACTCCTGCAATTTGGACTACAAAGCCACTTTGGTTCTAAAAGCCACTTTTAGAACAGTTGATCTAATTAACTAAGTTAGGCTGTTCATACATAATGTTAAACCATGCTGTGGTTCAAACATTTGTGTGGCATCTACTCATGAGAAGTTTCCACATGCCTCCATCTTCCCTGGGCATATATCCCATCAGCCCTCACAGCTGGGAATCAATCCCAGTGTGCATTGCTTCTGTCTGCCCCTTCTGCCTCTCCTCATTGGTCCACATAGTCCCCTGGGCATGGCCTCAGCCAGCCTCTGTTGATTCACTGCCTTGTTCCCATGCCCATCTCATGAAAGGGGCACAGAGATGTGGTGAGGCAGGGCAGTCATGGCAGTGAAGTGGCAAGGCAATGCTTAAGACAGGCGTGGTGGTGAGTCAGTGAGGTGAAGTGGGCACAGAAAGGCAGTGAGGTGGACAAGGTAGAAAGGTGAAGTGAGAAGTGCCTGGTGGCAAGGCAAAGTGGGTGTCATGGTGGGCAAGGTGGTGAGGTGGGCATGGCAGTAGGACAGCAAGGTGCCTTGTGAGACAGGCAAGGTAGTGAGGCAGCAAGGTGAAGTGCACATGGTGGTGAGGTGAAGTGGGCATGGTGGCAATGTGGCAAGGCAAAGTGGGCATGGTGGAGAAGTGAGATGACCATGACAGTGTGGCAAAATGGGAATCATGGTGGCATGGCGGTGAGATAAGTATGGCAGCAGCAAAACACATGGGCATCAGAAAGCATGCAACAGCAGGGAAGGCAAGGAGTGTGGAGACAGCCACTCAGCTCCTTGCTGCTGTCAACTCAGCCAATCAGTTCCTTGCTGCTTGTTGTAAATCATCCTGAGATGCCAGTAGAGGGACGGTCTACAAAAGCTTAAAAAAAATAAAATAAAACTTAGCAGTTACTAGGCAGAACAGGACAGCTGAAAATGGCAGCTGGAGCAGCTGCTGCTCCTGTGGCCAGTCTTGCCATCAAACTCACTAGTGTAAATGGGGAAACCACTGGAAAAACATGGCAACTGAATTCACAAATAATGACAAACAGTGATGTGCAGAGACCTCAGAACAGGCCATTGGTTCTTAGTGGGGATTCACGGTAACCAAGTGTGCTATGTTTCACCATGATTGCTGTATTCACACATTTTCAGCATGGCTTGCCATTATGTGTGAACACAGCCAGTGAGTATCAGTGCCCACATGCCCACACTTGAATGCAACATTTTCAAAGGTACTGAATGACTGGCACAATAACAATCTAAGAACACATGGGTGATTTTTGTGAAGGAAAAGCAAGTAGTAAAAAAATGTGAAACCATATCACACCCATTAATTGCTATGACAGTATTACTTCAGAGCAGCCCAACGAGTAAAGCACTGGCTGAAGTGGAATATTAGTTGCAACCATATGAGCTGAAAGAAATGATCTGAAAGTAAGCATGTTCTCCTTCCTAAGCTGGCTGTCAGGAGATGTCTGAAGAACACACCTCGTATCACAGAGCATGCTAGTAGTGTGAATATCTCAAATGGCTTCCTCTGCAGTGGTGCCCTCATTTTATTTGTTTAACTGATTCAGTGGGCACTTGATCATATCTAAAAATATATCTCAAAGTTTAAAATACAAATGAATCCACATTTAACATATGTGGAAACAATAAATATAATACTGGTTTAATTCAAACATTTAAAACAAACGTATTATTTTCATTACTATACCACCCCATAACCAAAGCACACTTCCAGTCAAAACATTAAAATCTGAGCACTGACCATCAGTTTGGGTAGTCAGTCAGTCAGGGAAGGCTTGGGTGGAACAAAAAGTTTTAAACAGGCATTTAACTGGCTGGGAAATTTGGGCAGGAGGGGGCCATTGCATGCATGCCCTCTTTGTAGGATCTTGCTGGCAGCTGGTTGGCCATTGTGGGAACAGAATGCTGGGCTAGATGGGCCATCGCTCTGATTGAGCATGGCTCTTCTTGAAAACAGCACAGCAATGGGGGGAGGGGCAGGGGGGATATTCCACAAAGTGGGTACCACTACAGAGAAAGCCTGTTTCTGGTTTGCCACCTACTAGTAATCCTTCAGATTTCGGGACAACCAAAAAGGCCTCCTTCAATAGCCTTAACATTTGAATGGTCTATGTTGAAGGCTATCCAGGTATCCTGCATGGTGTTGCTTGGAACTTTCTATGACAGAAACACATAAAAAGTCGGACCTGTCTTAGTAGCAAATAGGCAGTGAGTGCAACTCTGGCCACCACATTCTGGTACCACATTCAGTACCAGCTGCTGTTTCTGGACCAGGCAGAAGGGTAGACTCACATAAAGCACATTATGGTAATCTAAATGTGAGGTTACCAATGCATGGAACACAATGGCCAGGTTATCCTTTTCCAGCAAATGGCACACCTGATATAGAAACCTGAGTTTGCAATGGGTGCTCCTTTTCACAGAAGCCCCTTGTCCAGGCCATCACCAGGCTATGTACTTGTTCTTTTGAAAAAGTGGACCCCCATCTGGGACAGGCAAAATCCCCAGTTTAGTCCTGGCTGTTTTAAACATTTTATTATAACTTTAGATCTTAAAATGAAGTTGGCTTTTAATTTTTTAAAAAATTTACTTTGTGAACTCCCAATAAAGTTTTGACTGTTGGATAGTATAGAACAGTATTCAATAAATTAAATTGTATTTTCCAAATTTGGAATCACCTGCCGAAAGAATCCATAACTTTTGAGAGTTCAGTCTGTTTGTTGGTTCTCATCCAGCCCATCACTGCAACCAGACATTGGTTCAAAACCAGCATAATTTCCCCTGATTCTGATGTCACAGAGTAACAGATGGCACTTTGCCCCAAATCTCCTAATGGCTTCACCAGCAACTTCATGTTGACATTAAAAGAGCAATGTCCCTGCAGCCAGCCATCCTTATACTTAAAATTGTGTGCCAAAAGATCATTCTTCACAACTTCTGACTGTAGAATCCCTGTGGGATAACTGTGTATTCAGGCTAGCACTTTTTCTAGTGAGGAAACCAATTGCATGCAATCACTGGTAGTACTAATAAAATCTGCTCAGAGTTTTTGAAAAGTGTCCCAAAAATTTGGGTTTTTCTCCCAGATCTGAAATTCATTGATTTTCTGGATAAGCCACTAAAAGCCTGAGTACACAATGCATTTATTGCATGAAAATTAACCACAGGTAAGCCAGCCTGAATTGGTGAAATTCCAAGAGCTTCCTCAGAAACAGGTGGGGTGGGATTCAGCAGTTAGGGAAAAGTGACTTAGGTCCTTGGTTCATTTGGTAGTCTCTGATTTTGCTAATTTTTCAATTTAAAAGGATCTCAGGCAGCAGAACTGGGAAAGAGCTCTGCCAGAAACTCTAAAGGGCTGCTACAAGACTAGATTGTGCTGGATTAGCTTAATGTCTACAAAAAAGTTGCACATTTTGTATTTTGTTAGCCAATGGCACAAAGAATACTGGCAAGCTGTAGTAGTATCATGTCAATTAGACTTAATTCTGTTTTAATTTTCTAGGAAGAATGTTGGCCGCAAAGAAATCAGGGGTATTTCTTTTATTACACGGAGCATGCAACATTACTGTTGACAGAATTCAGGACAGTATTGTTTCCCAGTATAGCCAATTCCTTATCTCCCTTACCCTTTTAAAAATTGGCATGTATGTCTTATTTGCTGTACATAAACAAACTTTATTTCCCTGTCTCTTAAAACTTTATGCACGCAAGCACACATACACATAACATTTCAAAGGTTTATCTGTCCCGTAAAAGCATTTAGTATGACTTCCCTTAATTGTTCCTTCTTATCCATTAAGGCAACTGATTTTCCTGATCACACTATTGTGTGAAGAATTGGGCGGAAGCAACTCTAACCCATTATCTTGCCCCTTTAGTAAACAAGGATTCCTGGCTTATATAACAGAAAGAAATAGGCAACTCAGACCATTCCAGTATAGCCTTCTGAAGGAGAAGACACTGAAGAACCTTCAGGACTGGCTCTGACCATTACAGAAGCTGGTTGTTGATGGGCAACTGAACTGTTTGTACAGAAGTCAAGGTATTATTATTTATTACTACATTTCATTTCAATACCTCCTGTAACCAAAGCTCTCTGTATCTGTATTATTCCTTTAAATGCAGATCAGTAGTTTAGAACTATTTAAAGGAACCCTTTATAAAAGTAAAGAAGGCATTTATGACAGATGCCAAACAAAGGGGAAAACTCTTGTATTTGTCTGTAATTTGAGTTGTTAAGATTTTATTTGAAATAGACAGTCAATGGAAACTGGGCAAAAGCCACAAGAAAGTACAGATTAAAACATGAAGTAGAGCATGATTGCGTGAAGATGGAAGGATTCTAGAATGCCCCTGATGCAAAAAGTATCTCCTATACATTCCCATAGGGCACCTGTGAAGAAATCCAGTGTGACTGCAAACTCCATAAGGTATTGTGATGTTAAAGACCTGTTAATGATGTTAATTGAGAGGTCTTGGAAAAATCTCCATCTTCTTCGCCTGCCATATCCCATGGGGTGGTTGTGAGGATACACTGAGTTCAGAATATGTTGTGCTGATATGTGACACAAAACAGGATATACTCCAGTTGATTATGCCCTTAATTTCTAGTTCTCATTTTATACTGTATTTTGACTTTTATATTAGACTAGACACCAAAAATATTTCTATGCCAGTTTCTAAAATATTGACTATAGGGGCCTGTCCATCAAATTTCATTGATCCTTTTGAGATCTACTCATTAACAGTATTCCAAAGCTAAATCATTCTTAGAACTTTGTGCTGGCTGGTTTTGAAAACTTCTTGTGTGTCTCCTGGCAACTCCTCTTCATGACATCCATGGAACAAAGTCCAGTTGTATCCTATCATTTAGGGTCTGGTTGTGATGCTATTAGCCATTTTTCTGTGTATTTTGTGTGTAATCAGTGAATTATATATGCTGTTGAAAATACTCATTTTACTTTCCATGTATGCAGTAAATTGGATCAATCTTTCAGTCTTGCATAATTGGACTTGTGGGAAGTTGTTCTATAAAGTTGAGGGCTGAAATCATTGAAATGTATAGTTTAGGTTCCCTTATCCAAAGCCACGAAGATTTATATCTGTGTAGTATTATCTGTGTCTTATTATTTTCCTGCTATGAAGAAACTCATAATCTACATTGATTTATATTTTTTCCAGAATTCTTTCATGGATTATCTTTAAGCTAACATTAAACAGCTTATTTAATGTTTAATTGGCTTGAACACTGGGTCTATTTTTATGACTGTAGATTATTTAACCTACATTGAGCATGTGGTACATGAAGGGTACATGTGTCCACCATTTTAAAGAGGCAGTCCCCAGTTGAGGGGTTGGTTGTATCATGTTAACCCAGTGAGCATGAGATATGCAAGGATGAAACAATGCTCACATGACCCATTCTCTGTTTCAGGGTTATGCAAGAGTTTAAGAACTCATGCTCACCAGGTTAGCATAATACAGTGGTACCTTGGCTCACGATCTTAATCCATTCCAGGACTCTGGCTGTGACCCAAATTGGTAATGAGCCAAGTTAAATTTCTCCATAAGGTTCAATGTAAATAAGGTTAATCCTCCAAAGTGCCAAGAACAAAAAAGATCCAGGCCATGTCCCCCCCACCCCCCAAAGCACAAGCGCAGCTGTCTCCCTGCCACCCCAGCATGACCGCGATCACACCCGTCATCTCTGCATGTGCCTGTCGTCCCAGCGCACGGGGGGGGGGGGCGGGGGTAGACGGAAGCAATTGTGGGTGCGCTGGGGTGGGGAGAGATGAGTACGAATGCAGGCATGGGGGGGGGGGAAGACGGGTGCAATCGTGCTGGGTGGGAGATGGCCAAGATCGGGGTTGTACTCCTGCAGGAAAGATGGGTGCAATCTCGGCCACCTCCCCCCTCCCCACTCCGCCGCCTCCAGCACAATCACAGTCGCCACCCAATGTGGAGTTCGCGGCCTGAGTCAAAATTTTTATGAAATTTTTGTTCACAACCCGATTTGGTCGTGAACTGAGGTGTTCGTGAGCCGAGGTACCACTGTACAACAATTCCCAAGTGAAGATTCTGTATACAGTCTGGTGTCCATGGGCATCACGATCATAACCACAATGAGTGACAGTGGGTTGTCTGAACCTAGTCAGTAATTCCCTCATCCCCATACTTCTGAAATAAAGACAGGCAGGAAAGGAGGGCACCTAACAGTGGGTTTTTGTGTATAAAGACTATGATTTCCATTTATTTCTGATATTAGAAAATTAGTTCTAGAGTTTACTTTGACCATTAGGCAGCATTTTTCTTGCCATTTTTGTTGTGGTATATTCTTTGGAATAGACATATTATCTGGTTTTAAAAGCCCTGTGCAGGTACACATATGTGCATGGGGATCAGGATCATGGCCACTGATCTCAGTCCCTTAGCATGTCCAAGCTTCATATGTTGGAAGTCCCATGTACAAAAGGGATGACACATGCATACTCTAAGTTGCATAGGCTGGGACTGTGTAATCAAGACAAAACATTTTTCAAGGGAATACAATATCTGTGTGGAGCCCATAGACGCCTGTGGAGATATGACCATCAATCTGTTGAAGCTAGTATAATGAGGTAACTTGATGTTACACTCAAAAACTTGTTTTATGTGTTTTGTGTGACACCGTGGTGTTGAAGATGGCTGGTCATGTGCTGCAAAAATATGCAAATACACATCTTCTATAACTCATGTCCCTCAACACATTGAAATGGGTTATTTCTCCCACTAAATGTAACTGGAATATTGTTTGGGGGTTGAAGGACAGAATCCAATTCATGCATGACATTATGAATGAGGGTCCAAACAATTAGCACAAATCAATATGCCAATCTCTTAAATTAAGAGGTAAGGTAAACATAGTGGGATGGGGACTGAAGAGGATAAATAAATTCCATTGGCCTTCAGGTCCAACTACCTGCTATTGCAGGACACTAAGTTACACCATTCCATTCAGATGACTGGTCCAGATGCTTGTTGAATGTCTCCAGCCAGGGAGAGCCCACAACTTCCCCAGGTAATAGGTTTCATTGTTGTACTGGTCTGACAGCCAGGAAATTCTTCCTGGTGTCTAGTCTAGATCTGGTTTCTGGTCAACTTAAGTGCATTATTCCGTATTCTGCACTCTGGAATGAACAAGAAGAGATGTTGTCCTTCCTCTTTGTGACAGCCTTTCAAGAGCTTGTAGAGTGCTATCATATCTCTCCTCAGTCTTCTCTTCCTGAGGCTGAACATACCTGGCTCTCTCAGTCTTTCCTCATAGGGCTTTACCTTCAGTCCCTGAATCATCCTTGTTGCCCTGCTCTGCACCCTTTATAACTTTTCTGCATCTCTTTAAAGCTTAAGTGCCCAGAACTGGACACAATACTCCAGGTGAGGTCTGACTAGTGTAGAGAATAGTGGAACTTCTACTTCACATGCATACAATTATATTGCCTATCTATCTAAATGATCAGTAATTACAATGGGAACAGCTGATGCTTGTGCTGAACTTCTCCATTGCCCAACCTCATTATAATACACAAAAGGTTTGCATTGTTAGACAAAATTATTTTGACTGTATTCTCTGCAGGTTAACATATTCAAGTAAAAATTGTTCTAATAATGTATCTTTGTTTATTACATAGATGATAGGCTGCAGAGTCTTGGCATTTCTGTTAACCCTGGCTGTCCTGACACCAGGTAAGGATGAGAGTCTGTAATTCCCATTCTGCACTGTTTTATCAACTGACCCTGCCATTCATGGACCTCCTTACCCTATCTCTTCTGATTTGCTTCAGATGCTGATCTGAAACAAGAGGGAAGTGTCTATGGCATCAAATACTCAGAGCACACATTTGCAAAAATATACAGTTTTATCCTTTTCCTAAGCATGGATTCTTTTCTCCCTAGCATAGAATTCATTGGTATGAATGCATAAAGCAACTTCGCTCTTTAAGCAACTATGGCAAGTTGTTTCTGCTCCTTCTGTTCCTTATTACAGATGGCACCTGAAATCTAGGGCACAGAGACCATTTACTTGTACAATCCAGCATTATGCACTCTCTCTTGTTAACTTTTCATATCTTTCAACTTATTTTCAAGATGAAAATCATCATAATGATTTTTTTCATTTTGCTTAACAGGGAGACATTTGGACTCTTTAAAAAGATTTTTAGCTGCATATGTGCATATGACATGTGCCAAAGTGCTTCAGGTTTCTGCTCTATTCCTGCAGATGTAGTTTACAGCAGTTAAATGGAAATACCTAGAAATGTCCTGATTTTTAGATTAGATGTGTGTTTTTGGACATTCTATATCAACAAATCATTGTCTTGTAGAAGGAAAAGAAGTTGCTCAGTCTTCTGTGCACTGTAGCTTTTTTGGAGATGGCCATATTAAAACATTTGATGAATCTTTGTATGACTTTGCTGGTGACTGCAGTTACCTGCTTGCTGGAGATTGTCACAAGAGATCCTTCTCACTCTTGGGTAAGTTTAAGCTATTATCTGCAACCTTTCCTTAATGCAATAATGCCCACTGTCCACTTAAAGGGATAACCAGGTATCAATTTATGTTAATGTTTGTAACAGCTTAGTGCCTTATTCTCTGGATTTTTTTTAAAAAAAATATTAATGTACATCGATACAGGTAAAAGCCAGAACTGTGATGTTGCATGGTTGCTATGAAGCAACTTGTTTCAGGTAGCACCATGAAGTGGGAAAGCAGGTGGTGGTAGAAGTAGATGGAGGCAACAGAAGGTGTCTAAATAGTGCAAACGTGTTTCAAAATAATAAAGCCTTACTGACAATGACATGATTCCATTTACTCAGGTTTAGTGATATAATGGATCCCCAAACACCATTCCATTGTGTAACACAATTATGAAAACCATATTTAACTTGTTTTAGATATCAATAGTTAATCGCTGTACAATTGATTATTTTAAATCTATATTAAAATGATTAATATTTAATGAAGATTTAATAATTATTAAAATAAATTAAAGTATTTATTGAATTAAATAAAGTGAAACCTATTAGAACACTTGCAAAGAGTGGTCTCAGGCACCTCATTGTGTCTTTGCTGATATGTGGATAATATTTTAAATATGAGAGGAGCCGTAGCTGTATTTCCTTCCTGTAGAAGGCAGACATTTTTCATGATTCTGAAGGGCTAAAAGACCCATGATATACACAGCAGGCAAAAGCAGAAGACTTTCTTTCATATCCGTATCATTGTTCATAAAACTGGTCATTCTGTAACTATAACTTGCAAGGAAATGACAAGTTTAAATTAAACGTGTTGACATGCTGACCTGGTTCACACATTATGACAAACTTCCAGGAGTGATTAGCTGTGGTGGGTTGTTGTGTTGTGCAAACCCAGCATGGTTTCTGCAGAGTGGCTTATTTTCCATGAGCCATGAAAAATCCACAGCTTACTTAATGATTGCTCATAGCCATTGTGGTTTGCTGTCATCCAATCCTAGCAGGGCGAGTTTATCATGAGTTACTGCAAATGGCTAGAGAGCCACCTACCCAGAGCAGCAAAACCCTCTGCTCCTCCTTGCATGCTCACTCACTCTGCCTCCATCTCTGCTGCATTTTTTTCTCAGTATCCTTTACCCCATTCTTAAAAAATAATGAAGAAAGGATAACAGAAGGGAATTGTATGCAACTGCAAATTTTAAAAATGATTATTATATTGGGGGCCTTCAGAAGTGTGTAGGAACAAATGACAACTGCCTTATTTATTTATTTATTTATTTATTTAGCAAACTTATATGCTGCCCCATTCGCCTAAGCCTCGGGGTGGCTTACAAATAAATAAATATCATTAATACAATAAAATGCAATTGGAGACATCCTGGCCAAAGTTGTTAAAATCAATACATAAAATCAACAATTAAAATGCCATTTAAATAAAAAGGTCTTGGCCTGGCGCCGAATAGCAAATAACGATGGCGCCAGGCGGACCTCTCTGGGGAGTGCATTCCATAGGTTGGGCACCATCGCAGAGAAAACCCTCCTCTGGGTACTCACCCTCCTAATGTCCTTCACGGAGGGCTTGCAGAGAAGGGCCTCTGCCACCAATTTCAAGGGGTGGGAGGGCACATATGAACGTAAGCGCTCCTTTAGGTAACCAGGACCCAAGTCGTTAAGGGCTTTATAGGTGATAACCAACACCTTGAATTGGGCCCAGACTTCAATGGGTAGCCTCTAGCGAAAGCTCTGGATTGAGGAGCACTCCCAAGCTGTGGACCTTGTCCTTTAGAGGGAGTGCAACCCCATTCAGGACCAGGTCAAGGTCCCCTTCCCCAAACCCGAACTGCCTACCAACAAGACCTCTGTCTTGTCTGGATTGAAGTACCATACCTGGGTCTGAAGACAGACTGAAATGGGTCCAGATAATCAGTTTCATCCAAGAGTGCTTGGAGTTGTCCCGCCACCACCCTCTCCAACACCTTGCCCAGAAACGGGATGTTGGCCACCGGTCTATAATTAGTGGCCATTTCTGGATCCAGGGATGCCTTCTTTAGGACTGGTTGGACTACTGCCTCCTTTAAAGGGGCAGGTACCCTGCCTTGATATTTCCAGAATCCTCTTCCCTCCCCTTGTTACTGCTTTTCTGTGATGTTTCTATATCTTTCTCCATCCTGCTCCCTGGTCTGTAACCCTTATGAAATGTGACAGCTAGCAGTGGAGGGAAGTGACAGGCAGGGAGAGAAGAGGAGCTAAAAGTAACAGGTATTCTTACATTAGAAGGCAGTGTACTTACTTTAGTGCAATGTGAAACATTACAAAGATCTATTTTGCTAGCTAGAAGTAGAAGTGCTTAAGTGGAAGGTAGGACTATAGCAAATGCTTGGTTGAACAGCAGAGAAAGACAGTTGCATTCTTGCACAACAGCAAAAGTTCATGGGGTGGGGGGAAAACTGGCCAACACATTATTGCATTTATGCTAAGGATCATTAATTCTATTTGGTGAGCTGATGTAGAGGGTGAGGGTTGGGATAGGGAGTGGAGTTTCTTTCAGTAGTGAGCCAATCCAGCCTACCAAGTGTAGAAGGGATGCTGATGTAGGAATAAAGGCAATAAGGATCACTGTCACATATCTGGGAGAGCTTGCCTGAGAACTGAGGGAGAATGAGGAGGAAAACCAGCAAATAGTTAAGCCATGGTGGGTTATGTACAGAGTGGCTTAGCATGACATGCAAACTCAACCACTAAGAAGGTGCTGGGTAAGGTGACCTGAACATTTGCTTAAACTTCTTTAAAAGATCAGCAAACAGATGATTTTAGGAGAAATCCTTTAACCTCTTGTTTCTTTACAGGTGACTACCAGAATGGAAAAATAAATGGTCTTTCTGTATACCTTGGGGGATATTTTGATGTTCATTTATTTTTCAACGGCACTGTGACTCAGGGTGACAAAAGGTAAAATGGTCATAGGATTGAAGATATCACCTTAGACTTGAAATGAATGTATTATTTTTGACATCTGGCAGTAAAGAATCTTTATTTTCTCTCCCAACAGAATTTCAATACCATATGCCTTCAATGGAGTCTTTATAGAAATTGAGATGGGCTATTTTAAATTATCAAGTGAAGAGCATGGCTTTGTGGCAAAGGTTGACATCAGTGGGAACATTCATTTAATCCTTGCAGACAAGCACTATAATAAGACCTGCGGACTGTGTGGCAATTTCAATAACTTTGCTGAAGATGATTTCATGACCCAGGAAGGTAAGAAATGATATTGGCTGGGGAGGCTTGGCTAGCACAACATATTCTGGTGTCTCCTTTGAGCAGCTATTTATTTATTCACTTTTTAATTATGAAATTGATATCTTGTCCCGCATCACAAAATGATCCCAGGATGAGTCTCAATATACAATATGTAATTAACACCCATGAAATGCACTAAAATTTTCAGTGTAAAAATTCTCTAAGTATCCCTCATCAGTAATATCTATTGTATAGGGCCACCCATCCATCAGGTGAAAAGTTCTTTATGGTGTCAAGGAGTTTCTCATTAATCCTTAGAAACCTGCAGACTAAGGCAGCATTATTATTTCCAGACTGCAGATGATGGTACTGAGAATGATGCCTCACTCAACCCACCCTAGGTATTCACCAACCTGAGGTAAAATTTGGTAGACCTTTTGGCTCACATCTTGCACCCTGACCTGCTCACTTGCTTACATCATCTGAGTCTTCAAAGGTGCTTTGTACTGAGTCAGATGACTGCTGCCATCTCTCCGAGCTCAGCTTTTTGAGACCCTCTCCAATAATGGTGCCAAGGAATAATTGGTAGGCTTGCCGCATACAGAGCAGGTGCTCAATGACTAAGTTGAGGCTCTTTCTGTAGTCTCATCTAACAATTATACCTTTCTTGAGTTACATATGCTTGTCAAAAAAAAAAAAAAATTTGTAGCCCCATCCAAAACATGCTGAACAGAGTGGGTGACAAAAGGGGGTGGCCCAAAAACACCTTTAGCAGCAGGAAACAGGATTTAGAGATAACCCATTTCTACCTACTGCCCTCACATTTTACAATTGTTTCTAAGGTGATACCACCCCAGGAAATGTGAAATGAGGGGAAATTCCTGATGATAAGGGGCATTATTATCCCCAATAACAGTTCAGTTGTAATTGGAAACAATCAACCATTGGAGGGGGGAGGGGATCTTCCCTAATTTTGCATGTTCCCAAGATAGTAGCATCCCAAGAACAGTGACAAAATGAAGGGAAACATGGAAGACAGGGGCTCCCTGAATAAATTCTGGGATTTTGATACAAAAGGTGCTTAAGTCCCCTTTGTTGCAAACATGGATCTCTTAGGACTTCTGAAGCATCTTGCACATCAGTTTGACAGGTGTCAAATGCTTCAAAAGAGTGGAGCTACCCACTTTTCAGTATCCTTACCTAGACCCTTAAGACGACAATGGGCAAGAAGGGCAGCATGAATGCGTGATGGATTTGGCCATTAGCCACCCACCACAGAGCCTCCACTGTCACTCACATCTTCATAAAGTCACCTGCCATTGGATTGGCTGCAATATTTTTGCAATTAGTAAAATATTGCAATATTTTACTATATTTTAGTAAAATCTATTTTACTATATTAGTAAAATTTTAGTAAAAATTAATTTTGAAAAAAAAAGATTTTTAAAGAATTTTGCTGCTTGGGCCAACCTTTCCAAGGTAACATAATGGTGCCTCAGAAGCGCTGTCTACTGGAGAATCTTAAAGAGACTGATCCTGGATGGCTAAAGTGGAATTAGGAAAGCCAACTTGACAAGTGGCTTTCCTGAACAAAACAAATAAACAGAAGCAAACCACATTTTAAAATAGTCATGATGAAATAAAAGTGAATGTTCCTTCCATTGCAAGTTTTGACATGATTTGATCTAGGACTCACTTGTTTATCTCTATTTCCATCCAGGGTATTCATGAAGCACTATGTTTTGAACATAATGATTTGAAAATAATTTTCTTCTTGGCAGCTTTCTTCACTGACCAGCACTCTGACCATAGTGATCAGGAATACAATAATGTGAATGATCTTGGCCTTGATCTCCAGTGAAGCACGCTTACACATGTTGATTCTATCATTACTGCTGAGATCCCAGCACATTTCAAGTCATTGCTGCTTTCTGTCAGTAATCAACCAATTTTATTCCTTCTTTTTCTTTATTCCTTCCTCACACGTTCCATGCACAGACTGAACAGAAAGGGTGATGAAATGCAGCCCCATCTGACACCGTTGCCTATAAGAAACGATTCTGTTTCTCCATATTCTGCCCTAACAGTAGCTTCTCATCCATGACAAAGGTTAAACTTCAGGATGGTGAAGTCTTGAGGCACCACCATTTCTTCAGGACCGTCCTCAGCTTCTCATGTTAGTTGCTGCACTCTTCTGCATCTCCTTTCTTGGGATTTGGAACATGTATTGCATATTTCCAATCCATGGGCCATTGTTCTGTTTTCCATATTTTTTGGCACATTCTTGTTAGGATTTGGACCAATTCATTCTCTGTAGTTTGAAATATTTCTATTGGTACCCAATCTATTTTGAGTGCTTTATTCCTTCAAAGAGCTTTCAGAGCAGGTACCACCTCACGTTCTAAAACTGTAGGTTCTTCCTCATAGGAGTGATTCCTCTTTGTAGGAGTGTATCATCCTTTGTTCTTTTCTATATAGTTGCTCCATATATTGTTTCCAACTTCTCTTTATTTAATTCTGGCCAGAAAATATGGTACTAATCTAAGTCTGAATTTCTCTTCCTTTGTTCTCATAAAGGCCTCTTGTTTTTCCTCTTTTGTTGTTCTCTTCTATTTCTGTGCACTGGCCATTGTGATAGTTCCTTTCATTTCTCTGTGGTAGTAGTGAAAAGTTGCATTCAAGAGTTTGACCCTCTTTCTCCACCTTTTGCTTTTGCTTCTCATCTCTTCTTGCTTCTCAGCACTTCCTGGATGGATGTTTCTCATCCTACTTTGCTTCTCAGCACTTCCTGACAGTTAGGAACCCGAGGGTGTGGAATGGGCTTCCACGGGAGGTGGTTGAGGCCCCATGGGTGAAGGTGTTCAAAGATAGGCTGGACATGCACATGGTGGACATGTCATGAGTGGAGCCAGCTGGAGCCGGGGGTCAGACTAGATGGCCCAGGTGACCCCTTCTGACTCACTCTGTTTCTATGTTTCTTACCAACTCTGAGTCTTTCTTCCTTCATCCATCTAGGCTTCTCTTTTCCTTTGCTATAGCATTTGTCTTTTGCATTCTTCCCTAAGGATGCCTTGGTTTTGGCCCACATTTCTTCTGGTTCAAGGTAAATCGAGTTCGATAATTCAGATCTATTCTTTACGTAGACTTCAAATTTGTCAAGGGTGTAAAGTTGTATTTTGTCAGTTGGCTTGTGTGAAAGCCCCTTATTGCCTGTGCCACATCTTGCCTCAGTGTTAGAGCCACTCCATTTCTTCGGGATTTGTCATTCCCAGAGTAAAACACTTTGTGGTTGTCTGAATGAAAATGTCCCATTCCAGTCTACTGAGTTTGCCAACTACTTTCCTGTTTATCTGTTCCATTTCTTGCTTTAAAGTTTCTGGTTTGCCTTCATTCAGACTTCTTCCATTCCATGTTCCAGCTGTATCAGATTCTGTGGAAGTCAGCCACTCTATTCCTTTTGGCTTTGATCTAGCTGCTTCATTAGCAGCAATGCTATTCATACTTGCCCTTTGCTCTTCTCCAGTAACTGGTTGAATGCCTTCTGACAAAGGAATCTTATCTTCTGGCACCATCTCTTGTCTTACTTTGGATTATCATTACCATAGATCATAGGCAGCTTCCTCAGAAGGTTCTCTCCCCACATCACCATTACTGATATCCATCCTTTTCTGCTTGTGTGGCTTTTACTCCTTAAGAGGGTGGATGGCTCTCAGTCTGGTGTATCAGTTGTGACCATTCTGCCTCAGTTGACCATGCTGCAAGACCAGCCTGGTGATAGAATTTGAGCTCCTGGTGGCATTTCTCCCTGTGTTTCTGACCCCCTCAAACCCCTGCACCACATTCAGGTGTGCATCCATGGGTGAGTCACAATGATAATAGCCTATGTATGTATGTGTGTTGCATGTAACCATTTTTCCAAGAATTTATTTAAGCATGCATTCCTGGACTTTTGTATGCAATGCATTTATTGTGTGTAACAAAGAACCAGTTAAAGGCCTTTCAAGAACAGAAAGGTTAACTCTGGCATGAAAGCCAGGCCATCTTGGCCAGGTGGCACCTCATGGAAAACCCGGGGCCAAGGCTGTGGAGGACTTGATAGCAATGGCAATGCAAAATGCTCTAAATGCCTTCCAAGGACAGAGCCATTCAAGGCATTAGATCGCAGGCCTAAAGGTTATATGATTTTCACCTGGGTACTGTCAGGAGATGTCACCCTGTGAGTCATCTTTTTGACCCAACTGCATAAAAATAGGGAGCTGAAGGAAAGAGGGGTTCCTCTTTCTGGAGAGGTTCCCTGTTGCTGTGGGAGGCTCTGTCCAGATTTATTGCTCTACTCTGCTGGGAGAGAAGGCTATGTTGGTATTGTGTATTATATTAGTGGTAGGAACAGCTGACTTTGTTATTTTTAGTCTTAGGAGGTCACTCAGCCTGGGGTCTTGGCAGGGGTGGGGGGAGCTGCATGGTGTAGATCTAGTGAAACTGCTGCTTGGGTGAGCGTCACATTGTGCACTCATCATTTCCTATTCAGAGATATGCTTCACTGTTAGAGTTTGTTTCTTCTGAGTTTGTCATTCCCAAAGTAAAACATTTTGTGGTTTTCTGACTGAAAATGTTCCATTCCAGTCTACTTTATTTCACTCACACCAACTATTGTGATTTTTAACCATTCCATCTCTAGGTTTCCAGTTTGCCGTCATTCATAGTTTTTTGTTCCATGCTCAAATTGTATGTGCAATTGTTTTTGTTCCAGTTGTGCAGCACTGGACTATCCTTTTGCTTCTGTGGAAGTAAGCCACTAGACAGCCCTTTGGTTTTGATCTAGTTGCATCAGTGGCAACAGCATTGTTCCTGTTTGTCCTTTACTCTGACTGAATGCCTTCTGATCTCATCTTCTGGAAATATCTTTTGTTTCATTTTGGAATCTAAGGATTTCAAGGTAAGAAGATCCAGAAATGGTATACCGTTGCAGAACCAACCAGAGTTAGCTTAAGTGTCACTGCTGTTGAAAGATCCTCCAAGGTTGCTTTAAGCTACTGCTGATTCCCAATAGCTGCTCATCAGGTTCTTGCTACCTCCATCACCATTAGGGACATCTGTTTTCTTCTGCTGATTTTACTGCTACTGCTGAAGAGGGGGATGAATCTTGGCCTCCTGGGCCATCTAGTCTGATGGAGTCAGCCAGTTCCACTCATGACATGCCTATCATGTGAATGCCCAGCCTATCCTTAAACATTCTCACTGATAGAGCTTCAACCACCTCCTGTAGAAGCCTATTCCATGCCCTGGGGTCCTACTGTCAGGAAGTACTTCCTAGCATTCACCTTGAATCTTGGTTCCCTGAGCTTTGCTCCAAATGCATCCTCCCTCCACCACAGGGGGAAAAAGATCACACCCCATCTATGTGATACCCCCTCACATACCTGTATGTCGCTAACAGGTCCCCTCTGAGTCTTCTCTTCTCAAGGCTGAAGAGACCCAGTTCCCTCAGTCTCTCCCCATATGGCCTACCCTGCAAACCAGCCATGATGCTTGTGGCCCTTCGCTGCACCAATTTCAACCTTGCTATAACCCTCTTGTAACAAGGGGTCCAGAACTGAACACAATAGTTCGGTTGTAGGCACACTAGAGTCATATACAGTAATACCTCTCTTAGTCCAGAAGCCACACTTCTGGCTATGCATTGTAGGGTGTTGTTTGCCCTCTTGACTGCCACATCACACTGCTGACTCATGTTTAGCCTGCTGATGACCAGTACCCCAGGATCCTTTTCACAAATGCCACTTTCCAGCCCCTTGTCCCCTAACCTGTACTTGTGACACCTATTCCTGTGTCCCAAGTGCAAGACCTTGCACTTATCCATATTGAATTTCATCATGTTGCCCCTGGCCTACTTCCATAGTCTGTCCAGATCCTTTTGGATCTGGAGTACCTGCTCCTTGGTTGTAGCCACCACTCCCATTTTAGTATCACTTGCAAATTTGATCAGCAGACTTTTCACCCCCTCTTCCAGGTCATTGATGAAAAGATTGAACAGAATTAGTTCCAGGACAGAGCCCTGGGGGTTCCTGCTCATCACCGACCACCATCCCGATGATGCACTAATAGCCCCTGCTTTTGGTCCATCAACCATGCCCTAATCCTTTGGACAGTGCTTCAGTCTATCCCAAAACTCCTCAATTTCTCAACCAGGTTATCAAGCAGCACTTTGTCAAAGGCCCTGCTGAAATCCAGGTAAACCACACTGACCGTCTCCCCTCCATCTAGCCACTTTGAAACCTTGTCATACAATTTCATGAGGTTCATCTGGCAGGACATATTTTTGCATTAGCTGTGTTGTGGGACTACCATTCTCCCTTCCCTAGCTAAGGACTCCAGAGCCTTTCCTATTATGAGCCTTTCCATTGCCTTTCCCAGAATGGATGTAAGGCTAACTGGCCTGTAATTCCCCATGTCCCCTCTGCTACACTTGTTGAAGACTGGGACCACTGACAGCACCCTCCAGTCCATTGGAACCTCACTCATTCTACATGAGGCCTCTAAAATGGAGGCCAGAGGACATGAGAGTACCCCCTCCAACTCCTGAACTACCCTAGAGTGTCACCCATCAGGGCCTGGTGTCTCTGTAAGGTCCAGTGCCCTGAGGAGCTCCTTGACTTCTAGGGGGTGAGGTGATTCAAACCTGTGCCCCTAAATCCTCAGCCTCATTCAGTCCCCCATGCAGATCTCCCCCATCCTGCTTTGGGAGAACACAGAAGCAATATAATCATTTAGCATCTGTGCTTGTTCCCTCACATCACTCACCAAACCCCTTCCTCCTTATTAAGCAGTCCTACCACCTGTCTCCCCTTTGTCTTATTATTCATATGTTAATAGAAGCCCTTTTTGTTGCTCTTGATATTCTGTGCAAGTCTCAGCTCATAATCAGCCTTAGCCCTATGAATAATCCTTTTGCAACAGGTCTCCTTCCCCTGGTATACCCTTTTGTCTTGCCCCAGTGCCCATTTCCTACGGAGGTTCCTCTTAATGCCTCTTACCACTTCTCTCATCCACGGGGGCACTCTCCTTCACCTCCCTACCTCGCTAACTAGCACTATCATCAAGGCTTGTGTCTCCAAGACATCCCTTTTTAGTGCCATCCACCCCTCCTGAACTCCCTTGCCTTCCAGCACCCTCTGTCAGGAGCCTTTCCCCAGTCCGGCCTTCAATTGACCAAAGTTGTCCCTTATGAAGTCCCAGCTTCTAATACTTTACCTGCCACTCATTCCCATTCTCCTGATCTCAAAGTAAAGGATGGAGTGATCACTCACATGCAGAGCTTCCCTAATCTGCACCCCATCTGTCAGCTCCTCCCTATTGGTCAGGACCAAGTCAAGGATATCCCCCCCCCCCCCCTTTTTCCCCCCCCCTTTGCCCGCACCCCCCCCCCCCCCCGTAGCATTTAGGAAGTAATGTGACCTGGCCATTGCCACTCAGTCTCCCAACCAATATCTGGGAGACTGAAATCTCCCATAACTTCTCCCGTCCTTCCCCCTGTAACATATAAGTTCTGGGCACAATTGCTTGCAGTTTAATGATTTATTCCCAGATAGTTACATTTAAACATTTCCTGAGATTAAAATGAACTGTTACACAGTTTCAAATCACTGTGAAGCATTTTTCATAAAGGCTTGATTAAAGGCTGTGAAATTAACAGCCAAAGGCTGTAAAATGAATAGCCAAATTCCAAAGGTCTCTTTCCATTGTTTCTGACTGACCTTGTTCTAGCACTGTTGATTCATTGTACCTGAAAAACATCCTTCTTTTGAAAACCAGGAATGCTGCCTCAGCTTAGGAGTTTGTGTGTTGGGAAGTCTGCAAAAAGATCGAAAAATGCAGGGGGAGAATGCTGCTACTTTTGTCTAAACCTGGACTGTAACTGTGAAGCATGTAGGTTTAGCTCTGGCTCAAGTTGTCAACAGTCCAACTTCATACTCCCTCCAGATCTAGTTGGCAGCCAGGAAGACTCTGTGCTGCATCCTGGTCAATGTTAACTCCTTGACGTATCTGTCCAGTACTCATAGTATCAAGCTATTGCAAGCAGTGTTGAAGGACATGGAACTTAAAGAAAAGATTTAAAGACCAAGCTGTTTGTTTCATTTAGTTTTTCCATGTAAGTTGTGTTTTAGAGAAATAGAACTGAATGTTCATTTTGATTTGTTTTTTCATAAAGAAAACAATCTGTCATACAATTGGGTTATCTGGTTGACACTTAATAGATATCTGTGAACTGCCTGAAAGGTTGTTCTTTTTCAGAGTCCTATTAAACATATGAGATGCCACTTCTCTGGAGACAAGAGCCCAGCTTTACTTTGCTTTTAACTTCTAAAACATAATAAGTTATTCCCCCCATCTCAGCCTGAAGAAATCCCATCCCATGTGGGGGTTTAATGAATCACTTTTTACCCTACCAGCCCAGTGAAGGCAAGGAGAAGTGGCATCAGTGAGCCACTTCTTGACAACTAGCAGCCACACTTTTCATAACCTGGGCTGCTTCTCCATGAAGGGCTCTTAGCTTTACTAAAGTGAATTACACTCTGCAGCAATTCCACTGTTTTCTCAACCCCTTTTCTGTGAAAAGAAAACAAGATGGAATAAAGTGATGTGGAAACACAGGTGGGTTACAAACAGAAGATGATGTCATTGGGACCCCAGGGCAATTACATCTCAGAAGCCTCTTCTGTATGTACCCTAGAGTGACAACACTTTCAGGAGGACATTCATTTACTGAATAAATGTGGCATGATCTTGTCTTCATCTTTTGAATGGGACGTATGAGCATACCGGGATGTCAACTTCCAATCTGTCTCTCCACTGATGCTGCCTGGACTTTGTGCGTGCGTGCGTGTCTCATGTACATTTGGCCCTCCACTTTTCATCTAGAAAAACTTAGAAATCTACAAACAGATTTTTAAAACATTATTGAAGGATAAAGCTGAACTTGGTGACAACATTGGCATTTCTCACAGCTGACTTCCTGGAAAATTTTCAGAACTGCTTTTTCCTCAATCTTCAGAGCTTAGCCTAGGTCAGAAAAGGTACATATGAGTTGAACGCAGTCAGGGTACTGTGAAACTCATCCTACTGCCTTAAAATGTTGTATCTGCTTTTATTGCTATGCTAAGTTTGATATCAATCTGATAGAAAGCTGATCTTTTCTGAGTTCACATGACTACTCAGTGTTTAAAAAAAGGAAACAAAACTAGGTAGTTGTGCCATGTGAACCAGGCCAAAGAGTTCCAGTGCAGAAAAATATGAAGAATGTCCCATTATGGCTAATGGTGGAATCTACCAACATGCAGCTCTAAATGATAGACTTTTGTAGCTTCTACTTTCTCTCTAAGCCAGCAATTTCTGTATCTATGAAACAATGGAGATGTGACTTCTTAGAGGCAGGGCAGTGTGTATACTATGTAAAATACATTAATAAAAGTATTAAAATTTCACAAAAAGGTAATCCAAAAAGCTGAATTCTGTATTTTGTGCAAATTATACAAATGGAGTAAAATAATGGAATAGTAGATTTGAAAGGAGCCAAGAATGCCATCAGGTCCAACCACCTGCTCATTGCAGGAGCCCAAGTTGAACCATTTCTCTCAGATGGCTCTCCAGCTGCATCTTGAATGCCTCCAGTGTGGGAGAGCACAAAACCTCCCTAAGTAATTGGTTCCATTGTTGTACTGCTTGAACAGTCAGGAATTTTTTCTTGATGCTCAGCCAGAAACTCAGTTCCTGTACCTTGAGCTTGTTATTCTGACTATTGCACTCAGGGATGATTGAGAAAAGATCCTGTCCTTCCTCTTTGTAACATACTTCAAGTACTTGTAGAGTGCTTTCATATCTCCCCTCAGTCTTCTCTTCTTCAGGCTAAATATGCCCAATTCTTTCAGTCTAGCATCACAGTGCTTTGTTTCCAGTCCCCAGAATAGCCTTGTTAGCCTCCTCTGAACCCTTTCCAGCTTGTCTGTATTTTTCTCAAACTGTGGTGCCCAGAACTGGATGCAATACTCAAACTGAGACTTACCTAATGTTGAATAGGGGGGTGTCAGTACCTTATATGATTTGGAAGCCATACTTCTATTAATGCAGCCCAGTATAGCATTTTGATTTTTTTGCAGCCACATCACATTGTTAACACATATTCAGCTTGTGATCTACAACGATTCAAGTTCCTGTCTTGAGCTGAGGTACCTCCTTTGAACAATCACCAGTCACAGACTCTTTCTTGCAACTTTCTTTATTTCTTCCAAGTACAAATCACCCAGAACACATTTCTGAACATGCACATAGCAGTTTGTTGAACCCAATCCAGTGTTTACCTCCAGGAACTCTCCATATGAACATGCTTGGACCTCATCCTCTTGGCAGGGTATTTCCAAAGGGGAGCCCACCTTTGCTCTATGCACTGTTCATTCAGTTCAACCTCCTGTCTCTGCTAATACCTCACCATGGGGTCAATATGGGGCGGGTGGTGGTGGTCCTGGTCTGTGTCTGAGAATTTCTCTTCCTCAGAGTTTCCTCCTCCTAGGAGCTTCCTGTCTCAGTGAAGCAACTGGCCTTGAGGTAATCACTTTCCCCTTCTGCATCACAGAATCTTGACCTAACGCATCCTCCCCAATCTCACTAAAATATGTTTCACTTTCCGATTTTGAATAATTTGCAATGTACCAAGCAGTCCACGGGAACAATTGCCCAAGACTCCCATACTTCTTACTCCTAACAGATCATTCTCATTTTCAGTATTGTTCAGCCAGGAATCCCTCATCTTGTAAAATTGTATTTCATAAAATAGTAGAGTTGGAAGGGGCCATGAAGGCCATCGGATCTAACCCCCTGCTATTGCAGGACAGCAAGTCACACAATCCAACCCAACTTACACCATCCCTTTTTCTAGGTGAACAATTTGACATTTGTCTCAATTAAATTTCATTTTGTTTTTTTCAGCCCAATATCCCAATCTAGGAGGATCATCCTGAATTTTGTTTCTGTCTTCCAGAGTGTTAGTTATCCCACCCAATCTTTTGTTATCTGCAGATCTGATAAACATTTTCTGCACTTCCTCATTCAAGTCATTAATAAAAATGTTAAAGAGCACTGGGTCCAGGACGGAACCCTGCATTACCCCACTTGTTAGCTTTCCTCAGTTTGAGAAGGTGTCATTGGTGAGCACTCTTGGAGTCCCAATTCTATAGCCAAGTGTGGATCCACCTGATTATTGTTCCCTCTAGCCCACTTTTTGCTAATTTGCTAATGAGGTTATCATGGAGCACTTTGTCAAAAACTTTGCTGAAATTAAGATATATTATGTCCACAGCATTCCACCAGGGAAATTGCCCAATCAAAAAATGGATTCATCTGGCAGGATTTGCTCTTGATGAATCCATGTTGGCTTCTAGAAATCACTGCATTGCTTTCGAGGAAGTTTGCAGACTGACTTCTTTATAATCTACTCCAGAAGATTTCCAGGGATCGATATCAGACTGGCTGGTCTATAGTTCCCAGGTTCTTCTTTTTCCTTTCTTGGACATGGGGCAATATTAGCCCTTCTCCTGTCCTCATGATTTCTCAAATTATTGGTGGTTCTGAGAATTCTTCTGCCAGCTCCTTTAATACTGTAATATAGAGGTCATTGGGCCCTGGAGATTTGAACTCATTCAACCTAATTAGATAATCCTGGACCATTTCCCTATCTATCTTGAATGGCCATCCTTCAGCTTGTACCAGGAAGGTCACAGATCTTCTGGGAGAAGACTGAGCTAAAGGAGGAATTGAGCACTTCTGTCTTTTCTTTGTCACCTGTTACCATTTTGTCATCCATACTGCATATCTGAATAACCCTTTCTTTCCTCCGTCTTTTACTATGGTTGTATCTGAAGAAGGCATTTTGGTTGCTTTTAGTATCCCTCTCTAGCCTGTTTTTTTCCAGCTATAGCCTTCCAGACACCATCCCGGCAATTCTGTGCTATCTGCTTGTATTCTTCCTTTGTAGCCTGACCTTCCTCCCACTTCCTAAACATTTTCTTTTTTGACTTCTGATCATCTCTAAACTTTTGGTGAAGCCACATAGACTTCTGTTCTTCTGCACCATTTTTCCTTGTTGGAATTGTTTGTAATTGTGCCTTCAGAAATACCTTTTTTTAAAAATTCCCACCCATAAATCTCCAGCAATTACCTTATTTTCCCAGGAGATTTCTGCTTTTTCAGCTGCTGTGCATCCTTAGTTCTGGCTTTGCTAGTTAAGAATAGCTGGAGGTGGTGAGTCAGCCCTACCTACCTGCACCTCTCCATTTACATTCCACCCTTTGTAGACAGATGACAAGGTTAGAGGCAGCTCAGAGTAAAATGGATGCAGGGTCACGAAACCTTTGTGCACACTTTAAGGCTTCAATGCTGCATGAGAAGAACATATAGCCTTTTTGTGGCTGCCCTAAGCCTGGCTGCTGCTGACAGCCTGCATGAAATTGGATTGTGTCCCAGGGTCTGCAGAGCCCTTTGCCTACTCTGCTCCCTGCAGCTGCCTCTGCCCTTCTCCCAGCACTCCTTCCACAGTCTTCCAAAAAGTCCAGTGTGCATAATGGCGAGGACTGTATGCAGCAGGTGAGCCAGATGACAGAGCTGCCATACTTGTCTCTGCACATGTATTTCTTGCCCTCTCTCCCTCTTCTCAAGTATTTGAATCCCTAACCAAAGGAGATGATGCACTTTCTGCAAATACCAGAAAATTTTATAGTCAAACTACCTATATCTGTGCAGGTACATGGGACAGGAAGTTTTCCAATACAAAAATTGTAGGCTCCTCCTGAATGGATCAATCATTTATATTATATTATATTATATTATATTATATTATATTATATTATGTTATTATACAGCAATTATCATCTTATATAACACAAGTAACTTTAAAAAAAACTTGGGGGGGGGGAACCATCAGCAACACAAGTATTTTTATGGGTTAAGCTCCATGTTCTTGTATTTGGATTCTTAGGGTTGACTCTTACATGTAGAAATCTGAAGCAAGAAACATCAAGATAATTGATGCATTATCAATAAAAGCCCTCAAAGGAGGGAATGGAAGCTTTTGGATTAAGGCCTAGTAGCCTCTTGCCTGTTCCAGATTAGGAATCTAGAAATTGACAGCCAATGCAATGCTGTCTACTGGAAAGAAGGAAGGGTGGAAGGGCAGTAGCATTATCATAAGAGCATAAAAGCCCTGCTGAATCAAATCAAGCATCATCTGGTCCAGCATCTCCTTTCCAGAAGGGACCATCCAGATGAACCCGAGAAGCCCACAATTAAGGGATGTGGTAAATATGCTTTCCCCACTGTTTGTCCATCAGGAACTTTTATCAAAAAGTATACTGCCTCTGAACATGAGTCTCCATTTAACCAATAGATATCTAATATCTATTGTCAGATGTATGTCATTGTGCAATAGATGTAATGCAGGAAAAATGCTTATGGGAGTTATTTTAGAGATGTTTTCTGTAAGTTTTGAGAACATCTGGAGAACAGGTGAAATTGGAGATTGGAGACAGGCAAACATAATAGCTATCCTCAAGAAGGGGAAAAGTGAGATCTGGGATATTACATACCATTCACCTCAATAACAGTAATGGGCAAAATGCTTAGACAGTTAAGCATTCAGTCTATGAGCATCTAGAAAATCCTGTACCAATTAAAAGAATGTGAGTTTGTCAGGAATAAGTCATGTCAGACTAACATTATTTCCCTTTTTTGACAGTGTTACTAGCTTGGTAGATCATGGGGATAATGTGGATTTAGTATTTTATTATTTCAGCAAAGCATTTGACAAGGTTTTCCATGATAACCTTGCTGATAAGATGGTATCATATGATTGGACAATAAAACAATTAACTGAATCCATAGCTGTTTGAGTGACTGCACTAAGCAGGTACTAATTAGTGAACTAGTTTGGTCATAATAATTTTTTGCCACCAGAATTGTAGGAGGAAAAGATTTTCCTTCTGCAGAACCTATTGGGTTTTGGGGTATGCCTTGGTGTCCTGTTTACTGTGCTTACTGCTTATCCTTTCCTTTATAGCACAACCTATTGTGCACGTGATGTATGAACTTGAACCACTGGATTGTTTAGGTTTTGCTAAATAGCTGTTAATCTGCTATTTGTTTTTTGGGCTACTAGATGATCTGCAAGGGCTCCTTCTAACTCTCTGCCAGGTTGGATGAAGCTTCAAAATAGAATCCTCTTATAGCATGATAGTAAGGCACTCTTTCCCCTCCTACACACACACACACACACACACACACACAGTTGCCAGGATCCATTTTTGTCTGGATTTATTGCAACATATTTGTGAAATCCATAGTCACTGATTACGTGGATTTTTCCCACTGGATCACTGTCCTGCAGAGAGTAAGGCAAGTAAGTATTTAGTGGGAAAGGACTACATAATCTGCCTCCCTTACACAGTCAGTATGTGGTCTGAAGATGGAGAGTTGTGGGTGGAATGTGAAGGAGTAGATGAGTTCCACAATTACATGGGTAGGGCCAATTTCATGAGTTCTGCCTTTTCATGTGATCAGATGTCTCCCTTTGTTAGTCTCTTTGCCAGTAGCTGCACTAAGGTGAGACCTTGGAACCAATGATTAGGGCCTTACAGCCCACTGAATGTCCACCCAGAGAGTAGCAGGTGATGGGGACTTTGGCAAAGCAGCTTACAGCAGTGCCTGGGCCAGCAGTTGGGCATGCTGAAGCCCACAGGAACTGCTCGCTGTAATGCTGTTTTCATTTTTTAAAATACATTTTATGGGAAGGGTGACCAACCAGATACTTATTTTATTATTTCTACTTTAAATATATCTTATTTAAAGCACCAAATAGTGCTTATCCCATAGAAATACAGTGGTACCTTGGCTCATGAATGCCTCAGTTCACAATCAGATTGGGTCGCAAACAGAAATTTCAGAAAAATTTTGCCTCAGGTCACAAACTCCACATCAGATAGCGATCACAATTGTGCCCATCTTCCCTGCATAAGCACGATCGTGGTCGTGCTCAGGAGAGGGGGTAGATGGCTGCGATCTTTGTTCTTTGTTACTGTGTTGTTCTTTGTCGCTTTGTTTCAAATTTTTGTGATTTAAAAATATGGTTACAGAACAGATTAACCTTATTTACATTGAACCTTATGGGGAAATTTGACTTGGCTCACGACCAATTTGGGTTGCAACCAGAGTCATGGAATGGATTAAGTTCATGAGCCAAGGTACCACTGTATGTCTATCCTCAGGGCAACAGAAGTTAACTTCATTTTATTCCTGTACTCATGAAAATGCTATGATTTAAGCAAATTTAAAGTATTTCTTTCTTATCAGGGTTGGCAAAATGTTCCTGCCAGCCTACCAACTAACAACTTAGGGGTGTTGGAACACTTATGGGAACACTTCCCCACATAAAATTTTCTATTGTTTAGGAAGGAGGTTCCTTCATTTCTCTTAATCAAGAGCTCTAAATAAACACATTGGATTCACACACAGTCTTACTGTTCTTCCTTTCATTTCAGGGACCCTGGAAGCAAACAGCTACAGTTTTGCTAATTCCTGGTCCATGAGCAGTGAAGAGCGGAGATGCCAGAGAGCATCCCCACCAAGCCACACCTGCAGCATTTCATCAGAAAGTACATATAAGGTCTGTGCAATCACAAAAGTCTTATGGGGTGCCCACAGAGAGGGGAGAGACGACTCTTTTTTAATATGTCAATTATTGTAATTTTCACTGTATTTCAATTTATAATATTAAAATAGCTTCATTCATGCATAGTTATGTATATTAAAAAAGGCAATCTCCAGCCAGGGCATTCATGCCATGAGAAATGAATTCTACATGTTCTCTTGTCTTGTATTTACAAGATTTAGAAACCATGTAGCCATTGACCATTCACGTGGATAGCGGCTGCCAACCTAGTGGCATCTTACCTCTTGTAGTTTCTCAAAGGTTAGTTCTAAGTCATTTAAAACATTTTAGTGTGGTTCTAGGCAATTCCTGTGAACACTTTTTAATGCTTTGGATAGATTCAGATAATAGATTTTAACCTAGAATTGAGGATGGGTTAACAAAGTCTTTGCTTACCATACTATATACACCAGTTTTATTTGTGCCAGTGTCATATCTGGTCAGTTGGATTCTGAAACCACACAGATCCCTTGCAAAACTTGTTCAAGAACAGAGTCAACAATGCACTTGTATGTGCCAGGAATAGCACTCCCTCCACCTTCAACATTCCAGAATAAAAGACCATTCATTCATCTTCAACCTGTAATGCTTTCCCAAATAGTGTTGGCAAGTGGCAATGAGGAGTTTCTCCCAGAGCTTAGCATTCACATCTGAATCAGAACTTGAGGAAACTCTAGCTTCTTCAATGGGTTCTGCCCACAGACCTGTTTTCTGCTGCTGCGTGCCAAACCAAGTAGAACTTAAAGTGTTTGACATAGCAGGATACCCAGGAAACAGATAGGAAAGTGGCCATTGCTGACTGAGGAAAGCCGAAGCTTACATGACATGAGAAGCCAGCATGGGTGACAAGCCCTGATGGACAGTAGTCTTAGGTGTCCCTGGACCATCTCTTGCATGGTTGATAGTCTGAAGGTGGCAAGTCACCCTGACAACCCAGAGCTTGCTTTTTAAAAGATCTTTATTTAACAGATTTGAAAACATTACAGAAATAATTACAAGTATATAAAAGTGAAATGTAAGTTCCAAGCTCTCCCCTCAAATCACAGTTATTCAATGTCTACATATTTGACATAAACCTCATCAATATGTCATCAGTAATTTGTTTATTTATTTATTTGATTTCTATACTACCCATTAACCTGAGCCAATTCTCTCAAAATTTCATTCATAATTGGATGAAGGATGGAACCTTATCATGGTTTCACCACATATGAAAATATGTCATTTGCTGTCATCCTCTCCATATTCTGTGATTTTTTATACTTGTATAGTGCCATGTAAGTACTGTTTTTATGGTGCTTTCCTGTATTTTTGCTGTCACCAATTTGAATTACTGTTTTCCCCATAGTTTTCTCCATCTGACATTTCTATTAGACTTCAGGTCTGACTTAAAGAGTTCAGGTCACTGAGGCACATAAAATCTTCTAAAGGTTTAACAGCTGTTTCATAGAGGTTTTGTTAAAATTAGCTGTTCTGTTAGATTTTGGAATCTGTTGAAATGAGACAAAACTGGAATTGCATATAAAATAGATCATTTGACATATAGTCAGGCAGTAAACTTCAACATTTCCCAGTTTCTTTTTCAGTTGTGTTTCTGTGAGCGGTTTCATATCTCTATAAAGATGTCTGAGCATGTAGAGCACTTTCTGTTCCCAGTCATTAAATTGTTGTTCTTAATGAGTGACTTTCCCAATTCTGGCCTTCAGTTGGCCAAAGCTTGAAGTCCCAGCTTCTAGTGCTCGACCTGCTGCACATACCCAGTCCCCTGATCCCAAAACAAGGATGAAATGATCATTTGCATCCAGAGCTCCCCTAATTTGAACCTCATCTATCATCTCCTCCCTGTTGGTCAAGACCAAGTCAAGGATGCTCCCGCCCCCCACGTTGTATTTCGGACCCTCTGTGTGAAAAACCCTCCCTCTATAGCGTCATGGAAGCAACATGACCTGGCTGTCACCGCTGAATGGGTCTCCCAACTAATATCTGGAAGATTGAAATCTCCCATAATTACTGTGTTCCTCCCCCGAGATATCCTTAGAATCTGTTCTGTCAGGACACTGTCCAGGGTCTCAAGTTGACCTGGAGGGTGATAACATACCCCCACTGTCAGGTCCCTTTCCTGTCAAAAGCTCTAAGTTTCACCCAGACTGCCTCTACCAAATTCCCATCTGCACTGCATTCTATCTCACTGCATCCTATCCCTTCCCTGACATATAAAGCCACGCCCCCACCCCTCTTTCCCTTCCTGTCCTTTCTAAACAAGTGATACTCCTCTATGTTTACATTCCAGTCTTGCCTTTCATCCCACCAAGTTTCTGTGATCCCCTCCAGGTCATACCCTCTTATCCCCAGAAGAGCTTTAAGCTTATTACCCATGCTCCTAGCATTGGTGTACATGCACCTCAACTCCTTCCCACAGCTTCCTTTCTTTGGGATCCCCAGCCTCCTTCTTCCTCCCATCTCCCCTGATACCAGCCCCCTCTCCGTAGGAGTCCTGTCAGTCCCTGCAGTACCTCTAAAACCTTGCTCGCGGAGCCCCAATCCTCTCACCACACTTGTCCAATGCATACAAGTTTCTGTGGGGCTTGAACCCACCCACCCCAGCTCAGTTTAAAGTCTTCTAGACAAAGCTTGCTAGAGCATTTCCAAAGGAGCTTTTCCCCATCCTCGTGTGGTACAACCCATTCCTTGCCAGAAGTCCATTGGCAAGAAACCAGGTGCTGTGGTCAAGGAACCCGAAGTGTTCCTTCTGGCACCTCACCTGAAGCCAGTCGTTCACCTCAGTGATTCTCCTTTCCCTGCCTGGCTCAAATTCCTGGACTGGTAAGATAGAGAAAAAGGTCACTTGGGCCTTTAGGTCCCTGAGTTTCTTTTTCAAGGCCTCAAGGTCCCTTGTGATCCTGCCCATGCCCTGCCTGGCTTTGTTATTTGTTCCCACATGGATCACCAGAAGCAGCTGATGATCCCTGGATCAAACAAGATGATCCACTCTAATCTTCAAGATATATCAAACCTAATAGATTTTAATGAGGTCTCAAAGTTCATTTTGAGAGCCAGAGTGTTGTAGCTGTTAAAAGTATGGCACTGGGACGTAGGGGATCTGGGTTCTAGTCCTCACTCATCCATGCTGCTCACTGGATGACCTTGGGTCAGTCTCAGACTCTCAGCCCAACCTACTTCAAAGGTTGTTGCTGTTGCTGATGTTGTTTTGGAGACAAGAGAAAGTGCTGGAGAAGAATTATGCACCTTGAGTTTCTTGAAAAAGGAACAAAGGTGGGATAAATAAATTTTCTTGAGGTGTTTCCATTTCTGTGTGTGTTGGTAACACCAAGCTATCTTATGTGTCTAGGACACAATCTAAATTTAGATTGTTGATGTATATATAATTGGTCTGAGTGGGCAAGGTTAATGATAATTATTTCTGACTTTCTATAAGTAATTTCCATCCATGACACTTCATATTCCATGATTTCTTTAACAGAAGCTGTTAAAGATGTTTTAGGGTTCTGTAGCATCAGGACATAATTTGTGGAGGTTTATTTTATGAACTGATCCAGCATTGGTTGACATAATAATAATAATAATAATAATAATAATAATAATAATAATAATAAGCGTTGAGATGAAGTTGTTGTTGGTAGTATAGGATGCCAGTGTTGTGAGGTCTTCAGCCCATTGTGTGGTTGAGGGAGATTATTTGTCTTTCCATCCCCATAGTATGAGTCTCTTGGCCACCATGAGCACTCATATAGTCCAGTTATGGTGGCCAGAGGATACCTTCCAGGATGTAGCAGTGCAATTTAGTAAAACATCAGCATCTTTAAACAAGAATGGCAAATTTAGGACAAAATTGATGTGTCTAACAACTTCTAACCACTGGGCATTTCTGCATTGTGTATACTAATGATACTTCTGCTTTTCCATCTCACCAACATGTATTAGAAGGTGATTTTTTTTCTGAAACAGGCACTGTGGTGTCCAATAAGCCCAAAAGAGCATCTTTTGTTGTACTAGGCTCAGTTTCAGGTAGGGCGATATGGATTGTACAGAAGATGTAGCTTTTTTCACTGGTGTGGTTGGATGTCAAGTTGGTTGTATGTTAAGAGTTCTTTGTAAAAATATCTTGTTGTCTTTGTAGAGCTAACAAAGTCCTCCAATAAAGTTGGGGGTTCCAAGACAGTGAATGCTATTGGGTCATATAGGGAATGGAACATATGGCTTATTTGAAACTGTTGTGAGTCTGTGTTTTAGAGCAGTTGATGCTCTTTCTTCTCCACAAAGGAGAAGAATTCACAATCTTTGCCTACGAACTGAGGATGCCTGTCTCAGCCCACTGTGTACAGAGGACTGATTATCTGGCAATCTTCAGATCTAGGTTACACCAGATTGTTAGCCATGTCTTTCTGGCTGCCTGAATATTGGGTGGAATAGGACCCTCTCTCTTTAAATGAGTGGAGCCCAGCACCATCCATTGGGTAACTGGTGTCAGATATGCTGATTCTGGGCTTCCTCAAGGGGGTTGTTATGGCAAATGGCTAATGGACCTTTCCATGATACATGAGAGTAGGTATGATTTATGATACACATTCACAACAGAGAAGTCAAAACCTCCGTCCTCCATGAGTAGTTGTAGTTTTTTACGTGATAGGCATGGCAGGTAGTCTCCCAAATAAATTTCCTGAATATCACATTGAAACTTTGAAAATATGATTTGGGTATACACAGAGGTATGCCTTGGAGAACATATACTATTCAATGCAGGACATACTTTTTTAAAGTGTTGATTTTACTTCACACACTGAGAGTGAATGGGGCCCATCTTTCTAGATCCAAGGCAATTTGCATTAGTAAGGGTGTCAGATTCAGTTATATCAGTTGTGAAATATCTTTGGGGAATTTTATTCCCAAGGAGGCTATGGCTTTGGAGCATTGTTTAAACTGCTATCTAGAAAACAGAGCACAGAGGGTGTCTGCTCCAAGGGGCAGAATTTCTGATTTGGACCAATTAATTGTGTGTCTTGATATTGATTCAAATATGTCTATCAAGCTGATGAGTCCAGGTGTATAGTTTTCAGGGTTGATAAACAAAAACATGTCATCTGCCTAGATAATGGTCTTATGTGCTGTGGTGGGTGAGACCATTCAGATGGTACAAGCCAGTTGTTCCAGACGGATGTTGAATATAAGAGGAAAGAATGAACACCCTTGGCAGTTGCCTCTTTCTAGTAGGAACAGCAGGGAAAGGATTCTGTTGGTCCACACTTGTGACCTTGAACCAACAGACCTCATCAAAGGCCTTTTCGGCATCTAGTAACAAGACGGCAGTCAGAGTTGTTTTAGTGGCATTGAGTGCCCCCAGATCTGCTGGCAGCCTCATGTTTCCTGCTTTCTGCCTGGTGCTGATAAACTGCACTTGGTGAAGATGGATTATTGTTCCTATTATTTCTTGAAATCTCTTGGCTAACACTCATAAGTGAGGATCTTGGCATCTACTTTAGAGAGATTGGTCTATAATTCACACAGAATCTCTGGTCTTTTCCAGCTTTGGGGATGACTGAAATATTAGAGCTCTGCATAGTGGGTGGCAGTGTGGCTGGTTTAAAGACATCTTGGCAGGGGTCCAAAAGTCTGGGTGTAAGGATTTCAGAGCAGTTTTGAACCATTCGGTTGGAAAAATGTCAATGCTAGGGCCATTCCTGCTTTCATGTTTTTAGTAACTTTTCTACTTCCTCCTTTTCTAGGGGTTTTGCTAGGAGCTGCCTGTGCTGGGTAATCCTATGCATTGAGTGGCAGCCTGATCTGAAGAAATTTAGCAGGTGAAACTAAATTGTGAGGGCAGTTTCACCTGCTGTAATTCTGTTACAGACCCAGAAAAGACCTGGCAACCTTATAAGAAGCTAATCAAATATTTGCTACTGTGGGTATGTGAATGAATAATACCACATTGCAAGAGGGCTGCTCACAACCCACTCTTGGCATTCAATGAATGCTTGGAGGAGGTTGCAGTTATATGTGGGTTAGCCATTTGTTGAAGGAATTATAATTCTTTTGGCTGCTAAACATCCACTTGTTGTGGGTGGAACATATACATTTCTTCATAGAAATTTGTCATGTGAAGAGGAAGATATACAATTTCAGTGGTGGGTAGTGGTAACCTTTGTGGCACCCCTCACCTCATGTATACCTGCTATGCACACAGTTTTCTCATGATATCCATTCAGGTTCTACCTTTGTTGATGCCAATCTGTATTAGCAGGAGATGTAGGAGGTGGAAAGAGGTGTGTGCAGTGTGCAGTGGCCCTTTATGTTTCATTTGTTATGTTTGCTTTTTTTATGCACCCCCTGCCCGCATACTGACTTTGAAGGAATAAGTGCCATTGAAGGCATTGTGGTTTACGTCTGAGTAGACATGCATCTCACTAGGTTTTAATTCATTAGGATCAAGAGGAAAGAGATTTATGTATATATTCAGTACGATTATATTCCACTTTTTAGAGTCATCCCCTCACAAAGCAGTTCATTTGCTTGCATTGAAATGAGTATCCACAATTCATTTATTTGAGAAAAACAAATTACTGTGCTTGAATTTTAAGAAGTTGGATATTTGCCAACCATCCATGGCACTGAGGTGTCCGGTGGTAATTATGCACACATATTCTAGCTCTATAACTATGGTTAAATTAGTGGTCTAGACACAGAGCTGGGAGTTCCTTGACTGTTTGAAAAGACTCAGCACTTCCTTGTTTGGTTTGTCCATGCGAAATTGCCTCTTTTCCTATTCATGATAATCCTGGCTGAGACACAGAAACATAGAAACAGAGCTAGTCAGAAAGGGTCTCCCGGGCCATCTAGTCTGACCCCCGGCTCCACTCACAACATGCCTACCATATGCATGTCCAGTCTATCTTTGAAAACACTCACCGATGGGGCCTCAACGACCTCCTGTGGAAGCCCATTCCATACCCTCGGGGTCCTAACTGTCAGGAAGTACATCCTGGCATCAAAACTGAACCTTGGTTCCCTGATCATACCCCCACTGTCAGGTCCCTTTCCCTGTCAAAACCCCTTAGTTTCACCCAGACTGCCTCTACTGAATCCCCATCTGTGCTGCATTCTATCTCACTGCATCCTATCCATTCCCTGACAAATGAGGCTACGCCCCCATCCCTCTTTCCCTTCCTGTCCTTTCTAAACAGGTGATACCCCTCTATGTTTACATTCCTATTTGTATTTTGTCATGTCAGACCTGGGTCCAGACAACACAATAACCTACAATCAAGTGTTCAGTATGTGATTAGTGAAATTTGTCATTGAATTGTGTTTTGCTATTGAAATGTGTTGTTGAATTCAGCTATGCTTAAAAAACAGGCCAACAGATTGTTAATCATAAATAACCCATGAAGAATATTAATGGTTTGTTGCTGGGTTGTGAAACATTTTGGCAGCTTTTGTGAAAATAGAATAAGAATACTAGGCCCAGTCACCAGTTCAGTTTGTGGTTGGTGGACAAATGACACCCTGGGACCAGACTACTAAAATCACTTGAGTTTCCTAGCTTCCGCACTCTGGGCAACATCCCAACTGACTCTCCAGGGCATGACACATTTTGGCATTCCATGGCTACCTAGGGCCAGATACTTCTTTTGTAAATCCCAACCAAGCCCAGATAAACTCAGTCACCTCCATTAGCCTTTCTTAATCCAGGGTAATCAAGCATAATCAGAAAACCGTTGTTCACCCAATTCATTCTACTCTTCTACACCACATTATGTACAGGTTCCTTAGAGCCTAACAGTCTAGGTTCACAGCTTACCAAGATAGAGGCCTCTTTTTAATGGTCTCCCACCGAGAACCCTGGGTGTACAGCATGACAGCTTCATACCTTCAGGAACTGGTTACTTAAACCCAAAGAAACAGAACTTTTACAGCTCTATCTTATTTATTTTCAGGGACTTTCTTTTACAAAGTGTGGCCTTCTACTCTATTCCTTCTTTCCTATTTGCATGTTGTATTGGCATGTTCCAATTTGCATTATAATTTGGATAATATTTGGGTACAAATGTAGCTGCATTTGCTGAATTCATCTGGTCATCTACTGGGAGAGATTGTGACCAGACCTCATAATGTGACATGCCTCATAATTGCACCCCTTCATGAATCACTGCCTTGCTGTGGTGAAGGGGCTTATGTGCTCAATGAAGCTATGAGGTATGCCATGCAGGGACACCCAAGACGGACAGGTCATAGCAGAGATCTCTGACAAAAGGTGATCCACTGGAAAAGGAAATGGCAACCCACTCCAGTATCCTTGACATGAAAACCTCATGGACAGTACCAAAAGGCAAAAAGATATGATGCCGGAAGCTGAGCCCCTCAGGTCGGAAGGTGTCCAATGTGCTACTGGAGAAGAGCAGAGGGCTAGTACTAGCAGCACCAGAAAGAATGAAGCGACTGGGACACACCCAAAAGAACAGTCAGTTGTGGATGTATCTGGTGGTGAGTCCAATGCTGTAAAGAACTATATGCCACAGGAAACTGGAATGTAAGATCTATGAATCAAGGTAAGTTGGACGTGGTCAAACAAGAGATGACTGAACATCGACATCTTGTGAATCAGCGAACTAAAATGGACAGGAATGGGTGAATTTAATTCAGATGACCATCAGGTATACTACTGCAGGAAAGAATGCCTCAGAAGAAATGGAGTAGCCTTCATAGTCAATAAAAGAGTAGGAAAAAAAGTACTGGGATACAATCTGCAAAATGACAGAATGCTCTCAGTTCGAATCCAAGGAAAACCATTCAACATCACAGAATTCCAAGTCTGTGCCCCAACCACTGGTGCTGAAGAAGTTGAAGTTGACTGGTTCTATGAAGGCCTACAACACCTTCTAGAATTAACACCAACAATTTTGTCCCCATCATCATGGGGAATTGGAATGCTAAAGTAGGAAGTCAAAAGATAACCGGAACAGCAGGCAAGTTTGGCCTTGGAGTACAAAATGAAGCAGGGCACAGGCTGGTAGAATTTTGTCAAGAGAATACGATGGTCATAGGAAACAGTCTTTTCCAACAACCCAAGAGATGACTCTACACATGGACATCACCAGACGGTCAACACGGAAATCAGATTGACTATGTGCTCTGCAGCCAAAGATGGAGAGGCTCTATACAGTCAGTAAAAACAAGACCAGGAGCTGACTGTGGCTTAGATCATGAGCTTCTTGTTGCAAAATTTAGGCTTAAATTGAAGAAAGTAGGGAAAAGCACTAGGCCATTCAGGTATGACCTAAATCATATCCCTAATGAATATACAGTAGAGGTGACAAATAGATTTAAGGAATTAGATCTGATAGAGTGCCTGAAGAACTATGGACGGAGGTTCGCAACATTGTGCAAGATGTAGCAACTAAAACCATCCCAAAGAAAAAGAAATGTAAGAAAGCAAAATGGCTGTCTGAGGAAGTTTTACAAATAGCTGAGGAAAGAAGGGTAGTGAAAGGGCAAGGTAGAAAGAGAAAGAGAAAGATACACCCAATTGAATGCAGAATTCCAGAAAATAGCTAGAAGAGATAAGAATGACTTCTTAAATGAGCAGTGCAAAGAAATAGAAGAAAACAATACACTAGGGAAGACCAGAGATCTCTTCAAGAAAATTGGAGACATGAATGGAAGGTTTCGTGCAAAGATGGGCATGATAAAGGACCAAAATGGCAGGAACCTAACAGAGGCAGAAGAGATTAAGAAGAGGTGGCAAGATTACACAGAAGAACTATACAAGAAAGAGCTTAATGTCCCTGATAACCATGTTGGGGTGGTCACTGACCTCGAGCCACACATCCTGGAATGTGAAGTCAAATGGGCCTTAGGAAGTTTGATCAATAACAAAGTTAGTGGAGGTGACAGTATTCCAGGTGAGCTATTCAAAATCCTAAAAGATGATGAGTGCTACACTCAATATGCCAGCAAGTTTGGAAAACTGAACAGTGGCCACAGGATTGGAAAAGGTCAGTTTACATTTCAAATCCAAAGAAGGGCAATCAAAGAATGTTGAAACAACCGCACCATTGCAATCATTTCACATGCTAGCAAAGTTATACTCAAAATTCTACAAGCTAGATTCCAGCAGTATGTGGACCACGAACTAGCTGAAGTACAGGCAGGGTTTTGAAGAGGCAGAGGAACTAGAGATCAAATTGCCAACATGCACTGGACCATGGAGAATGCTAGGGAGTTCCAGAAAAACATCTACTTCTGCTTCGTTGACTATGATAAAGCCTTTGATTGTGTGGATCACAACAAATTGTGGCAAGTTCTTAAAGAGATGGGAGTACCAGACCATATTACTTGTCTCTTGAGAAACCTGTATGTGGGTCAAGAAGCAACAGTGAGAACAGGACACGGAACCACTGATCTGTTCAAAATTGAGAAAGGAATTTGGCGAGGATGTATACTGTCGCACTGCCTATTTAACTCATATGCTGAGCACATCATGTGAAAGAGCAGTCTAGATGAATCACCAGTTGGTATTAAGATTGCCAGGAGAAATATCAACCTCAGATATACAGATGATACCACTCTAACGGCAGAAAGTGAAGAGGAACTAAAGATCCTCTTGATGCGAGTGGAGAGTGCAAAATTTGGCTTGAAACTCAATATTAAGAAACTAAGATCATAGCATGTGGTCCTATCACTTCCTGGCAAATAGATGCGGAGGAAATGGAGGTAGTAACAGATTTTATTTTCCTAGGCTCCAAGATCACTGGAGCCCAGAAATTAAAAATTCTTGCTCCTTGGGAGGAAAGCTATGGCAAATCTAGACAGCAGACTAAAAAGCAGAGACATCACCCTGTCAACAAAAGTGCATATAGTCAATTCTATGGTTTTCTCTGTTGCAATGTATGGCTGTGAACGTTGGACCATAAGGAAGGCTGAGCGCTGAAGAATTGAGGCCTTTGAATTGTGGTGCTGGAGAAGACTTCTGCGAGTCCCTTGGACTGCAAGGAGATCAAACCGGTCAGTCTTAGAGGAGACCAACCCTGTCTGCTCTTTAGAAGGCCAGATACTGAAAATGAAACTTAAATGCTTAGACCACCTACTGAGAAGGAAGGACTCACTGGAGAAGAGCCTAATGCTGGGAACAATTGAGGGCAAAAGAAGAAGGGAACGACAGAAAATGAGGTGGCTAGATGGAGTCACTGAAGCAGTTGGTGTGAACTTAAGTGGACTCTGGGGAATGTTGGAGTACAGGTAGTCCTGGAGGAATGTTGTCCATGGGGTCGCGATGGGTCGGACAAGTCTTCACAACTAGCAACTACAACAACAACAATGCTTTCCTACCATCTGGTTTTGTTTTTGCAACTTTATGCCAAAATTAGTCTGCGCACACCACCAGCTGTTCAGGAAAACCTTTCCCTTCTCTTAATACTAAGATGGTCCCAATTTGCCTAGCCTTGACCTTCTCACTGTGCTTGTACCCAAAAGCCAAGCCCAGAGTGAATTTCAGATTGCACAAAGATTCTACAGCAGTCATGTCTGTACCAGCTACTGTTAACTACATTTTGACAGAAGACTCTTTCTCCTGCAGGGCAAAGAAGTAAAGCCTCTGTATTATGTAGATTCAGGAGACTTTTACAGCCTTTTGAAACATTAGCCTAATATATTTCTCTGAAAGCAAAACATTGTTCTATTAATAGCAGTCTGGCAATGCCAGTGCCTGTTGAAGAATTTTGATCTTTTACATCAAGAAAATAGCTTTCTTTGTTTGCTAACTTCTGCCTCAGCAGTGCAAAGCCCACCCATTCTTCAGCTTATTCCAGTGTGTTTGGATCAGCTGTCAGGATGGAGAACAATAGCTGTGGTTCAGTCTGTATTTTGCCTACAGCTAAGCTATGGAATTTGCCGTATTGTTCCATGTGCTTCAGACCACTGCTCAGAGGGCTTCATTGGAAGTGCATCATGATTATGAGCTCTTCCAATGGAATCATAGAAGTTCAATCTATTGTTAAGGCCTCTAGTACTCAGAAATGTTTTGAGGTGGACTAACCAGGCAAGCTATCAGTGCAAGATAGCTAGATAGCAAATATAGGTAGTCCAGCATATTTCTTAGTTATTTAATTTTATTAATAAAAGGAAAAGAAATTTTATGGAATGGATGTGGTGCAGTGGAACTGGAATTAGTTCAGTAACTAAGATTCAAGTCCCTGCTCAGACATTTAATTGATGATTGTAGACAAGGCAAGGTGATAGAGGAAAACATATATTTCCCTAAGCTCCTGGGAAGATGTACAGAGATAATGATGATATGAAGTGTTCAGTTTTTTTAAAAGAGTGATGCAAGGGCCATTCTCCCATCTCCCTGAAATAAGGTGTCTGCATAGCCAAAGTTCTTTTTGGGTACCTATTTACCTGTAAATCAGTCTCTTAGGGCACAAACCTATGAGTTGAGTCTTCAATGCTTGTAAGCTCCCAAACTCAAAGGCTTATGAGCATCTTATGCAGAGTGGAAAAAGCAGTAGAGACAATCTTTGCCTTCCCACTCTATATTTTCTCTAAATAGGCATTTTCAGATGTTCAGCAGGGATGCTTCAGAGAATGAGGGAAGGAGGCTACGGAAGTCACAGGAGCCTTATCTTGACTTTTATAATTTCTTCCTCTCCCACCCACTTTAGCCCCTCTTTGAGGTGGAGTTCCCAGCCTTGGAATGGCAGTGGACATAGTTCTCTCAGTACAGTTCTTTTGGCACAAGCTCTAAGGTGGGGAGGGGAACTAGAGTGCAGGTTCCAGCTCAGCGTTGGAGCACTGTTTCTGACCTTGAATCTGGGAAACCAAAGTATCCTGTGTCACCTTCCTGCAGGTAATGTCTAGGAGCCATAGGATCACCATCACTAATTCTTCAGTTTTTCAGATGCTCTTCCTAAAATAATAATTTTGGTGTGGGTATCTTTCACTATTTACAGCATTCACTCCACATCTAAACTGAGAGAGTTGGCAGGGGTCTAAGAGAGTACTTAGAGAGTTGGAAGGGGTTCTCTCATGCCCGCTGGTCTCCATTTTTGAGGCCTCGTGGAGAACGGGTGAAGTTCCAGATGACTGGAGGGTGGCATCAGTGGTTCCTATTTTCAAAAAGGGTAGTAGAAGGGACATGGGGAATTACAGACCTGTTAGCCTTACGTCCATTGTAGGAAAAAGAATGGAAAGGCTCATAATAGAAGGATCTAGTGACACTAGATGGGGAAGGGAGGCTGACAGTCACCCAACATGGCTTCCGCAAAACAGGTTCTGCCAGACAAACCTTGTGGAATTCTATGACAAGGTTTTGAGATGGCTAGATGGAGGGGATGCAGTAGATGTGGTATACCTGGATTTTAGCAAGGCCTTTGACAAAGTGCCCCATGATATCCTGGTTGAGCAACTGAGGAGTTTAGGGATATACCAAAGCACTTTCCGGTGGGTTAGGGTTAGGGTTAGGTTGACTGACCGAAAGCAGAGGGTATCCATTAGTGGGGAATCATCAGGATGGCAGCCAGTGACAAGCGGGGTCCCCCAGGGCACTGTCCTGGGGCTGATCCTGTTTAATCTTTTCATAAATGACATGGAAGAAGGGGTGAACAGTCTGCTGATCAAATTCGCAGACAATACTAAAACTGGAGTAGTGGCCACAACTGAGGAGCAGGACAGACTATGGAAGTGGGCAGGAGACAACAGGATGGCATTCAATGTGGATAAGTGCAAGTTCTTGCACTTGGGGCATAGGAATAGGTGTCATAAGTACAGGTCAGGGGAAAAGTGACTGGAGAGCAGCACTTGTGAAAGGGACCTCGGGGTACTGGTTGACTGCAGGCTAAACATGAGTCAGCAGTGTGATGCAGTGGTCTAGAGGGCGAACACCACCCTTGGTTGCATAGCCATAAGTGTGGCTTCTAGATTGAGAGAGGTATTACTACCACTCTATATGACTCTGGTGCGCCCGCAACTGGAGTATTGTGCTCAGTTTTGGGCCCCTCATTACAGAAAGAATACAGCCAGGTTGGAGTCAGTGCAGCGTAGGGCCACAAGGTTGATGGTCGGTTTGCAGGGGATGGGTATGAGGTGAGACTGAGGGAACTGGGTCTCTTCAGCCTGGAGAAGAGGAGACTCAGAGGGGATACATTGGCAACATACAGGTATGTGAGGGGATGTCACATGGAGATGGGTAGAGACCTGTTCTCCCCTGCAGAGGTAGGCAGGACGTGCTCCATCAGAGCAAAGCTCAGGGAGCCAAGGTTCCATTTGGATGCCAGGAAGCACTTCCTGACAGTTAGGACCCCGAGGGTGTGGAATGCGCTTCCACGAGAGAAGCCCATTCCACATTGGTGTGGGTGTTCAAAAATAGGCTGGACATGCACATGGTGGGCATCTCGTGAGCAGAGCCGGCTGGTGCCAGTCAGACTAGATGGCCCAGGAGGCCCCTTCTGACTCACTCTGTTTTTATGTTTCTAAATCCTTTAGAAATTCTAAATTCTAAAGATGATTCCACATCATCTTACCTAGTGATGATGGGAAGAATCCAGTCAGCTTCTTGAATATCTCCTTATATGACTCTAGTAGCCATTGCACTCCCATGCCATTTATTCACCCAGCCACATTCTTGACTGGTGTCTTGCTTTTAACGTATGGATTTAAATAAGTGTGTATAGGTAGTATTAATGTTTTTAGCATTTTTTGAATTCTTTTTTGCTTGACTTATCATGATCTTACATTTGTTTTTCAGGGCACACCCTTTTCCCAAATTCAGAGTGTTCTCTTTTCTTGATTTGGTGCGTGCATGAACATTATACAAGTTTAATTTCTATCTTGGTAGGAAATTGCTAGGTCACATTTGGCTTCAAATGGTAAAAAGGAAATCAAAGCTCTCCAGAGAGCTTGAAGGTTACTCTTAACTACAAAATAGAAAGTCAGCTAGAATATAAACCATAGGTCAATGAAGGTACTACGAAGTCAAATGTCATCAAGCCTGGCTGATGACCAATGTCAAGGAAGATATTAAAGAAAACCGAAAAGGAAAGTGTGCCCCAGATGAGGAAAGCAAAAGGAACACACACTTGAACCAATGAAATGCATGGAGATAAAACAGAATGCAGAAAAGAATTTAAAGGTACATACAAGAGTAACAAATTATTTGAATACATAAAAAGCAGGAAACTAGCTAGTGGGTGGTTGGATCATTCAACAATAAGAGAGTTAAAGGTCTACCAAAGGAATTATTTGTGTGTGCAATCAATGCAGGGCAAATAGCTAAGCCAGAATTCAGGAAGGAATTATGGGGAAATAAAACAAGTGTTTATGAGAAGTAGATGTTTTTCTAGAACTCCCTAGCTTTCTTCATGATCCAGTGTATGTTGGCAATTTGATCTCTAGTTCCTCTCCCTCTTCGAAATCCTGCCTGTACTTCTGGTAGTTCTCGGTCCACATACTGCTGGAGCCTAGCTTGTAGGATTTTGAGCATCACTTTGCTAGCATGTGAAATGAGTGCAATGGTGTGGCAGTTGAACATTCTTTGGCATTGCCCTTCTTTGGGATCGGAATGTAAACTGACCTTTTCCAATCCTGTGGCCACTGTTGAGTTTTCCAAATTTGCTGGCATATTGAGTGTAGCACTTTAACTGCATTGCCTTTTAGGATTTTGAATAGCTCAGCTGGAATACTGTCTCCACTAGCTCTGTTGTTGCTCAGACTTCCTAAGGCCCATTTGACTTCACATTCCAGGATGTGTGGCTCGAGGTCAGTGACCACCGCAACGTGGTTTCAGGAATGTTAAGCTCTTTCTTGTACAGTTCTTCTGTGTAATCTTGCCACCTCTTCTTAATCTCTTCTGCCTCTGATAGGTTCCTGCCATTTTGGTCCTTTATCATGCCCATCTTTGCATGAAACGTTCCCTTCATATCTCCAATTTTCTTGAAGAGATCCCTGGTCCTCCCTATTCTATTGTTTTCTTCTATTTCTTTGCACTGTTCATTTAAGAAGCCATTCTCATCTCTTCTAGCTATTCTCTGGATTTCTGCATTCAATGGGGTGTATCTTTCTCTTTCTCCCTTGCCTTTCACTTCCCTTCTTTCCTCAGCTATTTGTAAGGCTTCCTCAGACAGCCATTTTGCTTTCTTGCATTTCTTTTTCTTTGGGATGGTTTTAGTTGCTACCTCTTGCACAATGTTGTGAACCTCCATCCCTAGTTCTTCAGGCACTCTGTCTATCAGATCTAATTCCTTAAATCTATTTGTCACCTCTACTGTATATTCATTAGGGATATGATTTAGGTCCTACCTGAGTGGCCTAGTGCTTTTCCCTACTTTCTTCAATTTAAGCCTAAATTTTGCAACAAGAAGCTCATGATCTGAGCCACAGTCAGCTCCTGGTCTTGTTTTTACTGACTGTATAGAGCCTCTCCATCTTTGGCTGCAGAGCACATAGTCAATCTGATTTCTGCATGCTCCTAAAGTTAGCTTGTGTGTTGGATGACTGGAAAGTGGTTAATCTAATACCAAATTCTAGTGAAGGATCCAGGGGGAATCCAGGAAATTATAGGTCAATTAGCTTAACATCTGTTCTGAGTACACTGGTGGAAAACCTAATTCTAGATATGATTCAGGGTGTTGCATAAAGTACACAGTTTTTAAAAATGCAATAAATCAGCCAAAATCGAAGCAAAATTTAAAAATTTTATTTGATTTCATTCAACATATACTTAGATTTAATAATGAAAAATGATATCGAGCATATGTCCACCTCCACTTTCTCTGCAGGCAGTCATCCAATCATTGAAATTAATGATAACTCTTTCACAGACGTCCCTGTTGATTTCGCCAATTATCTGTACAGTTTCGACCGGGCGATTTTCTGGTTGCAAATGACCCAGATTCTTTGAATTTCTGTACTAACCTCGAAACTGTTGTTGCGGTAGGAGCATTGTCACATCCAAAGATCGTGTGAAGTTCACGGACAGTCTCTGTGTAGCACTCCCCGTTTTTGTAATGAGTTTTCACAATAAGATTGCGTTCCTCGATACTGAACCACTCCATGGCTGCTAAATGAAAAAATGACAAATGGTCTTCTAATTGGAGTGATAATAGATAAGGAAAATGATAGGAATAGTGCTGACAATCTTCAAACAAAAAATACCATGCAATTCAAAAACTGTGTACTTTATGAAACACCCTGTATAATTCTTTATATAATATAAAACATATAGAAAGACTTGATGAAGGATAATCAATATTACTTTTGCAAAGGTATGTCTGGTACCTTGGTAACATGTTAACTAAAAATCCTGAAAATTCAAGCCAGAACTGTGGCTTGTTGTTGTGATCTAAACATGGCAGGAGCTTTTTAAACAAGTCAAGCACAGGGTTTGCACATCCCACCCATACTGTATTTGAATGACACAACAATCTGCAGTCTCAGCTTGAATATTCAGAATGGCATGCACTACAGTCTTTCATAGCTGAATAATAGTCCTTCACAGTAGAGTGATACTTCTCCTTCTCACTATGCAAATATGAAAGCTCTCCCTCCTCTGCCACCAAAATCTGTATTGGAACAGTACCTTTTAACTTGTTCATCAGTGATCTGGACTTTTAGTATATATTATATGATCCAGGTTGGGGCAAAACATCCCAGCTTCATGTATTCACTAGTGGTGACTGTCTAGAAAAAGGCTGTTGGAATTGCAGTGGAAAATTCTGTGAAAATGCTGACCCAATGTGAAGTAATTGCAAAAAGGAAATTTTTCTGTCAGGGACCAATAGGAATGAATTGAAACTAAAATGGCCAATACTGTAAGGGCATTATACAAATATATGCATTACTGTGTATAGTTCTAGTCCCTACAGCTCAAAGAAGATATAGTAGGGCTGGAAAAATGACATAAAAGGACAACCAAAATGAGTAACAGGCTGAAAGAACAGTAAGAAAAGGCTACAGTTTCTGAAGGGTTTTACTTAGAAAAATTATGAGTGAAGTGAGAGATGATAGAGGACTATCAAATTATACAAGATGTGGAGAAAGTAAATAGACCTCTGTCACATTAGGTTGTATCAGACAGTGTTGTTTTCTCAGCAGTGCCATGCCCTGGAGGGTTGAAGGATCTTCTTTACATCCTGTGCAGCGCACATTGGGCTACAAGTGTCTTCCACAGTGTTCGATCCACAGCAACATTTTCTTTATGCTTCCATTCAAGGTTGATACCTCTTAGGTCATTCTGGAATGTTTGGTACCAGGTCTTTTTTTCTTCCTCTCCTCCTTTGACCACCTAGTGGTATCCAGTTAATCATGATCTTAGCTGGGCATTGTTTATTCATGCGGAGTACATGTCCACCAAAATGCATTCTTTGTTTTGATACCAACTCAGAGAGTCTTCGGGTACCACATCTTTATAATACTTCCTCATTCATAATATGGTCCCAATATGTAATATTTATTTATTTATTTATTTATTTTGGTATTTATATCCTGTCCAATTACAACACATCTCTGGATGGCTTACAAACAGAACACCTAATAAATACATACAAGAACCTATAATAATCCACAACTGAGAATAAACATAATTAAATATTTAAAATTTAAAATTATGGGAAAATAAAAAGGTCTTGACCTGGCACTGAAAAGCATATAACATCAGCACCAGGTGGACCTCTCTGAGGAGTGCATTCCATAGCCGGGGTGCCACCACAGAGAAGACCCTCCTCCAAGTATACTCTCTTCTAACCTCCTTCAAGGAGGGTTCCTGGAGCAGGGCCTCTGCTGCAGATCTTAAGGAGCAGGAGGGCATATATGGAAAAAGACTTCAGGTATCCTGGTCCCAAGCCATTTAGGGCTTTATAGGTCAATACCAGGACCTTAAATTGGGCCTGGGCTTCAATGGAAAGCCAGTGAAGCTGATAGAGGACTGGTGTTATATGAGAATAATGACTGGCCCCCGACAGCAATCTGGCAACTCTGTTTTGAACCAGTTGAAGTATCTGGACTGTTTTCAAGGGCAGCCCCATGTAGAGCATATTACAATAGTCCAACCGGGAGGTTACCATAGTGTGTGTCACCGTTGCTAGGCTGTGCTCATCCAGGTAAGGACACAGCTGGTGGATCAGCTGAAGCTGAAGGAAAGCGCTCCTCGCCACTGCTGCCACCTGGGCCTCTAGGGACAGCTCTAGGTTGAGGAGCACTCCCAAGCTGCAGACTCTGTCCTTTAGAGGGAGGGCAACCCCATCCAGGACAGGGCCATAATCACTTACCTGAGAACCTGAACCACCTACCAAAAGGACCTCCCTCTTATCTGGATTGAGTTTCAGATTATTGGCCCTCATCCAGGCACCAGTTCAGGACAGCCACTGCCTCACCTGAATTAGCTGTAAAAGAGAGTTAGAACTGGTTGTCATTACCGTATTGGTGACTCCACAGCCCGAACCTCCTGATGACCTCTTCCAGTGGTTTCATGTAAATGCTAAATAGCGAGGAGGACAAAATGGAACCCTGCAGTACTCCATGGCAGAGTTGCCATGGTGCAGAGCAATAGTCCCCCAGCACCACCTTCTGGAATCTTCCGGCAAGGTAGGAGTGGAACTACTGCCAAACAGAGTCTCATACTCCCAATGTGGCCAGCCTATCCAGAAGGATACCATGGTTGATGGTGTTGAAAGCTGCTGAGAGGTCCAGGAGAACCAACAAGGATGCACTCCCCATGTCCCTCTCCCTGCACAGGTCATCGTACAGAGCAACCAAGGCAGATTCACTACCGTAACCAGGTCTGAAACTGGACTGAAATGGGTCCAGATAATCAGTTTCATCTAAGAGTGCCTGGAGTTTTCCTGCCACCACCCGCTCCAACACTTTACCCAAGAACGGAATGTTGGTCACCAGTCTATAATTGGCAGTCACCTCCAGGTCCAGGGAAGCCTTCATCAGGATGGGTCTGATCACCACCTCCTTCAAAGGGGCAGGGACCTGGCCCTCCCTCAGAGAGGTGTTAATCACTTCCTGGACCCAGGTACCAATCCTGTGTTGGCTTTGGTAAGTGGCCAAGAAGGGCAAGGGTCAAGTAAGCAGGTGGTAGGTCATACTTAGATATGTAATCTAAGGCAATGTTGCTGAAAGACATTGATCTTTTTGTTGTAAACTTCCAGGTCTCACTGGCATGGGTGGCAATCAGTACAGCGATGGCATTAAATAATCTGCACTTATAATATCTGTAGCAGACATACTCCAAACTGAGCACATTTGCTGGAAAACCACAGTTGCTTTGTCTGTCTGGCATTTCTGCTTCCGTTGAAGAATCATCCATAAAGATTTGTGACATGCATGAGGGGCTTCAGGAAGAGGGGAGGAAGAAATCTCATTATTTGAATGCATTCCTACACCCATGAAGTTTGGAATTCAACACTAAAATTTGGGGGTCATTGAATACTAGCTCTGGATACTAGCTCTTTCTTTTGTTTTCTATAGTTTCCCTCTGGGATTGGTTCTGAAGAGAGATTGTAAGCGGGCTCCCAGCTGCTGCATTTTTTTTTTCACTACTAGTGGAGACTAGAGAATCTCCTAAGGTCAGAGGGGTTGTCACATTTGGTTGTTCTTGTTTGGTTGTTCACTTGTGTGTGCTGTTCATAAGACAACCTGAATCCCACTACAGATTGCTCCCCAAGGAAAACTGAGGAATGGAATAGCTTCTGACAAATATCCTTGTAACATCTTTTGCCAGCCAATCCATCTGATTTTGTTATGTTGTGACAGCTTTAATTATTCTGTACCTGCAGGATGTCATAGAAAATTGCCAGCTGCTAAGGACATCCAACATATTTTCCAAGTGTCATCATCTGGTTGATCCAGAACAATTCATTAGCCTCTGTGAAGAAGACATGTGCAGATGTGCTCAAGAGAGGAACTGCCCCTGTCCAGTTTTTCTAGAGTATGCCAGAAACTGTGCTCAACATGGTGTGACTCTGGAAGGATGGCCTGCCAGCAGTGAATGCAGTAAGTTTCACTGTGCAATTTAGGCAGCATAGAGTAACACAACTTCAACTTCCAATGCTGCACTAAAAGCTGCCACAGAAGGCGATTCTCTGGGGGCATATATGTGACATTGCCCTGTCTTTACCTCTATGTGCTCAAGCCATTTGTTACTGAAATCTTCCGTTTTGTACCCAGTGCTCTTTATTTATATAAGCAACGACTTGGAAAACTCATTAGGCATTTTGAAGTATGATGTCATTAGTATGCTAATGACATAACTGTCCTCAGTTTTCATATAATCCAGCAACAGTGATGAAGCTATACTTGGGGCTACAGAGTGGCTGGTACAGAATGCGACACCAGAAGCATAGTAGTCCAGTTATGGGTAATTGTTCTGGCTTTCGGGTCTGCTTTAGGGACTGCCTCTTTTCATCTGCATCAATCCAGTTTTAAACAGTGCTCCATCCTTAAGGGAGAAGAGAGCAGTGTGTGTTCAGAACTGAGCTATCTCAGTGGAAAGCTCCAGCAGAGGCACTGTTGGCAACTTCTAGGAATTGACAGACCAAACTTTGGTCCATCTGAGTTTCACATATGTTCATGTTTGTCCTGTTTGTGCATTTATATATATATATAATATTAAATTACAGTTACTAGACATTCTATACCACCAGTGGAGGGAATCTGTTGCTTTCCATTTACCAGTGAAAGTACCCATCAGGCTTAGCTTGCTTAGCCAGTGATGAGGCATGATGGCAGTTGCAGTCCAACAATATTGAAGAAACACATATTCCTCATCCCTGTTTCATATACTTATTATGGCAAAATATGCATTTTGTATGTATTTTATCATAAAATATAATTTTGATATTTTAGCACTTTTATGAAACTGAAAACTAAATTAAAAAATTAGAAAACTGCAAAATCACAAGGATACTTGTCTATCTGCACATTAGCTCATGGAATGCAGATCAGCTCAGTTCTAAATTTGGACCAAACAAAAGCAACACATTTGCTTTATTCAGTGAAAACATTGCTCTAAAATGCATACATTTGAAAAAGATGTGCAAAACTATATATTTTAAAAAACATGCAGAAGATACGTATAATTTTTGAATATGAATGTTGAACTTTACTAAATTTCAGATGTTCATTGTATGGTACATTATACATTTCTATAGCATAAATAAAATAATATGCTTATAAATAAATAAATAAATTTGGAAAAATAAAAAAGAAGATTTGAGCCTGATAAGATTTCATCTTTTCTGTCTAATTAAACACTACTGATAGTTTCATAAGGTTTTTGGAATTATTGTAACCTTTCCAGGTCCAAGATGTCCAACTGGCTTGGAGTATAAAGTGTGCACATCTCCTTGTGCCAAAACCTGCCAGAGCTTGCATATCAATGAAGTGTGTCAAGAAAAATGTGTTGATGGCTGCAGCTGCCCTGGTAATTTATTTACTGATTTGTTAAATGACCAATCTTTTCCCATTTTGTTTAAAGAAGGAAATCAGTGTCTGTTTACATCTCTCTTCTCACCCCTCCCCTTTTATCTGTCCCCAGTTAAGGGAATTTCGATACTGCCCTCATGTGTGTTTTATCAAAGGGCTACTATTTAATAAAAATAAATACAGGTCTATATTAGTTCCAGCATGAATTGGTGATCCATGAATTCTTTCCTTTTGCCCTTCTTTCCTTCTAATTCTAGGATGCTTTTGAATAAGTTCTAAGTGATTTCAGCTGTTTTGAAGAGAAAGAAAAGAAGATACACTGTGAGGGGTTTCTTTCTTGAGCACAGAAAAACATAACTGTATATTCTTTTCAGCCAGAAACACATTCAGTACTGTAGTAGCTCAATGATTATGGCAGTGCAGCCTTCTTCATAGGGCTGAATAGGCTCTACCCTTCTCAAAGAAATGAAAGGAAATTGCAATTAATGATTTAATAAGACTAAATTAACCCATTTGTGATATCTCTGTGAAATTATTAATTAATTGTGGCTTGTTTTAATTGTCACATTACTTCTTTCTCATTTTTGAGGGCAAGATCACACTTCACACTAAACTACCCAGGTGATAAGGCATGGTGGGTTGTTTATTGTGCTTACTCTTTGTCAGCTGTGACAGGCCCTCCAATGTGCCACTTGGGTACATTGAAGGGATGATCTCTGGTTGTGGCATGGGCAAGATTTCCAAGAGAAGTTATATTTTTATTGTTGCTCTGTCGACCACTTCACCTGCCACTTCCACTTCTCTCAACCCACAGTGGAACTGCTCACCTGGATTTGGATTACAGTGACAACCCATCATGGATGAAGAACACCTACAACAGAAGAACACCATGGGCTCTCAGGGTGGTCTATTCAATGAGAGAGAGAGAGAGAGAGAGAGGGAGAGAGGGAGAGAGGGAGAGAGGGAGAGAGAGAGAGAGAGCCACCCTGTGGAAAGCAATCTGGATTCAGATGACATGGCAATCCACCATGGTTACTTATCCACACTGGGTTGTCATGTTGTCTGAGTCTCTAGTTCATTATTAGCTTTTCATTTAGGCTTCTCTGCTGCTGTCAAGGCAAGGGAAAAATGCCAGCAAAGTAGTAATTCACAAGACAGGGCAATGTTGTGCTAGGCTTCTTAGTACAGGTAGGGTCCAATTACTGTTTTTATTTTGGGGCCCCTCTTCTCAGGAAATTAGCAAAACTTTCAGTGGTCCAGTGAATCCAGTATGGGGCCATCCCCTATACTGTCCAATACAATTTCTCTCCAGTGGATGTACTGCAATTGACAGGGCCATATAAGAAGCAATCACTTCTGATAAACCAGTAAGAAAGCCCTGGAAGTCTCTGAGCTGTTTGAAAATTGGGGCAGCCAAATTTTAAACCAAAGGTATGAAGTGAGGATTTGTCAGCTCATCAAAAAATGTCAGGTCATCTTTTGACAGTTGCATAGAGAAATGAAGGGGGGAGAAAAACAATTTGGTGGTTCTTCTGAGTGATGTCCAAGACTGGTACCTGATCAACTGTGGCAGTAAGCACTCCCATGGACATTGACCCAGCCAAGACCCCACACTCATGCAACTGCAAAGGTTGAAAAAGTGGGGATTTGTACAATTTTTAATTGCACACTTAAAAGGTTCCAGCAGCTATGGACAGTGTCTCTAGGTGTTGCTTGGGAAGTTAAAGAGGCTGTGGATGGCTGTCAACCCAACTTTCACCATTTCTGAGAGGGAAAAGTAAGGAAAGAGAAAAAAGCCACAATAAATTACAAACATCTCTTGATTGTTGCAGGGAGCCAGAAGACAATTCAGTCCTCTCTCACTGTTCCCTGAGGTGCCTGCAGGAGAAGGGAGGGACCAACAACCCATACTAACCCCAGTCAACTATTGAGTTTACTGTGGGTTGTTCACATGACAACCAAGGCACTGTGCAGTTTATTGTGGGTGGGTTAGTGTGATGTGCAAATGCAATATATTTGGAGATTATCTTTATCTGTTTATGACAGTTTCTGGGCAGCAGGTGGGATATTAGGTTTGGGTAGCACTTTTGTGTCCTAAAACAAAGCTCTGGGCTTTGAGTGACGCTAATGCCTCCACAGGAGTTAACTCTGGAACTTGTATCATAGAAATACTTTTTCTAATTTTAGATATGTGCAGGCTGCTTTGTTTTTTCAGGGATGAGGAAAACAGACCTTCAGAGGTCCTCTTCTTTATACAACTGATGAAAATGCTATGTTACTAGAAACAGTTTCTGGAAGCCCTGACTCAAAATCAAACCACGAAGCTTGATTTTTTGAAAAATACATGTTGACTATCTTTAATCCAAACTTGCACCCAAACTCCTCCTCACAAAAACATGTTCATTTTATGTCTCCATTACTTGAATGAGTGGTGGAATTGGTGTGCATGTGTGTGTGCAGAAGGAGGATATAGACACTCACCCCATTACCTCTCATCAGTGTTCTGCTGCTTTGAGATGGAAATGCAGTGTTCTAGTTGATTTCTTGCTGTCATGAGCTGCTTGAGAGTGAGGGTAATTGAGATCCAGTTTCTAATAGGGCGGGTGGTGAATCAAAAGCCTTCACTTCTTTTGTTTTTGGGTTCCACAGTTGCTCTTAGATAAATCATTTAATCTTTCAGTATTCCAGTCCCACCCATTTGCAATCATTTGATACCCCCACAATTCTCCCCCTCTTCGGTTCTCTTCCTCATTCACAACATTCCTACTCAATAGAGTGTTAAGTATGATTACATAAAATAGGTTATGAGAACTGGCCTGTTAAAGAAAGCTGATTTAGGGACATCTCAGAGGGGTCTAGGCCCCAGCAGTGTCCCTCTCACCCATGTGATGAATGTGCTGCCAAAGTTTCTAGCAGTGACAGTAACTCAATAATGCCAGTTAATAAGTATGTAAGACTCACGTGTGTAAAATACAGGATTTAGGGTAAGCCATAAGTACAGCTCAAATACTCCCCTCCCCCTTTTTGTTTCTGCAGAGGGCAAGTTACTAGATGGTGACCTTTGTGTTGAAAGTGCTGACTGCTCCTGTATAAATTCTGGCAAGCGATACCCTCCTGGCTTTTCCATCCAGCAGGACTGCAACTCATGGTAAATATATCAAAGTAATGAAACTCCTAGATAATTCATGATGGGAATATTGGTGTGGGTGACTTAGGAGGGTATTGCCTCCTCCCCTTGTAATTAAGACCCTATGTAATTGTTCCTTAGGGACAAATATAGTTCTTTCTGACTTTCAATGTAGGAGAAAGGGCTAGATCCACCTCACCTTATGCCATGGTTCCAATTCAAATCAGCTCTGTAGTGTTGGAATCCAGTCACAAACCTTCCATAATTATTTGTATCATGTGTATACTGCTACACACCTAAGCAGATTCTGGAGCAGTGAACTGTACAAAGCTAAAATAAAACAGTAAAATAGGATAACATCAAAACCATGGCTGGTCATCAAGAAAAGCTTCCCAGAACAAGGGTGTCTTTAGCAAGTGAAGAAAGCTGCACAGGCTTGGTGCCTTCAGAGTCAGGAAATTCCACAGAAGTGTGTCAGGCAGGTGGCTATAGCTGCAACACTGATAGCAGGGTGCTGGAGAGGGATGACAAGATCTCAAGGTAAGCTGAGGTCAGATACCATCAAGGCCGAACAGAGTCAGGAACAAGGCAAGCTCAGAAAGAACAAGGGGCACGTACCTGGCAGACCAAAGGCAGGAGCAGGCAGGAGCCACAGGACAGTCAAAGGCAAGATGACCAGGAACATACTATAGCCACCACAGGAACCACATGGGGCTGTGGCTAAACTTAGCAGCACAGGGAAGCCTTTTTATAGCCTTCCAGGGCGGCCAGCTCTGCTGCATGATTACACAGGCTCTGATCGTTGCAAGTACCTATAGACATGCTCCTGGTCCTGCGGGCTCTCGCACAATGAACCACAGTACAGTTCCAGACAGAAATGGGGCTCCCACACTGAAGGCTTTTCTCCAGTTGGGCCATGGAGAAAGTCCTCCAATTATAAGGCAGGTTGGTAAAGGAGAAGGCATTCTCCCATGTAGTCTAGTCTCAAGCTGTTCAGGACTTTGTATACTAGTCCTAGTGCCTTAAACCTGGCCAGGTAGTGGATACCTTCAGCAAAGGAGTTGTATCATAAAAAGAAGCAGCTTCCAACAACAGCCGTGTGTACTTCAGCAATCCATCAGTAGCTTAAATAATATGAATATTAAATTTGTCTGTGTATCTAATTCACAAAATTGTATTTCCCAGTATTTGCAGGCATGGCATCTGGATCTGTAGCAATGAACCTTGTCCAGGTATGCTGGTTCTAGAAAAACATACTGGGTTCTGGAAAAACATACTGGGTGACCAGTGAGTGAATCAGCATCTGATTTCAGCCATACCTTCTAAAAGGCAGAACATTCTACCTTTCTTCCTTATTCCCAATTTGTTTATTCATTAAATTGCTGTACTGCCCATTAGCCACAGCTTTACAAAACAAAGCTTAAACTCATAAAATACCATAACATATGGAATGATAAGTTTAAAGCAGAAGAAAACTGAAGTAGTAACCAAGATAAAAATGCAGCAGTGCAAAAATCCAAGAAAACACAAGCACAGTTTTTAGTATAGAAAGTCTTGGGAACGAAAAAGGTCTTCACCTCCCACCAAAAGGACCAACCACAGTCTAGGACAGGCAAGCCTGTCAAAAGCATCCAATACACTAATGGTCTCTCCACATGTATTCAGAATTTCTGGGCTGTTTCTCTCATATGACATTCATGGCAAGCTTACCTATCTCTGTGTTCCCAACTCACTTTTTTTCTTTATCTCCACTTTATGCTATGGCACCATATGTTTTCTTTCACTGTCTCCCTCTTTTACACCCATCCCCATTGTAGCACCCATGACAAGTGTGACCACTCAAGAGACTTCTGTACCTTTCTCTGTTCTGGACACTGTGTGTTGACTTTTCTTCCCATGATTTTCTGGGGGAAGGGATGATGGGGCACATGGCAGCTGCTCTCAGGCAGGGAAGGGAAAATCAGGAGGATAAGCACAGGGCAAGAGCAAGAATTGTGTCAGTGCTCTTCACTTCTACTTCTTCTGAAGGAGAGGAACAGAGGGCAGAATGTAAAATTCTGAAGCTGCTAAACCTGTGGAGGAGGGTTGGCCAGGGCTTTGAATGCCCCCCTTCTGCAGACACAGCACAAGGGGGTCATGTGTGGCACCCTGGGAGATGGCAGTGGCACTTGCTCTGCAGAGATGAAAAGAGCCATGGAGGCAGGCAAGCTGGTCGAAGGAAGTCCTGAGAAAGTGATGCCAGCACCTACTTGCAAGGGGCCTCCATGATGGGCATTTTGGCACAGCTGTAGAAGCAGGAGGCTTGTTCGGCTTGTTTTCATTGTGGGATCCACAAGAGGATCTCTGGAGATACTGATACAATCCATTATCTCTATTTCTTGTTGTCTAGACTCTCAAGCTACCTAATTGTGCTGCTTCATAATGTAACTTTAACTCTGGCACAGCTTGGCCTCTGCTGCCTAAGTCTGCAGGATAGCCACTTAGGTTGCTTATTGGGCCAATAAACCTTTTCTGCCAGTTTTTCACCTCATGATAATCAACTATCTAGGGAACAATGTGAAAAAAAAATAAAGAGATGAATGTTATTTTAACCACCCACTGTAGCTTCCCTTGTTCCTTTTCTTATTGCTCTATATCCAACTTTAATTTTTAATTTAATTTTTTAATTAAGGAAAGGACCAACACTAAGCATTTTTCTCAGTGCTGTAATGCCTGACCTCCTTGTTCTCCCTGCCATTCTATCTGAGAGCTCTTCAAACCAGTTATAACTCTTTTATATATTGCATTTTCCCCATGGGATATGCTTCAATGTGTGCTAAACTAGCAGTACTTTCCTGTGGGCAGGAGGAGTGACTTTAGTGGGCTGAGGAGGAGTTGAGCCACGTGAGGGAATACCTGATCACGTTTCAGCAAAACAGAGGCCGCTTCTCAGGATCCAAGGCAGCTTCAGGGCTCCCTCTGCTGGCCAAAGACCATCATAGCAGCCCTGGTAGCTGCAGGATTATTCAATCTACTGCAGCTGTCAGGTCTCTCATGCGCACTACCTGGAAGCCCTGGAGGAAGAGCTATCATAAGCACTGGCTCTTTCCTCCAGAAGCTGCCTTGGTAATTAAGGTCTTGAGACTTGCTGTAGTGCTTCTTGTTTGTTGTGACCTGCTCCTGGACCCCACCTGGCTTCCTGGCCCCTGCTTACTCCTATTCCTGCTCCAGCCCTCTGGTACCCACTCCTGCCTGCATTGCTTCCTTGTTTCCTGACCCTTGGCTTGCTTGACTATGTTTTTTTTTTCTTGGAATTGACTTACCTTGCTCTTCTATTCCTGGCACTGATCTTGGACTGTTGGTTACAATTTGGATTGGGCTTTAGGCTCTAGCCTAGTTGCCTGGGTCCTGGTGCCTGTGTCAGTTAGTCAGCCACCCATGCTCTGGTTGCTGACACCACTCTGAAAAGGAGATCAGCTTGGTCAGCCATCCATCTAGTGACCCTGTGTCTCTTTTGTCCCCACATGGCTTCTCACTCTCGCCCATGCACCAAGTCAACTGGAGAGTAAAGGAATGCTGCTTCCTCCTCCCTTTCCCTTTCTTTCTCTCCCCTGTAAGGAAAAACTGGCTGGAAACCTGTCCATGCACCTATCTACTCAGAAGTACACATTCATGAATAATGCAAAACCATCTTACTTTGTGTCTGGGGATCAGATAGCAGCATGGTTTTCATGCCTTTCCATCTTTTCTCCTAGTAGTGACATGTATCCCATCAGCCTCCAGCTAGAAATCAATCTGTGGGTACACTGCTCCTGCTCACCTTAGCTGCCTCTCCTTCATTGACCCACACCCCCCCTGGGCATGGCCTTGGCCAGCTACTCAAGTTCTTTTGGCTGCTCAGAGAGGTATGCTTACTCTCTAGAGTGGCACTGTTGCTCTAGAGTAGCAGTACAGGAGCACTCCCTGCTGCTGTCTGGCTCTGTATCTACATACAAGCACTCATGCACACACACACATGCACATCCTCTCCTCCCTTACAGATGTGTCCATACTCCCCTGTGTGCTGGAGTCACACATGCTGCCAGGGGCTGCCTTCCCCTGCAGCCAGACACATGAAGGACATTGGCATGGCCACCCATGCCAGGGGCAGAGGGGGTGTGTCCTGCCAGTCAACCTTTCCTGAGAGTGCTGTCTAGGTATCTGTCCAGGAAAGTTCTCTGGCAGGCTGCTAGGGCCGTGTTTGTTCCACAGCTGTGTGTGTTAGGGGAAGCGGTTAGGGGATAGTGGGGTTTCCTGAGAGTCCCAAGGCTTGTCAGGGACAAGGTGGGAGCAGCAGAGGGGGTGGGAAGCAGAACAGGAGACATGGGCTCCTTGGAATGCTTGCCCTGTTGGCAATGTCCAAATGCTGCCCTTGTGTTCTTCATGAGCAGGGCAGCTAACCTGGGAGGAGGTTGGTGCTTCTGTATGTTCTACATAGGTGGCATGCTAACCAAATGCCGCTGCAGTGCTCAGAAAGGAATGCCAGGCATGGTTATCCCCCCAGTCATGGCTGCTGTACTGGCTCAGTGCCCCACTATTGGCAAGTTCCTGGAGCTGGTCATTCAAAGGATGTACATTGGCAAGACAGTTAAGGTGCTTGAAGCAGCCAATCCTAGTGCTGCTGACATCAGCACAGCAGTTGCTAGGCAGATTTGAAAAGCAGAGAATCCAGGTGGGAGTGACTACTGTAGTCACAGCTGCCCCTGCCCTGAACCTCTATTATAATGGCATGGAAGCACAATTTTTGGGTTCATAGAAGGAAACAGGCCATGGTGATGCATGGAAACTGTGCAACAAGCCATTGTTTCTCCATGTGGTTTCATGAAGAACAAACATGTCACATTTCATAATGGATTGTGGGATCAGATGTAGCAATAACCCATACTTCTGCAGTATCCACTGTGGCTTGTCACTGTGTGTTAACCCACCTGCTGTCTTCAGTAGCACTTAAAGTCAGGCACAACTGAGGAGGATTACACTTGCTTTTGAGAACTGTTTTTGGGCAGAATGGAAGGCGGGGGGGGGGTGCAGGGGGAGGCGGCAGCAATAATCCAGTTGGTTTTATCCCATGAGAAGTGAGCTAATAGTATGAAGCAGCACTCTAGCTACCCTCTCTTCTTTACTCATCCCCTTCTCCCTCTTCATGATTTTTTGGTAAGGGTGCAGGAAAAACTGTCAATTTTTTCACCTTTTAGCAATATTCATCATTTTTCCTAATATTCAAGCTGGAAAGTAGTTTCAAAATGAATAAAACCAGTATGATAGAAATTCAATCACATTATTTAATCTGTTAGCTAAAAAGCCAAGCATTACATGGTTGTCTTCATGAAATCATGTCCAGACAGTAATCTCTGCATATTTTACAAAGAAACCCAATGTCTTGCTAAAAATTCTGCGGCTTGTTCTGGATCCTGCAAAGAATGGCCAAGCATTTTTTGATCTTACCATTAAACTATATGAAAAGAGATATTTTCTAATGATTATGTACTGAAAAGGAAGGTCGGTAGTGGTGGGCTAGCTTCCTTTCAGGAAAGCTAGTTCACCCACTGCAAGAACCATGCAAACCCATTGTTGTTGTTAATCATGAAGTCATATTCCACCCATTACGACCCCATGGACAACATTCCTCCAGGCCTTTCTATCCTCCACCATCCCCCAGAGTCCACTTAAGCTAACACCAACTGCTTCAGTGACTCCATCTAGCCACCTCATTCTCTGCCATCCCCTTCTTCTTTTGCCATCTATCGTTCCCAGCATTGGGCATTTCTCCAGGGAGTCCTTCCTTCTCATTAGCTGACCGAAGTATTTGAGTTTCATCTTCAGCATCTGCCCTTCTAAAGAGCAGTCAGGGTTGATCTCCTCTAGGACTGACCAGTTTGATCGCCTTGCGGTCCAGGGTACTCGCAGGAGTCTCCTCCATCACCACAATTCAAAAGCCTCAATCCTTTTGCGCTCAGCTTTCCTTATGGTCCAGCTTTCACAGCCGTACATTGCAACTGGGAAAACCATAGCCTTGATTATACACACTTTTGTCGCCAGAGTAATGTCTCCTGCTTTTTAGAATGCTGTCTAGATTTGCCATAGTTTCCTCCCCAGGAGCAAGGTCTTTTAATTTCTTGGCTGCAGTCCCCATCTGTGGTGATCTTGGAGTCCAGGAAAATAAAATCTGTCACTACCTTCACTGCTTCCATCTATTTGCCAGGAAGTGAGAGGACCGGATGCCATGATCTTAGTTTTCTTAATGTTGAGTTTCAAGCCAACTTTTGCGCTCTCCTCCTTCACCTGCATCAAGAGGCTCTTTAGTTCCTCTACATTCTGCCATTAGAGTGGTATCACCTGCATATCTGATATTTCTCCCAGCAATTTTAATTCCAACTGGTGATACCTCTAGCCCTGACTTTCTCATGATGTGCTCTGCATATAAGTTAAATAGGCAGGGTGACAGTATACACCCTTGCTGAACTCCTTTCTCAATTTTGAACCAATCAGTGGTTCCGTGTTCAGTTCTCACTGTTGCTTCTTGACCCGCATATAGGTTTCTCAAGAGAAAAATAAGATGGCCTGGTACTCCAATCGCTTTAAGAACTTGCCACAATTTGTTGTGATCCACACAATCAAAGGCTTTAGCATAGTCAATGAAAGAGAAGTAGATGTTTTTCTAGAACTCCCTAGCTTTCTTCATGATCCAGTGTATGTTGGCAATTTGATCTCTAGTTCCTCTCCCTCTTCGAAATCCTGCCTGTACTTCTGGTAGTTCTCGGTCCACATACTGCTGGAGCCTAGCTTGTACAATTTTGAGCATCACTTTGCTAGCATGTGAAATGAGTGCAATGGTGCGGTAGTTGAACATTCTTTGGCATTGCCCTTCTTTGGGATCGGAATGTAAACTGACCTTTTCCAATCCTGTGGCCACTGTTGAGTTTCCAAATTTGCTGGCATATTGAGTGTAGCACTTTAACTGCATTGCCTTTTAGGATTTTGAATAGCTCAGCTGGAATACTGTCTCCACTAGCTCTGTTGTTGCTCAGACTTCCTAAGGCCCATTTGACTTCACATTCCAGGATGTGTGGCTCGAGGTCAGTGACCACCCCAACATGGTTATCAGGGACATTAAGCTCTTTCTTGTACAGTTCTTCTGTGTAATCTTGCCACCTCTTCTTAATCTCTTCTGCCTCTGATAGGTTCCTGCCATTTTGGTCCTTTATCATGCCCATCTTTGCATGACACGTTCCCTTCATATCTCCAATTTTCTTGAAGAGATCCCTGGTCCTCCCTATTCTATTGTTTTCTTCTATTGTTTACACTGTTCATTGAAGAAGGAATTCTTATCTCTTCTAGCTTTTCTCTGGAATTCTGAATTCAATTGGGTGTATCTTTCTCTTTCTCCCTTGCCTTTCACTTCCCTTCTTTCCTCAGCTATTTGTAACGCTTCCTCAGACAGCCGTTTGGCTTTCTTGCATTTCTTTTTCTTTGGGATGGTTTTAGTTGCTACCTCTTGCACAATGTTGCGAACCTCCGTCCATAGTTCTTCAGGCACTCTGTCTATCAGATCTAATTCCTTAAATCTATTTGTCACCTCTACTGTATATTCATTAGGGATATGATTTAGGTCCTACCTGAGTGGCCTAGTCCTTTTCCCTACTTTCTTCAATTTAAGCCTAAATTTTGCAACGAGAAGCTCATGATCTGAGCCACAGTCAGCTCCTGGTCTAGTTTTTACTGATTGTATAGAGCTTCTCCATCTTTGGCTGCAGAGCACATAGTCAATCTGATATCTGTGTTGACCGTCTGGTGATGTCCATGTGTAGAGTCGTCTCTTGGGCTTTTGGAAAAGAGTGTTTTCTATGACCTTTGTATTCTCTTGACAAAATTCTACCAGCCTGTGCCCTGCTTCATTTTGTACTCCAAGGCCAAACTTGCCTGCTGTTCCGGTTATCTTTTGACTTCCTACTTTAGCATTCCAATTCCCCATGATGATGGGGACAAAATTGTTGGTGTTAATTCTAGAAGGTGTTGTAGGCCTTCATAGAACCAGTCAACTTCAACTTCTTCAGCACCAGTGGTTGGGGCACAGACTTGGAATTCTGTGATGTTGAATGGTTTTCCTTGGATTCGAACTGAGAGCATTCTGTCATTTTGGAGATTGTATCCCAGTACTGCTTTTCCTACTCTTTTATTGACTATGAAGGCTACTGCATTTCTTCTGAGGGATTCTTGCCCACAGTAGTATACCTGATAGTCATCTGAATTAAATTCACCCATTCCTGTCCATTTTAGTTCACTGATTCCTAAGATGTCGATGTTCATTTTTGTCATCTCTTGTTTGATTACATCCAGCTTGCCTTGATTCATGGATCTTACTTTCCAGATTCCTATGGAGTATAGATCTTTACAGCATTGGAATTTCCTTTCACCACCAGATACATCTGCAACTGAGTGTCCTTTCAACTTTGACTCAGTCGCTTCATTCTTTCTGGTGCTACTAGTACTAGCCCTCTGCTCTTCCCCAGTAGCATATTGGACACCTTCTGACCTGAGGGGCTCATCTTCCGGTGCCATATCCTGTTGCCTTTTGGTACTGTCCATGGGGTTTTCATGGCAAAGATACTGAAGTGGGTTGCCATTTCCTTCTCCAGTGGATCACGTTTTTTCAGAGCTCTCTGCTATGACCTGTCTGTCTTGGGTGTCCCTGCACAGCATAGCTCATAGCTTCATTGAGCTATGTAAGCCCCTTCACCATGACAAGGCAGTGATCCATGAAGGAGCCAAACGTATTACACCTGTTCAGGTCCACTTGAACTGCTTGCTGTATGCTTCCAAGCCTAATTCACGGTACTGTTTTTAACCTATAAAACCATACATGGCTTGAGGCCATGGAGTGCATTTCTACCTGGATACGTTACTCAATATCTGAGGTCTTCCTCAGAATACTACGTACTTCCAAGAGAGGCTTGGATGGTGGCAACAAGGACGAAGGCCTTCTTTGTGGCTATCACCAGAACATGGAATAATCTCCCCACTGAGGTTCACCTGGTGCTGACTGTCCTTTCAGCACCAGGCTAAGACTTCCCTCTGTGCTAAGGCTTTTAACAAGTCTGAATAGCACAGGGCAGGGAAGCATTATGAGCTCAGTTTTAGCAGACTGAGAGGTATGGATCTGTTATAAATGTTTAAGTTGTTAAAATTTGATTTTAATTTTCTAGTGAAAATGTATGACATCCTTAATTGTATTTTTATTGTACTTTATCAATAGTTGTACACTACATAGAATGCTTTGGCTAGGATAAAATAATAGGGTTATAAAACACAAAGTATTCTCAAAACACAGTTTGAAAATAACTCTAAATTGAAGGCAGGATAACTGAAGTGAATTAACTCCTCTGTAGTGGTACAACCTCTTTAATGTCCCTTTGAATAACCAAGATAATTCATCTCAAGCATAGGGACACCCATTTTAGGAAGCTAAACCCTAAATGTTCTTATAATTCAGTTCCACATATTTCACTGGTATTTATTTCCAAATAAGTATTCTTTGAACTTCAGCCAGAAAGGAATAAACTTTGGGACCAGCAATTCTGTGGGCATTGTCTAACCACTAGGAATCAAGAATGCGTGTAAGTCTACTTCCTGCTTTTTGTTTTTTCTTACAAGTAAAGCATATGCTTTAGTTTGAAGCCATGTTGTTGGCTTAGTTTGAAGTCACTTTTTTGTCTTGTTTTTTCAGGTGAATGCTCTGTTACTGGCCAATCCCATTTCAAAAGCTTTGACAACAAACATTTCACCTTCACTGGCATCTGCCATTACTTGTTTGCTCGAGATTGTGAGAACAACTCCTTTTCTGTCTTCATAGAGACTGTCCAAGTAAGAGTATTTTCTTTACAAGAAAAACATGAGGCCTCTGTTTTTCTTGTACGTGCATGCTCGTTCTCTCAGCCTCTCCCTAGAAGCAACCATTTTGACAGAGTGCTTAGCTATGGACAAACTTTGTTACAGAGATCCTAGGGGTATATTGGAAAACAGCAGCCTCAATTTACTTCTAGTTCAAGTTTACTTAGTTGCATAAAAACATACTGAAAAACTCACCTTCTTTATAAGCAAAGATATTTCTGGCTCTCCTGGCTACATAGAAAATGTTTACAATCTGTGGATGACATCTTCTATGGCAGGGGTCCACAAACTTTTTCACCAGGGGGCCAGTTGAAAGGTACCGGTACTGGGCCGGGCCGGGCCGGAAAGGTGGTGCTGGCGGTGCATGTGGGACAGCACAGGGGTGGGGTGGCATGTGTGGGTGTGCACTGAGGCAGGGGCAGGGCTCAAGGTGAGGGCAGGCACATGCTGCAAGGTGGGCACACAAGGCAGCGGCTTGTTTGTTTGGAGATCGTTTTCTCTAGTCAGTAAGGTGGGGAGGCGGAGGAGAGTGCTGCCATGGATGTGAAAGGAGGTGGTTAGAGGGATTAGATGAAAGAGGAACCTCCATAGGAAATGGGTACTGGGGCAAATAGACAAAAGGGTATACCGGGAGGAGGAGGAGGCCCGTTGCAGAAGGATTCTTCGCAAGGCTAAGGCTGATTACAAGGTGAGACTTGCCAAGAATATCAAGAGCAACAAAAAGGGCTTCTTTCTGCATGTAAATAGGAAGAGGAAGGGGAGACAAGTGGTGGGACCACTAAATAAGGAAGGAGATCCAGTGACTGATATGAGGGAACAGGCACAGATGCTGAATGACTATTTTGCCTCTGTGTTCTCCCCAAAGCAGGACGGGGGATATCCACATAGGAGATTAGATGAGGCTGGGGACTTAGGAGCACAGATTAGAGTCACCCCCCTTGAAGTCGAGGGGCTCCTCAGGGCATTGGACATTACAAAGGCGCCAGGTCCTGATGGGTTACACCCAAGAGTACTGAGAGAGTTGGCAGGGGTTTTCTCTCACGCCCACTGGCCTCCATTATTGAGGCCTCGCGGAGAACAGCTGAAGTTCCAGAGGACTGGAGGGTGGCCAGTAGTAGAAGGGACATGGGGAATTACAGACCTGTTAGCCTTACATCCATTGTAGGAAAGACAATGGAAAGGCTCATAATAGAGAGAAATCTAGTGATGCTAGATAGGGAAGGGAGGCTGACAGCCACACAACATGGCTTCTGCAAAAACAGGTCCTGCCAGACAAACCTTGTGGAATTCTATGACAAGGTTTTGAGGTGGCTAGATGGAGGGGATGCAGTGGATGTGGTATACCTGGATTTCAGCTAGGCCTTTGACAAAGTGCCCCATGATATCCTGGTTGAGCAACTGAGGAGTTTTGGGATACACCAAAGCACTGTCTGGTGGATTAGGGTTAGGGTTAGGTTGACTGACCGAAAGCAGAGGGTACCCATTAGTGGGGAATCATCGGGATGGTGGCCAGTGACAAGCGGGGTTCCCCAGGGCTCTGTCCTGCAGCCGATCCTGTTTAATCTATTCATTAATGACATGGAAGAAGGGGTGAACAGTCTGCTGATCAAATTCGCAGACGACACTAAAACTGGAGCAGTGGCCACAACTGAGGAGCAGGTACTCCTGATCCAAAAGGATCTGGGCAGACTATGGAAGTGGGCAGGAGACAACAGGATGGCGTTCAATGTGGATAAGTGCAAGGTCTTGCACTTGGGGCATAGGAATAGGTGTCATAGGTACAGGTTAGGTGACAAGTGGCTGGAGAGCAGCACTTGGGAAAGGGACCTCGGGGTACTGGTTGACTGCAGGCTAAACATGAGCCAGCAGTGTGATGTGGTAGTCAAGAGGGCAAACGCCACCCTTGGTTGCATAGCCATAAGCGTAGCTTCTAGATCGAGAGAGGTATTACTACCACTCTATATGACTCTGGTGCTCCCACAACTGGAGTATTGTGCTCAGTTTTGGGCCCCTCATTCCAGAAAGGATATAGCCAGGTTAGAGTCTGTGCAGCGTAGGGCCACAAGGTTGGTGGCCGGTTTGCAGGGGATGGGGTATGAGGCGAGACTGAGGGAACTGGATTTCTTCAGCCTGGAGAAGAGGAGACTCAGAGGGGATATGTTGGCGACATACAGGTATGTGAGGGGATGTCACATGGAGATGGGTAGAGACCTGTTCTCCCCTGGAGAGGAAGGCAGAACATGTTCCAACAGAGCAAATCTCAGGGAGCCAAGGTTCCATTTGGATGCCAGGAAGCACTTCCTGACAGTTAGGACCCCGAGGGTGTGGAATGGGCTTCCACGAGAGGTCGTTGAGGCCCCATTGGTGTGGGTGTTCAAGGATAGGCTGGACGTGCACATGGTGGGCATGTTGTGAGCGGAGCCGGCTGGTGCCAGAGGTCAGACTAGTTGGCCCGGGAGGTCCCTTCTGACTCGCTCTGTTTCTATGTTTCTCCGAGGGAGCAAACTGCTGCCTCCCCACACTTGGGGTGAGGTGGGTGGTGGTGCGGGCGTGCATGGGTGCGGGTGCGTGCGCGGTGGGTCCAAATGGGCATGGTGGGCTGGATTCAGCCCCTGGGCCATAGTTTGAGGACCCATGTTTGAGGAAGATAACATGGAACTATATGTGGCAAAGAGAATGGATTATTGTTGAAAACAATGCTAATCTGATGGTCTCCTAACTTAAACAGACATAGCAATATTAATATTTAGAAAAATTGTAAGTGATCTAGAACAGTGTCTATCACATTTATATTATATTTTTGTGACTTGATTTTCAGCTTATTTTTGAATACTATCAGAGGTGCAAGTATATTTCTGCTCATGGGAACATTGGGCAAACCTAAATGGCATATTTATATGAGTTTTATTATATCACAATAGCTGTCATGGTTCTCTATCCCATCATCCTGACCAAGTCCTGGCAACTGTAATTTGGTAATGGAGCTGACAATGTCTCCGTTATAAGTCTCTACTTCCTCAGAACGAGTTTTTGTTGACAGGATTAATATCTGTTAGGTTACCTCAGCTACATGGTGTAAATACTAGTACACTGGTTGTGTACAAAAAAATGGCTGAACCATTGTTAAAACAGATTATCATGTTTATGAAGTCCCAGCAACTGACAGAGTAAAACTTCAGCTAAATTGAAAGAACAGTGCTCATTTAACATTTTGATTTCTTTTTAGTGTGCTGATGAACCTGATGCAGTGTGTACCCATTCAGTCTCTGTCCAGCTCCAGGAAGAGAACAGCATTATTAAACTGAAATATGGCGGTGGAATCTCTTTGAATGGACAGGACATACAGATTCCTTTTATGCAAGGTGTGTCTTGTTACTTCAAGCACCTCTGATTGAGATGGAACCTGTATTTTTTTGTATTTATAAGAGTGAGGGCCTGCTGGTAGAGCACATATTTCACATATAGAAGGTTCTGGGTTCAGTCCTAGGAAACTCTACAGTGAGGAAAAACTTTTGCATGAGCCCCAAGGAGGTCTTATTAGTTGGAGAAAGTCACATTTTTAAATTTGTATATTGTTCCATAAGCTGTTCCTGCAGGAAAGAGTGGGAGAAGCTTGAAATGCTGTATTCCCCTTGGCATACTTATATTCCTAGAAAAGAAGAACATATACCAGTGACACTATGGCTTGGGCAGCTTCTTGCTGGAAGGAGGTGACGGCTGCCTGGACACCATTCACTCTATCTCAAATTGCTAACATTCCCTATTTGGGGTGGATGAGAAGGAAACCTTAGTTACTAGCAATAACAATGGTAAATGTACCTCCCATCCTCTCACAAGGAGATGCTCAGCTGTGGGTAACCTTGACAGAGTTCCCTCCTTACCTGCAGCATTGTTGTTCTTGTTAGTCGCAAAGTTGTGTCCGACCCATCGTGACCCCATGGACAACATTCCTCCAGGCCTTCCTATCCTCCACCATCCCCCAGAGTCCACTTAAGCTAACACCAACTGCTTCAGTGACTCCATCTAGCCACCTCATTCTCTGCCATCCCCTTCTTTTTTTGCCATCTATTGATCCCAGCATTAGACTCTTCTCCAGGGACTCCTTCCTTCTCATTAGGTGACCAAAGTATTTGAATTTCATCTTCAGTATCTGGCCTTCTAAAGAGCAGTGAGGGTTGATCTTCTCTAGGACTGACCAGTTTGATCGCCTTGCAGTCCAAGGGACTCGCAGGAGTCTCCTCCAGCACCACAATTCAAAGGCCTCAATCCTTTGGTGCTCAGCCTTCCTTATGGTTATGGTCCAGCTTTCACAGCCATACATTGCAACTGGGAAAACCATAGCCTTGACTATACGCACTTTTGTTGGCAGGGTGATGTCTCTGCTTTTTAAATGCTATCTAGGTTTGCCATAGTTTTCCTCCCCAGGATCAAGCGTCTTTTAATTTCTTGGCTGCAGTCCCCATCTGCAGTGATCTTGGAGCCCAGGAAAATAAAATCTGTCACTGCCTCCATTTCTTCCCCATCTATTTGCCAGGAAGTTAGAGGACTGGATGCCATGATCTTAGTTTTCTTAATGTTGAGTTTCAAGCCAACTTTTGTGCTCTCCTCCTTCACCCGCATCAAGAGGCTCTTTAGTTCCTCTTCACTTTCTGCCT
>NW_025336598.1:132874-197072 GCF_004798865.1 Varanus komodoensis | reverse complement strand
ATTTTATTTTCCTGGGCTCCAAGATCACTGCAGATGGGGACTGCAGCGATCTTGGAGCCCAGGAAAATAAAATCTGTCACTGCCTCCATTTCTTCCCCATCTATTTGCCAGGAAGTTAGAGGACTGGATGCCATGATCTTAGTTTTCTTAATGTTGAGTTTCAAGCCAACTTTTGTGCTCTCCTCCTTCACCCGCATCAAGAGGCTCTTTAGTTCCTCTTCACTTTCTGCCATTAGAGTGGTTTCACTGCATATCTGAGGTTGTTGATATTTCTCCCAGCAATCTTAACTCCAACTGGTGATACCTCTAGCCCTGACTTTCTCATGATGTGCTCTGCATATAAGTTAAATAGGCAGGGTGACAGTATACAGCCTTGCCAAACTTCTTTCTCAATTTTGAACCAATCAGAGGTTCCATCTATAGTTCTCACTGTTGCTTCTTGACCCGCATATAGGTTTCTCAAGAGACAAATAAGATGGTCTGGTACTCCCATCTCTTTAAGAACTTGCCACAATTTGTTGTGATCCACACAATCAAAGGCTTTAGCATAGTCAATGAAGCAGAAGTAGATGTTTTTCTGGAACTCCCTAGCTTTCTCCATGATTCAGCGTATGTTGGCAATTTGATCTCTAGTTCCTCTCCCTCTTCGAAATCCTGCCTGTACTTCTGGTAGTTCTCGGTCCACGTACTGCTGGAGCCTAGCTTGTAGGATTTTGAGCATCACTTTGCTAGCATGTGAAATGAGTGCAATGGTGCGGTAGTTGAACATTCTTTGGCATTGCCCTTCTTTGGGATTGGAATGTAAACTGACCTTTTCCAATCCTGTGGCCACTGTTGAGTTTTCCAAATTTGCTGGCATGTTGAGTGTAGTACTTTTACTGCATCGTCTTTTAGGATTTTGAATACCTCAGCTGGAATACTGTCACCTCCACTAGCTTTGACTGTATAGAGCTTCTCCATCTTTGGCTGTAGAGCACATAGTCAATCTGATTTCTGTGTTGACCGTCTGGTGATGTCCATGTGTAGATTCATCTCTTGGGTTTTTGGAAAGGAGTGTTTGCTATGACCATCGTATTCTCTTGACAAAATTCTACCAGCCTGTGCCCTGCTTCATTTTGTACTCCAAGGCCAAACTTGCCTGTTATTCCAGTTATCTTTTGGCTTCCTACTTTAACATTCCAATCCTTCATGATGATGAGGACATCATTTTTTGGTGTTAATTCTAGAAGGTGTTGTAGGCCTTCATAGAACTGGTCAACTTCAGCCTCTTCAGTACCAGTGGTTGGGACATAGACTTGGACTATTGTGATGTTGAATGGTTTTCCTTGGTTCGAACTGAGACCATTCTGTCATTTTGGAGGTTGTATCCCAGTACTGCTTTTCCTACTCTTTTATTGACTATGAAGGCTACTGCATTTCTTCTGAGGCATTCTTTCCTGCAGTAGTATACCTGATGGTCATCTGAATTAAATTCACCCATTCCTGTCCATTTTAGTTTACTGATTCCTAAGATGTCGATGTTCAGTTTTGTAATCTCTTGTTTGACCACATCCAGCTTGCTTTGATTCATGGATCTTACATTCCAGGTTCCTGTGGAGTATAGATCTTTGCAGCATTGGACTTTCCTTTCACCATCAGATACATCTGCAATTGAGTGTCCTTTCGGCTTTGACCCAGTTGCTTCATTCTTTCTGGTGCTACTAGTACTAGCCCTCTGCTCTTCCCCAGTAACATATTGGACACCTTCCGACCTGAGAGGCTCATATTCCAGCATCATATCTTTTTGCCTTTTGGTACTGTCCATGGGGTTTTCATGTCAAGGATACTGGAGTGGGTTGCCATTTCCTTCTCCAGTGGATCATTTTTTGTCAATGTGATCTGGAGCATAGGGTTGGCAAACAGGAAGCAGTGCCTCAGTTTTTTGTAGTGGCCATTTTATGTTCTATACATTTAGAGCAGAGCTGCATGCTGTATGAGCCACTGAGTATGTAGCTTTGTCTTTTAGCTAATGATCTGTATTTTGATTCCAGTAAATGACCTTGATTTGATTTCCTGAAGTATATTGATATGGTTTGCTTCCTATTCTCATTCCTTTGTAAGTCACTTATTGGTTTTTCAGGGTCTCTCCATATCCAGCACACTGTGATGTCAGCAATTCGGCTCAGCTATAGGGAGAACATGCAGATTGACTGGGATGGGCATGGAACACTTGTGATGAAGGTATGGTTCCTTCTTCCATTCATAACTTACTTAGATGGTTTATCTAAGAAATGTTCCTTATGGTATGCTGGATATTCCAGGTTTTCTTTTTGGTGCAACAGCACATTAAAGCAGAGCCCTTTATCTTTTCTTGAAATGTAAATGTTTGCATTTCAGGACTGCTTTGGTCTCATTTAATTTCCATGTTTTGATGGTTGTATACTGTCAGGAACTCTGCAGCTTGAACCCAGTCTGAGACCTGGCTTGGTGAGCAACTGGGTCTATGAATGTTTATATCCTGCAGCTCTAGTTCAAAGAGAATAGTGTTGTTTAGTAACTACCCCTGAAATAGCATGCCTCTGGACTGGTGAGGCTTGGTATGAATAAGTCTCCTTCTGCCAAGGCCTGGTCAATTGAATGTGACCTATTGTAGCTCAGACTTTTCACATTTAACAGCCTATTCCTGCACATAATTATTTGAACAAAGTTTGTCCTAATTTTGCTTTCAGATAATTTGGCATGGGATCACAACCTGTCTATGCTCCTAACAGGAAGTCCTCTTGAATTCAGTTGGACTTTCTTCCAAGCAAATACGGATAAGGCAGAGTTCTTAGGGCAAAAGTGCATTCAGTGCTTAGTGCATTCAGTGCTTAGTTGCATGTAGTTTAGCACTGCCATTTTTTTGTTTCATAAAATGCAACTGTAGAGGCAATAACCTAAAATCAGAAAACTAGTACCATGTGTGCTTGTGCGATTAACACTTTCTTACAGCAAACCATTGTTTCTCCATTGGAATGCAAAGTGACCAAATATGCCACATTTCACCATGCTTCCTGAATGCACACATGTAGGCCAGAGCCATCACACACACTCTCTCACAGACCAAGTCTCTCACATAGTTCCATTCAATTCTCTCTCCTTTCTCACTTCCTCAGACCCATCTCTTTTTTCTGCTGCTTTTTCTCCCCTTTCTGTATCCTTCTCTGTCTTTCTCTCTTGGTGACTACCCTTTCATTTCTCTGCCGCCCCCCGCCCCCACACACACCTCAGCATGCCTCTCCTGGCCTCTCCTTGGTCTTTGAAAAGATTAATGGCTGCATTGTGCATGTGTGAGAAGACTACATGGGGAAGAAAGGGTTAGCCCTTTCCTAATTCCATATTTCCCCCTCCCCAAAAGCACCCCCCCCCGTTACACACTATGCTGTTTTATTGTTTGAAGTGTTGAATGTTCCCCAGTCTGTTTTCTGTTGAGAAACTTTTTTGCTACCACATCCTTTCTAAGTTTACTTGGAAGTACAAACAGTGAATTCAGATTAGTTTAATTGATCACAAGTTGTGGACATTCATGGTGTCAGGATCTGGGCTGCTCTGGTGGCCAGAACAAGAGCAACTACCACCATATTTGCATGATCAGCCCCAGGTCCAGCTAGGAGGCCTGGAAGAAGAGCTGTATAAGAGCAAGCTCTTCCCTCCAGAACTGCAGTCAGCAATGAAAGTCCTCCTGTTTGCTGTAGTGATCAGAGGTTATAGATGAAGTCAAGAGTGTACAGTGATATGCAGGACATTGTTGATAGATTATTTCATGCTCCTGAGGAATAATGTGGCCTGAAATCTTGCTACCTCTGCTTCAGGAGTCAGTGGGAGATGGATTGTGGTGTCTACCTTCATACTACTACCTAATTTCCAGTGGACACAATTGTGCCTTACTGTTTGGCATTATTTTTTGGGTAAAGAACATTAAACTAGCTAGAGCTTGTATTAAGGAAAAAACCCTTCTTATTCAAAGATCGTTTAATACTCAGATCACTTGACACATTTGTTGCACCATAACAGTTAAGACAAAATGAGTTTGCTTTCTTGTACTTACAACACGTCAGTGGGTCATGAACATTCTTTTAAAATATCATGCATGATCAATGTTGTAACTAACTTTTCCCTATATTCCTTTTTTAGTTTGGTTTAACCATACTCTAGACCATGTCATCCCAGATAATGTCTTCCTGTTTTCTACTTGAAAATGTTTACCACAGTTATGATACTAAAAGCTATAGTATTAAATAGTATATATTTCCTGCTTTAATCCTTTCCATACTCAGGAAATCATTTTTTAAAAAATCATTGTGTTCCTTTCCATCTGTTCATTAAACACCAACCTATTGTTGCTTTTGGAGCACTCAGAAATAATCTGACACACACAGAACGAGCTGATTTGCCAAACATTTTAGATAATTGGGGGAAGTGATTCATTGCCAGTGATCAGAGCAGACAGTTTTATAAATGCAGCACTGTCTAAGCCTTCCTGCTATGTTCCTGGAACACGGCATTTTTTGCCTTGTTCTGTGGCCTTATCTGTAATGGGAATCCACTCTCTGGTCATCATCCATTATTTTCAACAAATACCTTGGAAGATGGAGATTATATGTTTTGGCACTTTTGGAAAATCCCAGTGTAATTATGAAAGTACTTCATTTTGGCAATATTAATTATGCAGTATTTTAGAAGCTTCTGTGCTTCTTTCCCACAAACTAAGGAACTTGAGAGCTGTAATATAATGCTAAAATATTAAGGCTCTCATTGAAATCAGTAAGATTTGCAAGTGCTTAATTTAATACTCAGGAGTAAATTCTTCTCAGTGTTTAAATGAGCCTACTCCAAGGTAAGAGGACATTGGATGGTAGCTTAACTGAATGAAGTAAAAAGGTCCCATTGAATTGGAGCCTAACAGTGCAAATCTGATTCATGACAAATTCCATTGTATCCTACTGACTCAATGAAATTTACTCTTAGGTAATTTTCCGTAGAATTACATTATAAGTGTATATTTTTAGAACCATGGTGCATATATAGGACATGGAGCTCTTGGGGAACAAGATGGTCCCCTTGAGAGAAAGGTGACTGACCTAAGGAAGCTGAGAGAAGTCAAGTAGGCAAACTTTGGGGGATGCTGTAGGGTTGTCCTCCCTTGCAGGTAGCTGTAAAATACTAGAACTTGCAATGGCAGTGACATTTATTAGTGGATTCAGGACAGCCAAATTTGGTACTACTTTACACAATATTTTAAATATAGAATTTGCTAGTACATGCCTGGGCAGTTTTAAAAGGCATTAAGCAAATTAATAAAGGATAGTTTTATCAACAAATACTAGCCATAGTGGCAAAATGGAATCTCAAGTAGAAACATAGAAATAAAGCAAATCAGAAGGGGCCTTCCAGGCCATCTAGTCTTACCCCTGGATCTAGCTGGCTCTGCTCATGTAATACCCAACATGTGGTTGTCCAATCTTTCCTTCATCATCCTCCCTGATGGGGCCTCTAACACCTCCCTTGGAAGTACATTCCATATCCTAGGGGTCCTAACTGTCAGGAAATACTTTCTGAATCCAACCTGAAGCCTGGTTCCTTGACCTTTGCCCCATTGGAATGTGTCCTACCCTCCTTTGCAGGGAAGAACAAGACACGGCCCTCCTTCACATGACATCACCTCACATACCTGTATGTTGCCAACAAATCCCCTCTGAGTCTCCTCTTCTCTAGGTTGAAAAGACCCAGTTTCCTCAATCTTTTCTCATATGTTATCCCTCCCAACTCGGCTACCATTCTTGTGACCCTGTGCTGAACTGATCCTATCCTAGTTATGTCTCTCCTATAATGTGGAGCCCAGAACTGGACACAGTACTCTGTGGGTGCAACAGAGTTGTGTAGAGTAGTGTCAACTCCTCTCTAGATCTGGAAGCCACACTTCAGGCTATACATCCAAGGGTGGTGTTCGCCTTCTTAACTGCCGCATCACACTGCTGGCTCATGTTCAGCCTGATGCCAACAGTACTCTAAGATCCCTTTCACAAGTGTTCTCCAGCCACTTGTCCCCCATCCTGTACCTGTGACACCTATTCCTGTGTCTCAAAGTGCAAGGCCTTACACTTATCCACACTGAATGCCATCCTCTGGTTCCTTGACTGCTTCCACAGCCTTTCCAGATCTTTCTGGATCTGGATCACCTGCTCCTCAGTTGTGGTCACTGCCCCTACTTTGGTATTATCCTCGAATTTAGTCAGCAGACTGGTTTGTACCCTCCTCCAGGTCACTAATAAAAAGATTGAACAGAATCGGTCCCAGAACTGAGCCCTGGGGGACTCCACTCGTCACTGGCTGCCATCCTAATGATTCCCCACTGATAGTCACACTTTGCTTTTGGTCCATCAGCCATGCCCTAATCCAACTGATGATGCATCAATCATCATCAATAGTTGATGGTGCTCAATTATTTCTCAACCAGGAAATCATGGGGCACTTTGTCAAAGGCCTTGCTGAAATCCAGGTAAACCACATCCACCACATCCCCTCTGTCTAGCCACCTCGAGACCTTGTCATAGAATTCCATGAAGTTCATCTGGCAGGAACTGTTTTTATGGAATCCATGCTGCATGGCTGCCAACACCTCATCCCTCTCTAGGGTTTCTAGAATTTTCCCTATTATGAGACTTTCCATCATCTTGCCCAGAATTGGACGTAAAGCTAACTGGTCTGTAGTTCCCCATATCCTCTCTGCTATCTTTTTTGAAGATAGCAATCACTGATGCCACCCTCCAATCCTCTGGAGCTTCACTCATTTTCCACGAGCCCCCAGAACATAAGCCAACAAACGAGAGAGTACCTCTGCCAATTCTCGATGTACCCTTGGGTGTAGTCCATCAGGGCCCAGCACCTTTGTAACATCCAGGGTCTTGAGGAGCTGCTTAACTTCTAGAGAGGTGACTCCAATCTGTGCCCCTATAACCCCAACCTCATATAGTTCCCCAAGTAGATCTCTCCCAACCCTCTTTGGGGAGAACACAGAAACAAAATAATTTAACATCTGTGCCTGCTCCATTACATCAGTTACCAGATCCCCTCCCTCCCTCCCTCCCTCCCTCCCTCCCTCCCTCCCTTTTAAGTTGTCCCACTGCCTGTCTCCCTTTCCTCTTCCTATTTACATGAAGGTAGCAGCCCTTTTTGTTGCCCTTGACATATTTGGAAATCTCAACTCATAATCAGTCTTAGCCTTGTGAAGTATCCTGCATCATGCTGCCTCTTCCTGGTAAACCCTTTAGTCCACTTGCCCCAGTGTCCATTTCCTGTGAAGGTCTCTTTTCCTTCTAATCCCTCTTACCACCTCTTTTTGCATCCATGGTGGCACCCTCTTACACCTTCCCACTTTGCTAATCTGTGGTATCATTAAGGCTTGTACATCCAACTCCTCCCTTTTTAGAGCCATCCACCCCTCCTGAACTCCCTTGCCTTCCTGTACCCTATCTCAGGAGACGTCCTCCAGTCTGGCCTTCAATTGACCGAAGCTGGCTCTCGTATAGTTCCAACTCCTAGTACTTAACTTGATGCATATACCCACTCTCCAATCGCAAAGCATAGGGCAGAGTGATCACTTGCATCCAGAGGTGCCCTAATCTGCACACTAGATCCACCCTGTTGGTCAAAACCAAGTCTTGAATGTTCCCCCACCCCTTGTTGCCTCTCAGACCCTCTGGGTGAAAAAAAAACCTCTCCCTCCATAGCTCCTAGAAAGCAATGGGACCTGGCTGCCACTGCTGAGTGCATCTTCCAACTAATATTAGGGAAATATAGATGTTTAGAATCACTATGCCTCTGAGTATCAATTGCTGAGGGACAAACAGTAAGAGAGTGCACTTTGCTTATGCAAAATATTTTATCCCACATTTTAAAACATTATTTTCCTCCATGCATTGCTTGTGTGCTTTACAGAAATAAGTAGCTGGGAACTATTTGAAGCAGGATTCTGGATTATATGGACCTTGGCTGTCTTCTGTTCTCCAGAGAGTTCATCCGTCAACAGTTGAAACCAACATTTACAAAGCTGCTTAGTCTCAGTATGAGCTGGTTTAAGCTTTGCACATATTTTCATATCAGAATAATCTTTTTACAGCACAGTGTGTGTGCTTCATATTCATTATTTCAGTATTTTAAACTGATCTGAAAGCTAGGCCAGCATTTTTATTCCCTTATTGGAGATGTGGGACTGTGGCTGAGAAAATTGTAATTTGCTGAAGACTGCCCAGTGAGAGCAGTCTTAAGCTACGCTTTTAAGTAACTAATGTAGCACTTTTAACAGCTATTTTGCTATGAAGCAGTAGAAGAGTATGAATAGTGACCTTCTTCCTTCAACCAAGATTTCTGATACTTTTCTATGTGGTGGGGCACATATGGAATGCTTATGGGGCAAGTGCTTGGCCTGTATCTGCCATCATGTCAGTTTCACAGGCTTTAAATATGATAAGCATGAGAGCAGTAACTGTGATTTAATCAAATAACAGCAAAATACATTTCAGCTGCTGCTGCTGCTCCATTATAAGGATACTGTTGTGAGCTAAATCTTTCCCTCCTTCCTTCAGTTACCAAAGACCCAAGGCAATCCTTTGAAAAACAGTTCTTTAATTGTAACTTCACAGGTGACAGAAGACTTTAAGTAGCATTTACTAAAGCTAGAAGCAGAAGTCTCTGTTCATGCAAAAAGTTGAATCCAAATTGGAAAATTCCCCAGGGTCCCTCCCCTTGAGTAAGGCTGCTGGCTCCACCCTCAGTGGCACCCTCACTGTTGGAGTGCAAGATGGCAAGAGTGACAGAGCCCCTCCAGCTGATCAGCTCATTTCTCCTGATACCTACTTACTGGACTGAGGTTCCCCACCTGCTCCCCCTCCCCTCCTGAAACCACTCCAGTCTCTACCAAAAAAGAATGACATTCATGCTCAGTGTGAGAAACTTCACTCAACAGCCTTGGAGGAGTTTCAGAGGGTTCAGTCTACAATTGCTCCTGCCCCTTCTCCTCCTGTTCAAGATCTGATGATGACTCCCACTGCACAACCTGCAGTGACCAAGAAACTGGCCCATCCACATGCTTCTGGCACAGCCCTATGTCCCATGCCCCCCATGCCCCATCCTAGGCCCAGAAGGCGGCACAGCAATGGCTGATTTTGACTGGGGAGGTTTGGAGGCTGGGATACCATTTTGTATCTGCATATGTCAGGGCCTCAGCCTCTCAGCACACCATGTTTCCCTTCGAGGCTCAGCTGCAACCATGTAGGGAAGGGAGGGGGGTTTGGAGAAGCAGCTGGCAGTTTTCTCCACACCTGCTGCAAAGGGGTAGGGTGGGGCTTGGCCCTTGGGGTTTCAGCTCAAAGGCTACAGAAACTCAGAGCTGGGACTCCAAATTATTTTATGACCTCCCAGACAATGTTGAGACGTGTCAGGCAATCTTGGTTAGCAGAACCAGGATAATGTACACTTGGATCCACATAGAAGATGCCACACTCAGACCTCAGCAGTTTATTGGCTGAACCCTCAGGTATCCCTCTGACAGAGGCAAATACAACAGCATTGCTGGATGGCCAGCATACAGAACCAGCTACAAGCTTTCAGAGTATATTCAGAGGTTTTTTTTAAATAAGTTGTGGGTCTTGTCCACAGTTTCAAGGCAGTGATGAGAATCTGAATGGGTGAGAAGGTGAGATCCATGGGGAAAAATACAGAAACATTGAGAAATTATTACAGGCATCATGACCCATTGAAGGTTTGAGTAACTGATAACAAACAAAACAATCAGGAGTTATAGAAATCTAGTAGGTTTAAAATGCTGTGGTTTTTGCAATCAGAGATACAACATTCCTTAAGGCAAACCATGAGCTGGCCAGGCATTTTTACATAGCAAAGTAAGCACTGTTGCGGGTAGGAGCTTGTCTGACTCTGCAAGAAAATGCATGAATACTGGAGCCCACAGGACTGCCTGCTTTTCCCAGGTGTGTGGAGCTGGGCAAAAAGTTCTAGTCCCTTTGAATGGAGAAGAGCAAAGGCACTGCTGCCAGATTTTATATTGAAGGACACGCAAAAGCATATCTTTATATCTGAGGATTTATTTGGACTTTCCCAACAGAAGGCATAGGATTGTGCCTTTAATTGCTCTTTTGGGGTGTGACTCTCACCCCCAAGGGGATACAGCACCACACAGATAGGTGTCTGTTTATTTCATGCCAATCTCTGGACATTTTCACTGAATACTCCCTTCCTCAGGAGCTTCTTGCACTAAATAGAACTTGTGTTTATGTTTTTGTTGTTGAGTGTTTTGACTGAGAAGGGGTGGAGGCTGGGATACCAATTTGTATCCACATAAATCTTTTGGCTCTTGCCTCTTGGCAGAGCAGCAGGACCAGCAGAGGCAGAGGTTGGGAGAGTGTGCTGAGGGTGGCCAGTGGACTGGCGAAATCAAGGTAGGAGCTGGACAGAGGAGCAGGGGGAAAGGAGCAGCAGAGAGGAAGGGAGGTGGGGCCAGAGAGGCCAGGAGGAAGCAGAGGGGCAAGGCCAGCAGCCTGAGAGGCTTATAAGACCATGCCCAGCCATTGGCAACAACAAGGGTGCTGTCCCTTTTCTGTGTCCTGTGGCTGCAGCTGGGACTGCCTGGGTACTTCCTTCCCTGGGGGCAGGTTTTTTTTTTTTTGTCCTTGTGTGTGGGTTTTTGTGAGGAGTAGTGCAGGACAGACAAGGCAGGGGAACAAGGAAGGGTCTCTGAGGGGTTCCCAATGGCAGGCCAGGAGATGGCCTTGGCAGGAATCACAGGTGTTGCTGTCTGTTGTGACAGCTGCAACATGTTCACCCTTCTCAATCAGGAGAGACAGGGATACACTTCCCTCAGTACAAGCTTGTGACCCTGATAGAGGAGGAGGTGAGGTGTCTGAGGGCTGAGAGAGCTTTCCAGGCCCCCCAGGAACAGTTCCCCTCCAGACAGAGGGTTGAGGGAGGGGCCACGGGAGGAAAACCTGGGGAGACATGGAGGCATGTAACCCACGGCCTCCTCCTTCTCCTGGCACCGTTCTGGAGCTGGGAAACAGGTTCTCTCTGCTTGGGAAGGCTGGGGCTGATGAAGGCTTGGGAACCAGCAGGACACCCAGCTTGGGACCACATGTGGCCTGGAGGCCACTGCAAGAGAGGTGAGGGCCAGGACAAAGCCACCTACCACCACTGGGAAGAGACAAAAGCGGGTGATCATCATCGGGGACTCCATGCTGAGGGGCACAGAGGCGGTGGTGTGCCATCCTGACCTTGAGGTGAAGGAGGTCTGTTGCCTGCTGGACGCATGCATCCAGCATGTGAAGAATAGAGTGTAGTGTCTTGTTCCTTCTTGGGGTCACCAGCTGCTTCTGGTGATCCATGTGGGGACAAATAACGTAGCCAGACAGAGTGTGTGCGGGATCACAAGGGACTTTGAGGCCTTGGAGAAGAAACTCAGGGACCTAAAGCTCTAAGTGGCCTTCGCATCTATCTTACCAGTCCGGGGATTTGGGCCAGGCAGGGATAGAAGGGTTGCCGAGGTGATCGACTGGCTTAGGGAGAAGTGCCAGAAGGATCACTTTGGGTTCCTTGACCAGGGCAGCTGGTTCCTTGCCAATAGACTTCTGCCAAGGGACGGGTTGCACCTCAGGAGGATGGGGAAAAGGTCCTTTGGAAATGCTCTTGCCAGCTTTGTCCAGCTTTGTCCAGCTGTGGGAGAGGATCAAGGCTCTGGGAGCAGGGTTTTAGAGGTACTGCAGGGACTGATAGGACTCCTACAGAGAGGGAGCTGGTATCAGGGAGGATGGGAGAAAGGAGGAGGCTGGGAACTCCAAGGAAAGGAAGCGGTGGGAAGGAATTGAGGTGCATGTACACCAATGCTAGGAGCATGGGTAATAAGCAGGAAGAGCTTGAAGCTCTCCTGGGAATAGGAGGGTATGACCTGGTGGGGATCACAGAAACTTGGTGGGATGAAAGGCAAGACTGGAATGTAAACATAGAGGGGTATCTCCTGTTTTGAAAGGACGGGAAGGGAAAGAGGGATGGGGGCGTAGCTTTATATGTCAGGGAAGGGATAGGATGCCATGAGATAGAATGCTGCACAGATGGGGATTCAGTAGAGGCAGTGTGGGTGAAACTAAGGGGTTTTGACAGGGAGAGAGACCTGACAGTGGGGGTATGTTATCACCCTCCAGGTAAACTTGAGACCCTGGATGATGTCCTGACAGATCAGACTCTAAGGATACCTCAGGGGAGGAACACAGTAATTATGGGAGATTTCAATCTTCCAGTAGTTGGGAGACTCACCCAACAGTGACAGCAAGGTCACGTCACTTCCTAGATGCTATAGAGGGAGAGTTTTTCACACAGAGGGACCGAGAGGTGATGAGAGGGGGAAACATCCTTGACTTGGTCTCGACCAACAGGGAGGAGCTGATAGATGATTAGGGGAGCTCTGGATGTGAGAGATCACTCCATTCTTTGCTTTGAGATCAGGGGAATGAGGACGTGCAGCAGGTCAAGCACTAGAAGCTAGGACTTCAAGAGGACCAACTTTGGCCAACTGAAGGCCAGACTGGGGAAAGTCTCCTGGGACAGGTTACTGAAAGGCAATTGAGTTGAGGTGGGGTGGATGGCACTCAAAAGCGAGGTTTTGGAGATGCTAGACTTGACAATACCTCTAGTTAGTAAGGTGGGGAGGCGAAGGAGAGTGCCGCCATGGATGCAAAAGGAGGTGGTTAGAGGAATTAGACAAAAGAGGAGCCTCCGTAGGAAATGGATACTGGAGCAAATAGACAAAAGGGTATACTGGGAGGAGGAGGCCCATTGCAGAAGGATTTTTTACAAGGCTAAGGCTGAGACTTGCCAAGAATATGAAGGGCAACAAAAGGGGCTTTCATCAGCATGTAAATAGCAAGAGGAAGGCAAGGCAGGTAGTGGGACTGCTTTATAAGGAGGAAGGGGATCCATTGACTCATGTGATGGAACAGGCACATATGCTAAATGACTATTTTGCTTAGTGTTCTCCCCAGAGAAGAATGGGGGAAATCTGCATGGGAGATTAGATGAGGCTGGGTACTTAGTGACACAGATTAGAGTCACCCCACTGGAAGTCAAGGGGTTCCTCAGGGCACTGGACATCACAAAGGCACTGGGCCCTGACGGGTTACACTCAAGAATACTTAGAGAGTTGGCAGGGGTTCTCTCACGTCCGCTGGCCTCCATTTTTGAGGCCTTGTGGAGAACGGGTGAAGTTCCAGAGGATTGGAGGGTGGTGTCAGTGGTTCCAATTTTCAAAAAGCATAGTAGAAGTGACAGGGAGAATTAAAGATTTTCTTATGTCCCTTTTAGGAAAAACAATGGAAAGGCTCATAATAGCAAGAGATCTAGTGATGATACATTGGGAAGGGAGACCGGTGGCCACACAGCACAGCTTCCACAATAACAGGTCTTGCCAGACAAACCTTGTGGAATTCTACGACAAGGTTTCAAGGTGGCTAGATGGAGGGGATGCAGTGGATGTGGTTTACCTAGATTTTAGCAAGGCCTTTGACAAAGTTTTGGGATAGACCAATGCAGTGTCCAATGGATTAGGACATGGTTCACTGACCGAAAGCAGAGGGCAACCATTAGTGGGGAATCATCAGGATGGTGACCAGTGACAAGTGGAGTCCCCCAGGTCTCTGTCCTGGGGCTGATCCTGTTTAATCTTTTCATCAGTGATATGGAAAAAAGGGTGAACAGTCTGCTGATCAAATTCGCAGATGATACTAAAACTGGGGCAGTCGCCACAACTGAGGAGCAGGTACTCTAGATCCAAAAGGATCTGGACAGACTATGGAAGTGGGCAGGTGACAACAGGGTGGCGTTCAATGTGGATAAGTGCAAGGTCTTGCACTTGGGACATAGGAATGGGTGTCCTAAGTACAGGTTAGGGGCAAGTGGCTGGAGAGCAGAACTTTTAATAGGGATCTTGGGGTGCTGGTTGACTACAGGCTAATCATGAGTCAGCAGTGTGATGCGGTGCCAAGAGGGTGAGCGCCACCCTTGGTTGCATAGCCAGAAGTGTTGCTTCTAGATCAAGAGAGGTATTACTCTGGTGTGCCCGCAATGGAGTATTGTGTTCAGTTTTGGGCCCCTCGTTATAGGAAGGATATAGCCAGGTTAGAGTCAGTGCAGCATAGGGCCGCAAGATTGGTGGCCGGTTTGCAGAGGAAGCCGTATGAGGTGATACTGAGGGAATTGGGTCTCCATCCTGGAGAAGAGGAGGCTCAGAGGGGATCTGATGGTGACATACAGGTATGTGAGGGGATGTCATGCGAAGGTGGGTAGATACCTGTTCTCCCCTGCAGAGGAGGGCAGGATGCACTCCAACGGAGTGAAGCTCAGGGAACCAATGTTCAATTTAGATGCCAGGAAGCACTTTCTGACAGTTAGGACCCCAAGGGTATGGAATGGGCTTCCACGGGAGGTGGTTGAGGCCCCATCAGTGAGGGTGTTCAAGGATAGGCTAGACATGCACATGGTGGGCATGTTGTGAGCAGAGCCGCCTGGAGCTGGGGGTCAGACTAGATGGCCCGGGAGACCCCTTTTGATTCACTCTATGTTGGTGTAATATATTTTGGATTGTGGCCAGTGTATTTTGTTTTGTTTTAGGTACAGCATCTATTTAGTAGAGATGCTTTAGGAATAAATTAATGGTGGCAATTAAAAGGCTACAGAATTTTGAAGATAATTTTTATGTCTCTGCAGTTATCGCCAGAATATACTGAGCAAACTTGTGGTCTGTGTGGTAACTACGATGGCAATCAAGGAGATGATTTTCTTACACCCTCTGGCCTGGTGGAAACCCTTGTTGAAGACTTTGGAAATTCCTGGAAGCTCAAGGGAGATTGTCAAGATTTGCAGAAACAAGATAGCAATTCTTGTAATAGTAATCCTCGCTTAGGTACTGGAACTCACTGCAGAGGTCATGATGATGGGAAAAGAGCACATTTTCTTCTTTTAGAATAGTGGTACAAATTAGAAACAGCAGAGATTGGTGGCACCATACATAAAGACTAGCAAGTTTCTTTTGGGGAAAACATTCATACATGACTGGGTAGATGAAAGAGTCTAGTAGGCTCTCAGTATCATGCCATGGATGCCTCTCCCAATCCTGTTGCCATTGGGGATGGGAGTCATTGGTGGTGTTGCCTCTGCCCCTGGCCACCACCCACTAGGTAGTTAGTAAGCTAATGGCTAGAGATTTGAACCAAAGATTTCCTAGTCTGTCATTACATTTTAGCTACTAAATGTACTAGCAGTCTATAAAACAGTTTGACCCTCAGCTGCCAGAACACTTGTCCTCTTTGTGCTTTTCCTTTTTCTATTCATAACAGGTAAAGTTATAGTATTAACACACATTTATATATTCAAACACAACATTTTATTTTTTCCCCAATTTTAGCCAAGTATGCTGAAGTCTCGTGTGCTGTTCTCTTATCTCCGTTATTTGAGCCTTGCCATCACAAAGTCAGTCCTTCTCCATACCTGAAGAATTGCCGCTATGATGTCTGTTCCTGTTCTGATGGCAAAGACTGCTTGTGTTCTGCTGTCTCTGCCTACGCCATGGCTTGTGCCCGTGCAGGGGTTCTCCTCAACTGGCGGCAGCCAGATTTTTGTGGTATGTGTATGTTACCAACAAGTGTTGTAAAGGTAACGTCTGGGTATAGTGTTTAATTTGTGCCAGGACTTGGCATCTGTGTTTTAATGTGCAGTGCAGGTGCATCATTAATCAGTGCCCAAATACCCCCTTTCCACTTCAGAAGGCTGAGCAGGACCTTAAGTTTTATGCGTAGATTAGAAGGGCTGATAGAAAACATGAAGAATGGATCCTGCAGAGCTCCCTTCAACTATGTAATAGATGTAAGAAGTGTGACACAGATATGAAAGTTAGATCTAGAGCTCTATAAAATGAGAGGATCTAAAGTGAATCTATAAAGAAGATATATACACTGATGAAATAGATGCACTAAAGAAAATGCATCTAAAATATATTTTAGCACTTCTAATATTCAACTCCAAAAAAATTAAAATTCCTAAATTCAAAGGCTGATGCAATATTAAACCAAATTTGGTTTTCCAACCATTTCCAGTGTCTATGAAATAGTGCTATAATTGTACTAACTGCTTACTATTGGGGCCAGTCCATTTATCCTTACTCAAGAATGCAGTTGGGTGATGATTTGACTGCACATCCCCACAGCAACATAAACTCCCTGCCTTGGGAAAGACTAGAATTTTGGAGAATTCAGTTTGGTAGTAAATGCCAAGAGATTGTAGTTGAATGTAGGAATTTGCCTGCAATACATGTACAGCAAAGTACAGAGGGAATGAGGAAGTGTGGCAAGGCCAGCTTCCAACATTTTATTTTTTTATTTTTGTTTCTGCCTACCCTAGAAAGATTTGGACCTTTGGTTTTATAAACATATTGGATAGAATTTTTTTGTTTAAATTCTGCAAGCAGGAAGCTGTCTTATCTAGGTTCCCAGTTGTGAGTGCTTTGTACATATATTTGCATGCACATACTTAGAAAACAGGGTTTGTAAAGAATTCTAGGATAGTTGGGATCATGTGGTCCATGGGAGCAGCACTTGCATGTGTATCCATGTTTCCTCCCTACCTTCGCCTGCTGATGCTGCAGGGGCACTCCTGCATAAAGTTTGCATTAATTTAATTTAATAATGTAAACTCTGCTTATTGCTTTTTGAAAATTCGTAAAACAACATAAAAACAATAAAGACATATCCAAAAAAGGCAGCTAAAACCCTGTTATTTAAAATGGCAATGATAAGCAAATCAACCTGTTTCTTAAGTCTTCTCCATGCATTTTGTCAGTATCAGTCCTTTGAAATCTTCAAACAGACCCCTTTGAAGGCCTAAATGGAAGTAAAAATATTATTTGATCTCAAAATGATTATAATTCAACATTCATATTTTATTGGTATTATATTCCAAAAATACAGTCAATCATAAAAACCACTGAGATAAGTATTACTTTAAAAAAAACCAACCAGAATGAGGAAGATTAGGAACTTATATGGCAATTGACTCCATCATTCTTGAGGAGTACATAGAGTATGATGTGGTTTGGATTTGTTAAAAAAAAATGTAAATATTTCAAGCAGCTTTGGGGTCCATGGAGGGCTAGCCCTTTCATGAGGCAGCGCGAGGCAGCCACCATATATGGCAGATGCTGGAGGATAGCAGTGGCAGTTATCTCAGCTCCTTCTGAGTCTCCGAGTCATTTCACTCCCATGGAGGACAAATGCCACAAAGCCTCTTCTACATGCCATAAGCTAGCCTGCTGCCCTCAGGTGTGATGGACAAGCCTATCCTGTTGCCATTGTTGAAATAAGGTAAGCTTGTGGGATTTCCATTCCTTCTGCCAAGCTTTTTACCATCAATGTGAAAGTGCTGAGGAAGTCATCAGAGGCTTCGCCTGAAGTGTCACCATTATGCAGATGATGCTTACCTCTGTCTCTCATTTCCATCTGTCCTTCCCAGTGAGGCTGTTGAGATTGTGAATCAGTGTCTAGAGGTTGTTCTGAGGTGGATGAAGGTAAAGAAAATCCACAAAAAGCAGAGGTACTGTGGATTGGGTAACTCATTCCTCCAGATGATGGTTTGCAACTGATTGTATATGTGGCAGCACTTTGGGGACCAGCTTTTGGGGAAGCTGCAAGTCCAGTTGGCTAATGAAGGTTGAACTCAAAGAGGTGCCATCTTGCCTTTTCCCTCAGAAAGTAAAACGTCTTGAGTTAGCCCTACATTCATGTGACTCCCCTTCCATAGGAGGACTAAAGATCTCAAACTGTGAAAAACTCACTCATTCATAAAACAGGTTCCTCAAAATGGAGAGACACCCCCAAAGAAGGGAAAGTGCTCTCTCTTCAAGGTATTGGGTTAACTTCAGAAGGGAGGGACTCCCTCATCAAGGTCTCTCAGATGATCCCATTGCAAATTATATAAGAGAAAAAAAAATGGTGCTTCCTGTAATTGACACTGAAATTTGATTCCCAAATCATGGCAACACATGATTAGCAGAACAGCTTGACTTGCAAGAGGAGAGGTGTGCACAATGATAATTCTTGCATTTTGTCTCTGACCTTTGCTTTGCATTTGTCAGCCTTGACTTCACACAAAAAATGGCTAAATTTGCAGAGAATGCAGCAGCTGCTCATTGGGTGGTCACTTTAATAGGAAATGGGACTGAGTTAACAGGTTGGAATGGCTTTGGCAGGTGTGGCGGGGTGGGGCTAAGTGATTCAATCCATATGGAAAGTGAGGGGTTAGTGGGTCACCATTTTAAGCCAATGATATTTGGCTAAATGTTTTAAAGTTGCTACCCAATTTGCCAGCAGAAGAGTATTTATTGAGGGAATATGATTTTGTCAAACAATAGCAAGGCTTCATGAAGGTACTTAGGGAAGGAAACAGCAGGTTAATTAAAAAAAGAAAAAGAAAACCCCTTCTTTGATATTATGCAGACTTGCAGGCTCAATATGGGGCGAGTGGTAGTGTTTTCTTCTATTTCAGCTTTTATTGAAGAGTTCCCCCCCACAAAAAAAATTCTAATATTATAAAAGACACATAAATAATTAAGGGGGTGAGATAGAAATGAGTGTAGAACAGGAAAGGGGTTAGAGAAGGTATGTGGTAGGATTACAGTTGGCAGTTGCTGTAATTGAACACAGAACATTTTCACAATTAATCTTTAATATTGTGATGTTCCCTCCCCTTTACTCATGTCCATTATGAAGCACTTTATGCTTTTTGGAAGTGCCAATTTTCTCTGATGGTGGATCCATTAAATAATTCTGGTGCTTTAGACATCTTCCATCACACAAGGGAAAATGGCCATTCCTTTAATGGATGGAGATTGCAACTGGCAGTCTTGTGTAATTAGTGGTGATGGACCAATGGCAGCTGTTTGCTCAGGAACTGAGATTCTCTCTTCTGTGGCCTGTGAAAATGATAATGAAGAATGAGTGTTATCCTTTGGTGAGCAGCTAGTTCTTGGCTGCTGTACCTCTTGGACTAGTAATGCTTTTTAGAAACACAAAGATGGCATGGCAATGCCTTGCTTTCCAATGGTGCAAATATTCATTTTGCTCCACAGCTTTGTAGATTGTGCAAATAAATTGTTGCAGTTCAATACAGGGACCTTCAGGCTTGACTGCCACTCTTTTTCTTAATTATATTTCTGTCTCATCTCTTCGAATAATACTTCTACTTTCACAGGGCAATAATACTTCTACTTTCACAGGGCAATTGAAAATATTATTCATACTACATATATCTGGCGATTCAGCAAATGCTATTATTCAACTGAAACCACTAAATCATATTTTGAAATAGACATCAAGCATTTGTTTCAGAAATTAATTTAAATATTCAAATTAATTTCAGAATTTTATCTGGCTGCTGAAGGTCAATCTACCTTGTGAAAAGAGAATAGAATTGTTATTGCTGCCACCTAGTGTTGAGTATAAAAAATCCCCAATTTTTGTAATCTTTTTTACACATCCAAGAACATTTCATGATGTTGGCTGGGTTTAGGCAACATGGCAGACCATGGCAGTTTTTAACCATTGTTGGGCTACTGTGTTGTCCAACCTCAGTCATGCTATTTTACCATGAAAGCTTTGGTGTTTAGAAACCATAAGAAACAACAGTTTATTCTATCGTTTTTCTGCACCACAAATGTTTGTGCACTGTCTGAACACAGGATCATGGTTTCCATGGTCCTGATGTTGCAACTACCACAGAATCCCTTGCAAAGAGTGGCAACTACAGGAGTCACTCCAGCCATCTGGCTTCCATGTGTGGATCAGTGAGGAAGAGACAGGCAACATAGGCAGGGAGCAATGTAGTTTGGGATTGATTTTCAGGTACAGTGGCTGATGGGATAAATGCAGAGAGGATGGAAACCACAATGACAAAGAAGCCACTTGAATGTTTTTTTGGATAGATCATGGTAACAAACTATGGTTACCATGCAGGATTGCTTGTCATATTGTGTGAACAGAACCATTTGTGTGCTTCCTGGAGTGGCAAACAAGTGGAATGAAATAATAAACTAGATTTGAACAGCTTGAAGAATACCAGTTGAATGAAGCCCTTTAGTCATAAATGATGGTCTGGAAAGGGTTTGATAAACTGCCAGGGGTTTTCTGCCTCTTTTGCAAATGAAAAACATTGGCAGGCAGCATTAAACACTGGACAGGCTACAGTAAAGGGCTGGTAACAAATGGCCTGTGTTTAGCTCCTTCAGACAAAGATAAATAATTGTCTGTTATACAGGCAAAAATAAATACTGGCCCAGTGTCCAAGGCATCAGTTTGGGAAGGAGCATCATGATGGATTTACCTTTACTTTACCATTCAGAAAGAAGCCATACTGCAGCATCTGGAATGGGCTTCCACTGGAGGTGGTTGAGGCCCCATCAGTGAGGGTGTTCAAGGATAGGCTAGACATGCACATGGTGGGCATGTCATGAGTGGAGGCCTCTGGAGCTGGGGATCAGACTAGATGGCCCAGGAGGCTCCTTCTGAGTCACTCTGTTTCTGTTTCTATCTCTTCAGTTAGAGTCACATCAGAAGGGGCTATTACTAGAATTCTTTCCTCAAGTAGCAGTTCTTTGGTAGTAATATTTTATTTTCCCAGCACTCACAAAGCCATATTTTTTTCCTCTGGTAATGTTTTCCACTCCTACCATTATTCTGCATTTCCACTGTTGACTATAGCTGATTATGGGCCAAGGGCACCTTTGGAATAGCATTGCTATAATCAATGGTGCAAAGTGTTAACTCCTATAAAAGTAGGAAGAATTTCACTTCGAAACTGCAAAGCATGCTTGTTATCAGAAATGCTATTTAAAAAAAATCCTAATCTATCCCTTTATCTTCTAATGTTATTTTAAAGCTTTGAACTGTCCAAAAGGTCAGATTTACCAGCAGTGTGGAAGTCCATGCAACCAGACTTGCCGGTCCCTATCCTACCCAGACACAGAATGCAATGAATTTTGTATGGAAGGTTGTTATTGCCCTACTGGATTATACCTTGATGAACATGGAGACTGTCTGCCAAAGTTGCAGTGCTCTTGTTACTATGATGGTGAGATCTTCCAGCCAGATGATCTCTTCTCAGATCATCACATCACGTGGTGAGTGGAGAACTTGGATCTGATCTCATACAATTATACATGGTAGAGATTCTCTCCAGCCCCCCACCCTACCTGCCCAACCTTCCATTACAATACAGAAGGTGTTTTCACATGCATGTCATTCAGCAGTCACTCCTGCGTTAATTTACATTACTCTGATTAGAGCAAAGAACAAGTAACAAGAACATGTGCCACACTTGAGGGTTGACTTAATCCACACCTGGATTAGAGGGCACCATGAATGAAGTGCAGTGTCAGGAACTGGCAAAGTATGTGGTTGGCCAAGTCCAAACATAAGCACGGAGGGTGTGTGGAGGACATCTGGCTTATTGAAAAGGGCAAACATAGCCAGTGACTGTCCTAAGATCACCAAGCACCCTTCATGGCTGAGCAGAACCCTGGTCTTTCTAATCCCAATCCAACACTTTAGCAGTAACACCAAATAGAAGACGAAGGGAGAAACTCAAGCAGGCTACTGAGGTAGCACATTCCTTATCGCACAATATTTTACCAGTTTTGCTAGGCTTGTTGCTGAGTGTTGTTGAGATCCATCTCAACTGTAGGATAAAGTGGGATAACTTACTGTTTTAAATGAAGCTGAACAAATAAATTATGTGATGGACCACATTTGCGTAACTGAGCCTTTGAGTGACTGGACCATTGGAAAGAATGTTGCTTATAAATGCCTGCTGAACAGGCAAGTTTTGCTATGGGGATTTTGGAAGGGAAGAGTCAGGCTCTCATGTCTCATTGTCCTCAGTGGCTTCATGAGAAGTCCCACTGCCACCAGTGTTGCTCTGGTCTTGCCTCTCAAGTTTGCAGTTTATATTACTTGGGAAACCAGAGCTGACCATTGTTGTAGGCTAGATCAGGTAATGCCATGTGAGTAATGCATATCATTTTGTTTAAAAAGGAACACTGTTTCTTTCTCTCTTTTTTCCTTAGCTATTGTGAAAATGGGTTCATGCACTGCAGCTCAAACAGAATTCCGGGGGCTGCCTTACCAGATATGTTCTTTGACCATCATCCTTCTGCCAGAGGTTTGTATTCTTAATTTAAAATTAATGTGCATCTCTTCATATTCAATTATTTCCTATACTTCCTATTCTGAAGAATAGGATAGATCAGGCAATATGGTATGGATCCTTGGACTTGTCTCCATGATTCCCTGGTTCCTTAGGCAATCTCTTTAAATCAGAGAAGGGCAAAATGGGAACTCTGCCATCCCATGCACAACACATCCCAGAGAAACTTTCTGGGAAATTCAGATTACATACAAATGTGAGTTTATTTAAATGTGAGATCTATTTTCTAAAACAGAGCATGCTTACAAACATCTGGAGATCTATCGCTATGTGTATATTTGTATCCTGAGGTTTACAGCTACAATGTATGAAGCATTATGGATTTTGCTGAAATATATAAGATTTTAAATAGAAAATACTGTTCTGTATGTGACAATCTAGTGTCAACAAATTTTCCTTCTAGAGTTTTGCAGTCATGACCAAAAATATTCTGGGTAAACACTGGTTCAAAACTGATGGCACTGCCATCTCTTGATTTTAGACTGTGAATGGAGAATCTTGACAATGTCATTGAGACAGCATCTCATACCTATGTTTTCTGTGTTATCCTATGTTTTTTCAAACCCAGTTTCCCACAATTTATTTTGGATCTCCCCACAACCCCCAAACTGACCTGTTCTGTATGAACAGGCAAATTCTGCTGAGGTTTTTAAAGGCTGCTGTGTTCAGAGTCTGTCTATTATGTTCAACAAGGTCATAGGATTAGGAAAATAAGGGCTGAAGTTAATTACTGATATCATAACATTGTTTTTCCTTTCATTTACACTGAAATGGTGATGTTCTATTATAAAAGAAGGGACATAAAATTAAATGTAAGAAAACCAGTAATTACAGATATTTGTCCCTCTTTCCAAGATCTATGGTAAATTGATGAATTGCCTCTAAATCATTCAAATTGATAAACTGAATAGGAGGTTATTTATATATTTAAAAATTTGTTATTTATTTAAAACTTTTTAGACCATTCCTTACTGTAGTCTCAGGATGGTTTAACAGTTATGCAATTGGAATAACTTGAAAACAGGAAATGTTTAATTAACATTCCAAGGGAACTTTGCTGGAACTGGCCTCTGAATAAATATTACAGAAAAACCCTTGCCATGGGAAAGGGGATTCATGGATAATATAGTATTATGTTATCTGTGGAAACTCTTTAATTTTCTTTCTAGGTAATAGAGGAATATCATTGGTAAAAGGATATGTGGAAGCAATCAAATTCTTTAGGCTGCTGCTCTCATGTATAATTATGGATGTTTGAAATTTTGGGGAAATTTTAATATTAGAGACAATGACTCTTCAAAGTATTGTTATAATTTACTTCTGGCAAGCAAAGTTAAAAAGATGGTTCATTTTGTTTTGTTTTATTTCTTAAAGCAAAGCGAAGCTTAGCCTGCAGGCATCCAATGACCAAGTTTGTATGTCCTCCAAATGATCCAAGAGCTAGAGGAGTAGAATGTATGAAGACCTGTCAGACATATGAGTTAGGCTGTGTCAGCCATGGATGTGTGTCTGGCTGTCTCTGCCCCACTGGATGGGTAAGAAAATGATAGTGGAACATACTTCTTCTGCTTTTCTTTCTGTATTTTCTATGTATCTGCCAACTATATGAGAATCTTCATTTGCACTGCTTGTGAAAATATAGGGTTGTAAGATAGTTATGCTTTATTTCCATTGATATAAATCAGACGTATGCATTACTTGTTTAGGCCCTGTTGATTCCAATTGGACTAACGTGTGACTTAGTCTGGATGTAGCCAACTCCTCTTCATTGTGGCGGTATTGTCAGAGTATTCAACAGAGAGGAAGGGCCTGGGCTCAAGCCTCTGCTCAGCTGTGAATTCTTCTAGCTGACTTTGGGCTTATGGCCCATTGATGGTTCAGGCATCCGCTGAATGTGTGGAGCAGAAAATAGAATCACAGCCAGTTTCCCTACTCATGATCTTGTTCATCTGATAGTATTATGGAGCCACACATACAGAATTCACATGTGAGCAATTGTATGCTTTGTTTATATCTTCAGCTTAAAATCCAGTGCTTGTGGATCAGGACAGTGAATGCGACCCTATTTCCCCTACCCCTTTCAAACATTGGGTGCATATCTGAGTGTTGTGTGGACAGACAAGTCTCTCAGGAAGTTCTATTTCACAGAGTTGTTGTGAAGATTAAATGAGCATAGACCCTGGTCCTCTGCCTCCTGTTCCTTGGGTACAAATGCAAAGTAGTTACAGTTCCTTGAATAATAAGCATATTTACTTAATAACTTCATGGATCACAGCCTTGTCATGGTGAAGAGGCTTGCGTAGCTCAATGAAGCTATGAGCTATGCCGTGCAGGGTCACCCAAGATGGACAGATCATAGCAGAGAGCTCTGACAAAATGTGATCCACTGGAGAAGCAAATGGCAACCCACTCTAGTATCTTTGCCATGAAAACCCCATGGACAGTACCAAAAGGCAAAACGATATGATGTCAGAAGATGAGCCCCTCAGGTTGGAAGGTGTCCAGTGTGCTACTGGGGAAGAGCAGAGGGCTAGTACTAGTAGTGCCAGAAAGAATCAAACAACTGGGTCAAAGCCGAAAGGACACTCAGTTGCTGATGTATCTGGTGGTGAAAGGAGAGTCCGATGCTGCAAAGATCTCTACTCCATAGGAACCTGGAATGTAAGACCCATGAATCAAGGCAAGCTGGATGTGGTCAAACAAGAGAAGACAAGACTGAACATAGACATCTTAGGAATCAGTGAACTAAAATAGACAGGAATGGGTGAATTTAATTCAGATGACCATCAGGTATACTACTGTGGGCAAGAATGCCTCAGAAGAAATGGAGTAGCCTTCATAGTCAATTAAAGAATAGGAAAAGCAGTACTGGGATATGATCTCCAAAATGACAGAATGATCTCAGTTCGAATCCAAGGCAAACCATTCAACATCACAATAGTCCAAGTCTATGCCCCAACTACTGGTGCTGAAGAGGCTGAAGTTGACTGGTTCTATGAAGGCCTACAACACCTTCTAGAATTAACACCAAAAAATGATGTCCTTATCATCATGGGGGATTGGAATGCTAAAGTAGGAAGCCAAAAGATAACCGGAATAACAGACAAGTTTGGCCTTGGAGTACAAAATGAAGCAGGGCACAGGCTGGTAGAATTTTATCAAGAGAATACGATGGTCATAGCAAACACTCTTTTCTAACAACCCAAGAGATGACTCTACACATGGACATCACCAGACGGTCAACACAGAAATCAGATTGACTATGTACTCTGCAGCCAAAGATGGAGAGGCTCTATACAGTCAGTAAAAACTACAGCTGACTGTGGTTCAGATCATGAGCTTCTCGTTGCAAAATTTAGGCTTAAGTTGAAGAAAGTAGGGAAAAGCACTAGGCCACTCAGGTATGACCTAAATCATATCCCTGATGAATATACAGTAGAGGTGACAAATAGATTTAAGGAATTAGATCTGATAGACAGAGTGCCTGAAGAACTATGGACGGAGGTTCGCAACATTGTACAAGAGGCAGCAACTAAAACCATCCCAAAGAAAAAGAAATGCAAGAAAGTAAAATGGCTGTCTGAGGAAGCTTTACAAAAAGCTGAGGAAAGAAGGGAAGTGAAAGGCAAGGGAGAAAGAGAAAGATACACACAATTGAATGCAGAATTCCAGAGAACAGCTAGAAGAGATGAGAATGCCTTCTTCAATGAACAGTACAAAGAAATAGAAGAAAACAATAGAATAGAGAGGAGCAGAAATCTCTTCAAGAAATTGGTGATATGAAGGGAACATTTCATGCAAAGATGGGCATGGTAAAGGACCAAAATGGCAGGGACCTAACAGAGGCAGAAGAGATTAAGAAGAGGTGGCAAGATTACACAGGAGAACTATACAAGAAAGAGCTTAACGTCCCTGACAACCACGATGGGGTGGTCCCTGACCTCGAGCCAGACATCCTGGAATGTGAAGTCAAATGGGCCTTGGGAAGTCTGAGCAACAACAAAGCTAGTGGAGGCGACAGTATTCCAGTTGAGGTATTCAAAATCCTAAAAGACGATGCAGTAAAAGTACTACACTCAATATGCCAGCAAATTTGTAAAATTCAACAGTGGCCACAGGATTGGAAAAGGTCAGTTTATATTCCGATCCCAAAGAAGGGCAATGCCAAAGAATGTTCAAACTACCGCACCATTGCACTCATTTCACATGCTAGCAAAGTTATGCTCAAAATTCTACAAGCTAGGCTCCAGCAGTATGTGGACCGAGAACTACCAGAAGTACAGGCAGGATTTCGAAGAGGGAGAGGAACTAGAGATCAAATTGCCAACATACACTGGATCATGGAGAAAGCTAGGGAGTTCCAGAAAAACATCTACTTCTGCTTCAGTGACTATGCTAAAGCCTTTGATTGTGTGGATCACAACAAATTGTGGCAAGTTTTTAAAGAGATGGGAGTACCAGACCATCTTATTTGTCTCTTGAGAAACCTATATGCGGGTCAAGAAGCAACACTGAGAACTGGACACGGAACCACTGATTGGTTCAAAATTGAGAAAGTAGTTCGGAAAGGCTGTATACTGTTGCCTTGCCTATTTAACTTATATGCAGAGCACATAATGAGAAACGTGGGGCTAGCTGAATCACTAGTGGGTATTAAGATTGCTGGGAGAAATATGAAGAACCTCATAAATGCAGATGATACCACTCTCATGGCAGAAAGTGAAGAGCCTCTTGATGTGCGTGAAGGAGGAGAGTGCAAAAGTTGGCTTGAAACTCAACATTAAGAAAACTAAGATAATGGCATCTGGTCCTCTCACTTCCTGGCAAACAGATGGGGAAGAAATGGAGGTAGTGACAGATTTTATTTTCCTGCGCTCCAAGATCACCGCAGACGGGGACTGCAGCCAAGAAATTAAAAGACGCTTGCTCCTGGGGAGGAAAGCTATGGCAAATCTGGTCAGCATACTAAAAAGCAGAGGCATCACCCTGCCAACAAAAGTGTTCATAGTCAAGGCTATGGTTTTCCCAGTTGCAATGTATGGCTGTGAAGGCTGGACCATAAGGAAGGCTGAGTGCAAAAGAATTGAGGCCTTTGAAGTGTGGTGCTGGAGGAGACTCCTGCGAGTCCCTTGGACCGCAAGGCGATCAAACCGGTCAGTCCTAGAGGAGATCAACCCTGACTGCTGTTTAGAAGGCCAGATAGTGAAGATGAAACTCAAATTCTTTGGCCGCCTAATGAGAAAGAAGGACTCCCTGGAGAAGAGTCTAATACTGGGAGCAATAGATGGCAAAAGAAGAAGGGGACGGCAGAGGATGAGGTGGCTTGATGGAGTCACTGAAGCAGTTGGTGTGAGCGTAAGTTGACTCTGGGAGATGGTGGAGGACAGGAAGGCCTGGAGGAATGTTGTCCATGGGGTTGCGATGGGTCGGACACGACTTCGCGACTAACAACAAACTTAATAACACCCTAAATCTTCCATTCTGCATTGATATGCCATTCTGAAGTCTCATTAGATGAAGGCATATCAGAAGAAATGTTCGCTTCTCAGTGTTGATATACAGAAGACAATGATGATTGGCCCCAAGGAGTTTGGTGCAAAACGGAGGTGGCCAGCTTGTGGTCCTCTAGATATTTTAGGTACAACTCCATTCATCCCTTGTACTAGAACTGCTGGCTAGGGCTGATGGGAGTTGCAGGCCAAAACATATGGAGGGCTATAATTGGCTCATCCCTGGTGCAATGAAAGCATTATAACACTGTGCTTTGTAGAGTAGCTGTACCATGGGAAATGTCTTAGTCTAGTATGATTTCTCTCAGGTGAAAATCTCATTAAGACAAAGACGACATTGTGCAAAGTGCAAAGGTTAATCCAGAACTGTGATACAGAGCAGCAGTAGCAGATATTTAATCAGAAAAAAAAATTGTTGAAAGAGGGAAATTATAGAAACATGTTTTGTTTTACCCAGTTTAGGGATTAACACTAGCAGTTAGAACTACCGGGCCTCAGTTAAGACAAATATCAGAGGATGGTGGGAATTGCTGTTTCAATACACACATCTCTTTATATACATACATACATAGAAAATACATAAACACAATCTCACCTGTTTACAGGCAAGAATTGATTCATTATCATCAGCATAATCATTTACATACATTCTGCATTTCTGAACCACCCAACAGCTGCAGACGTCCAGGTTAAAAGCAAAGACAAAGCTTAACACTGTAAAACAGCCAGTTGCAGCACCACATAGGAATTAAGGCAGTCGATTCAGCAATGGGACTCTTTGTATGCGCAATCTGTATATGCCCAGAAATCCACTTGCAAGTGTTCTGCCACATTTCAGCATTGCCAGTAAACACAAGTCCAGATAAAGTACATGCAGATAAAGGGCAGGCTTGCTTCTTTGTGGGTAGGGGCAGCAGAGCAAGCAGGAGGCTATAATGGTAATAGCAAAACCTGCCCTTCTACCAGCACTAGGTGGAATACTTTGGCTGTCAGGAATTCTGTGGTATGTACTGCAAGCGCAGTGCCACTTTATTGGCAAGACCCCCATTCCCCAGCATTTCTTCCAATACAGAAGCTGCTTTCTGCACAGATCACAGTTTTCTCATGGCTTGTAGCATCACATTGTTCTCCTTGGTGAAGCAGGAGTAAAATTTTCTCCAGCACTAGAGGGCAGTGTTGCTCAACTCTTCCTATTGTTTTCACAGCTAGGAACATAAGAGATACAATTCTGGAAGGAAAATATGATAAGAGTCCTTCAACTTTGAAGGCTGTGTAGAAGTGGGAAGTGCTACCCCAGATAGTATGCAGACATCTGGGCAAATCCCCTAATTTACAAAGAAAGAAGTGAAGCTACACAGGTTGTTTATTCCTCCTTCAGGAGTAATAGAAAGAAAACTAGGGAAGCATAGATGCTGTGGGTTAATAAAGAAGAACATGAAGATATTACTGCAGAATCTGTGGAGGGTGGGTATCTCATATTGCTTAGGATTGCTATGGGCATTGTGGCTTTTTAGGCACAGGTTTGGTGCACCAATTTTAGAGCAGCTATCCCACTTGTCCCCTCATAATTCCTGGGAGAGAACTTTGGGTCGGGCATTTGACCAGTCAAAAATGATTGATTGACTAGCCAAATACTGTCAAAAATTGTCAAGCAGTTTTAAAGAATTAGTATTATCAGAACAGAGAGAGAGAGAGAGAGAGCGAGCGCGAACAATTAAGATAGCGATCCTGCACTGCCCTAGACAGCATCTAGAGGACCACAGAATTTTTTTGCGTCCTAGGTCTGTTGTCCCCTTCATGGATCACTGCCTTGTCATGGTGAAGGGGATTGTGTAGCTCAATGAATCTATGAGCTATGCTGTGCAGGGCCACCCAAGACAAACAGGTCATAGCAGAGAGCTCTGACAAAACGTGATCCACTGGAGAAGGAAATGGCAACCCGCTCCAGTATCTTTGCCATGAAAACCCCATGGACAGTACCAAAAGGCAAAAAGATATGATGCCAGAAGATGAGCCCCTCAGGTCAGAAGGTATCCAATATGCTACTGGGGAAGAGTGGAGGGCTAGTACTAGTACCACCAGAAAGAATGAAGCTGATGCTGTAAAGATCTATACTGCATAGGAACCTGGAATGTAAGATCTATGAATCAAGGCAAGCTAGACGTGGTCAAACAAGAGATGAGAAGACTGAATATCTACATCTTAAGAATCAGTGAACTAAAATGGACAGAAATGGGTGAATTTAATTCAGATGACCAGCAGATATAGTACTGCGGGCAAGAATCCCTCAGAAAAAATGGAGTAGCCTTCATAGTCAATAAAAGAATAGGAAAAGCAGTACTGGGATACAACCTCCAAAATGACAGAATGATCTCAGTTCAAATCCAAGGAAAACCATTCAACATCACAGCAGTCCAAGTCTGTGCCCCAACCACTGGTGCTGAAGAGGCTAAAGTTGACCAGTTCTATGAAGGCCTACAACACCTTCTAGAATTAACACCAAAAAATGATGTCCTTATCATCATGGGGGATTGGAATGCTAAAGTAGGAAATCAAAAGATAACCAGAATTACAGGCAAGTTTGGCCTTGGAGTACAAAATGAAGCAGGGCAAAGGCTTAGCAGAGTTTTGGCAAGAGAAACACTAGTCATTGCAAACACTCTTTTCCAACAACCCAAACTAAATCACACAGGGGAGGGAGATGTGCATCAGGGTGCTATGTCAACTGATGACAAGTGATGGACCACAGCAGAGAAAAAACCTCAAATAGGGACTAATAACAGTATCCCAAAAATGCAGGAAGAAAAGCAGATGACAATGAAAAGGCAGAAATGCTTAACTTCAGGATGGCAGCTGAAGGTCAACAGACAAATGCTCAAGGAGCACCTTGATGAGCTTAATGCATTCAAATCTCTGGGACCTCATAAGCTTCTTCCCAGGGTCCTAAAGGAACTGGCAGAACTCTCTGAACCAATATCTGTAATCTTTGAGAAATCTTGGAAGACAGGGGAAGACAGGGGAAGTGTCAGATGACTGGAAAAATGCTGATACTGGCCCATTCTACAAGAAAGGGAAAAAAGATGAACAGCAGAACTGCAGACCAGTCAGTCTGACATCAATCCCTGGGAAAATACTGGAGCAAATTATTTAAAAAAACATTCTGTAAGTACCATGAAGAAAATGCAGGGATGAATAGAAGCCAACATGGATTGCTTAAATATAAGTCAAGCCACACTAACGTAATCACATTTTTGACTGAGTAACGCCCTAAATAGACAGTGATTACAGGAACATAATTTACCTAGACTTTAGCAAAGCATTCGACAAACTGCCCCACAACATCCTGATAAAAGGTGGGCTTGACAGAGCTATTAGATGAGGAAGTCCAGGCAACAATAATTAAATTTGCAGATGATGCAAAACTGGGCAGAATGGCTAACACCCTGGAAGACAAAAAAGAAAAGAAAAAAGATGTAGGGTGACCTATGGAAGCTAGAATGTTGGGCAGAAAGCAATGCAATGAAATTCAACAGGGAGAAATGCCAATACCTTGGTGGTGGGGGAAAACAAATGCACCTCTACAAGATGGGGGATACTTGGCTCAACAGGATCAAAAAAGAAAAAGATCTTGGAGTTGTTATAGACAACAAGCTAAATGGATGCAACTTATGAGAAGCTGAGAGATCTGGGCACGTTCAGCCTTGAGTAGACTATGAGACTAACACTTTACAAGTACCTGAAAGGCTTTTACAAAGAGGAAGGAAAAGACCTCACTCATCCCTGAACATAGGACATGGAACAACAAACTTAAGCTACAACACACCAGATTCAGGCTAGACACCAGGAAAAACTTCTTAACTGTCAGAGCAATACAACAGTAAAACCAGTTGTCATGGGCTCTCCCCTGCAAGAGTCATTCAAGACAAAACTGGACAGTCATCTGAGTGGGATGGTATGATTTGGCATTCTGTACCAGCAGGGAAATGCACCAAGTGCCCTTCTTCACCCCTTCCAACCCTACTCTTCTATGAATCTATGACACAGAATAACAGGTTCAAGTTACAGGAAGCCAGCTTCCTGTTGAACATCAGGAAAATTTCCTGACTGTTAAAGAAGTACAACAATGAAACCTAAGGAGATTGTGGGCTCTTCCATATTGAACGCATTCAAGATGCAACTGGACAGCATCTAAGAGGGATGGTTTCACTTGAACAGAAGTGACCATACTGTGTGATAGTATCTTAACAGGAAAAAAAACCTGTGGGACTGATGGTATGTATAGTCCCCCTTAGCGTAAAATGGGGTGAGGGGAGGAAAAAAGAGATGAGAGCTTTCACACTTTTCCATGTGTTTTAAGCCCTCCAAGAGCCTGATGACTGAAAAAATTACTCCCCAATATTTGTAAAGATGAATCTGCTCAACTGAGTGGCCATTTATTTGCTAACAATGTCTGGAATGTTTTTGAGTAAAAACTAAAACTTTAGATTTGGTATAGTTAATCATCCACTTTTCAGTTTTACTCTCCAGTCACTGTCCAATCACTTAATAAGTAGCTCATGCATGGCATCATCTGCATATAATAAAATAGGCAAATGTCCATGTGCATGCTTGGGAGAATGGCATCAGCTACTTTCAGTAGGTAAAGCAACCCCCAGTATGGAGTGAGCCAGGTTGAACCTGCCTGCCATACAGCTGTTAAAAATTATGAAATGATCACCTCAATATGAATTCAATCTCATTTTTCAAGAGCATGCAAAGCCCTGAGTCAGGATGGCTGAATTTCTCCCACAGAAACTTCATGAACATCTCAAATTCTTTTCATCACAGAAAATAAGAAAATCATGAACTTTGGTAAATTCTTATCAGAACAAACTGGAAGAAAAGGACGACCCTCGATACAGCCCTATTTTTGGCCCTAGATGCAGTTATAGCTGGGGCCAAAAATAGAACCTTTGCCAAGCTATTGGGTTTGTCCCTGATTGATGCAGGGAGAGATCAAGCTGTCCTCTTTCCTATTTTTGTGAACTAATTCTATCATAATGGAAATTTTTAAAATGTAAGTTGCCACCTGGGCAGTGGAATGCTTGGCTTAATTGAATGTTTCACTCTGGTAAGAGAACAGGTAATAACCCTGGCATGCTGTTTGTGGCAATTAGGAGGAAAGACTGACTTTTAGTGGCTCTGATCTGGATTGGAACTCTTTAGCTTTCTTTTCTGTAAAACGTTGTGGGTTATGTGCAGTCACTCAAACATCACATGACTAATACTATATATATTATTACTAGCAGAGTAGTATGTCACATGTCTTGTTTTCATGTCACTGCTTTAGGCTACTAGATTTATTCTGTGGCTATTGAAGTTCCATAAACGCCTTTTCTTTTTCTAGGTACGACATGGTAACAAATGCACTGTACCTGAAAAATGCCCCTGTTTTTACAATGGTCAAGAGTATGCTCCAGGAGAGTCCTTGACAAAAGACTGCAACATTTGGTAAGCAATGGCCTTGTTTTTCATTGATGATCCATTGTTCCTATTTAGAATGATAATGTTATGGGGAGTATCAGTAAATTTTCACATTTCTCAATTGTTATATTTATCTTATATTTATACCTACAGGTCAATAACTGTTCCAAAAAAACTTAAATTTGAATGGACTTATTTGCATCATCCTGTTGCCAGCAACTCAAAATGTTGCTTTCATTTATTTATAATGCTGACCTTTGTTAACTAAGGAAGGTATCATTTTTGTGTTAAAATATACCTTGTCACACTTGTTTACAATGATAAACTCCAGAGAAGTACAATGTAAGTCTATTGCAGCAAAACCAATAAAGTGTCAGACCCCTTTAAATAGTAATAAATGTATTAACACAGAGAGTATACTCTAATAAATGTGTTTGTGGCACAACACAATTCTTTACTGAGATACCTGGAAGAGCATCCTTCAATAAACAAAGTGATCCCTCTAAGTCAGGGAGGGAACTGGAAGTAAAAGAGAGCCCTTCCGTGCAAAGCATCCAAGGCAGTTGTGGCAAGAGAGGAAGAAGGGAAAGGTTGAAAATGACGTGTAGAGGGAAACAGATTAAACTTTTGTTGGGCCCTGTTGTGGGATCCTGTTGACATCAACATATCAAATATCCTGAAATTTCTTATGTGGGACATTGTCATAAAATGTCTCACTTCCCATTTAAAAATCCACCAGGAAGGTAACAGTGATTAAGATGCAAAGAAATATGAACAAATCACAGTAAAATCAGAAGCAGGTATCTCAGTAATAAGCTATGAATATGCTGTACACTGTTGAACAATGTACCTAGGCACACGGAGGAATCATCTGTCTCCCTGCATGCTGCTCCTCCTTTTGCTTATCGGATGCTGGTGGGTAGAGTTTTTAGGAATTAGAGGTGGGAGTCTTGTGGCTTCTTTTGGTAAATAGTTGTTTCCTCGCAGCTTATGACTTAGCTGATTTCATCAAAGCTGAGCCAAACTTGCCCATTTCCAGTGAAATTGCAGGTGCCATCCTACATGGTTTTAAACATCCTCATTTGTGTCTTTAATGTACATTCCCACTGGAAACAAGCTGCATCCATCCCAAACTGAGAGAATTAGCTTTTGGAGTCCCATAGAGAAGGGTGCTGATTGCTGGAACTTGCACTGTGACAACTAATCAGATGTAAAAAGGCACTTTAAAATATCCCTAAAAGGCAAATTATGAATCAAAATGAAAAAACAATTTAACAGGAACAGGTCCCAGAAAAAAGTGACTGTTCTTGGTAAACTAAAGCCAATGGAGCTTGTGGTACCCTACACAGAGCATGTTTTCTTATGATGTTTCTGGTTTCTTACAAGTAAAAAGCACTGTGAACACAAAAAAGCAGGATAACGTCTTAATATACATGCCATATTCAACATATACGGGTCTTCGGACAGCAATAAAAGTGTTTCCATAAGAAAAACATCTGCACTGAGCAGATTATTACACATAATGTAATGTGTAATGTCCAGTCCTTTTCTGCTAATAAGAAAGTGGTGAAGATTTTTTTACATAAAGCAGAGAGAACGTATTTCTGGTAACCTAACTTACTGTTTATAGAACTTTATGGATTCAATGCACACTACATAAATGTATGTCAGACAGTTCACTTCTTCAAAGGAGAAAATTATTGGTTTTTTAGAAGCACTTCATAAAACCTACTGGGCACAGTCCAGCCAAAAGGGATCCACCATGAAATTGTGTAGGTTTCAAGGATTTTAGTAACATCTGCTCAACTGTAGGTTCTCAACTACAGGCTGGGTGGAAACTAGTAGGTTAGGGATGCAGTTTGGGGAGAGATGGAGCCAGGTGTCATGTCCATTAGCTCACAGAGTCTGTGTCAAAAGGAACATCCTCAGAACAGGAGGCTGAAGCACTAAGTCTTTCATGATTTTTGCTTGCAAGATAGCTGCCTGCCTGCCTGGATGAACTAGTCAGTTCTGTTTTTCCCCAGATTCCATTGTTTAAAAAATCTTAAGTTAATTCTATCCCATTTATGATGAAATATGAAAATGTTGCTACTTAGCAGCAAGCAAATGGGACAACATTCTTACTCATCTTCCCTTCTATCTCATTCTATCCCATTTCCATATCAGTTTGTTAATTTTTTTAACAGAAAGATTCACAGTGTATAGCTTTTCTTATGCTGTTTTCTTTAATGGATGGAATTTGTTTGTGGTTTTCCCCAGTGTAGCCATTTTATTTGCATCAGAGAACAGTACCACAGTATCCAGAGAATTGTAAAAACTGAAGGATAACTATTCTGGTTCTTGTATTAGTTTGGGAAGTATGAATTCATATTAAAAATTCATCTTAAAATCTGAGCAGAGAAGATACAGCTGCTATTGCTGCTCTGGACACAGAGAAGGACTTCAATAAAATTTACTGGAAATTCATTGTTGCTACATTAAGAAATGTTGGTTTTTCCCAAGAACTTTTGAAATGGGTCCAAATCCTGTATCCATTTGCATTAAAGTTATGTCTAGTTATTTTTATCCAGTTTTTTTTCTGATTTGGGATAGGTGCTAGACAGGGATGGCCGCTTCTTCCTCTGATATTTGATCCATGATTTGGACCAATAGCATGCACTGTTAGACAGAATGATAGTATTCACTGCTTTGTACATAACTGCTAAACAGTCAAACTTTCTTTCTTTGCACATAATATTTTATTTTTTAACTCTAGCAATCTCTTCCAGTTTTGATGGAGGTGATTAATATTTTTGGTTACTGGAGTCATTTAACTGGTCAAAATCTAATAGTCCTCTTATTAATGCAGGAAAAAAGCCACACCATAAAACACATAGGCTACCATGTCTATACACTAAAGCTCAGAGTATGGGAAATAAACAGAATGAACTTGAACTCCTAATACATGAAGGCAAATACTTGATAAGTATTACTTAAGGAATGAGTTCCGTGATTGGAATAACACAGTTAAAGGATACACGTTCATTATGGATTCCACAACATGGCTTCCACAAAAACAGGTCCTGCCAGATGAAACATATGGAATTCTATGACAAGTTTTCGAGATGGCTAGACAGAGGGGATACAGTGGATGTGGTTTACCTAGATTTCAGCAAGGCCTTTGATAAAGTGCAGCATGATATCCTGGTTGAGAAATTCAGGAGTTTTGGGATAGATTGATGCACTGACCAATGGATTAGGGCATGGTTGACTGACCAAAAGCAGAAGGTAACCATTAGTGGGGAATCATTGGGATAGTGGCCAGTGACAAGTGGGCTCCCACAGGGTTCTATTCTGGGATCAATCCTGTTCAATCTTTACATCAATGACCTGGAAGAGGGGGTGACCAGTCTGCTGATGGAATTTGCAGACAATACTAAAATGAGGACGGCGGCCGCATCTGAGGAGCAGGTACTCAGGATCCAGAAGGATCTGGACAGACTATGGAAGTGGGCAGGGGACAAGAGGATGGGATTCAATGGGGATAAACACAAGGTCTTGCACTTGGGGTATGGGAATGGGTGTTATAAGTACAGGTTAGGGGACAAGTGGCTGGAGAGCAGCACTTGTGAAAGAGATCTTGAGGTACTGGTTGACTGCAGGCTAAAGATGAATCAGCAGTGTGACGTGGCAGTCAAAAGGGTGAGTTCCCTTGGTTGCATAGCCAGAAGCATGGCTTCTAGATCAAGAGAGGTATTATTACCACTCTATACCACTCCATACCACTCCACTCTAGGTGGAGGAGATCACGGGGTGATTCTGACCAAACACACTTAAGAGCCCATTATCGGGCCTATGCTGTGGCAGTGAGGATGGCGAAGAAGAAATTCTTCTCCGTTTCCATTGCTCCTCACAATGCCATCCGGCGGAGCTTTTTCGGGTGGTGCAGGGGCTGATACATCCAGGCCCAAAGAAAGATCTTGTGCCACCCTCGAAGGCCCGCTGTGACAACTTTGCCAAGCATTTCAGGGAGAAAATCGCTCAGATTCGCCATGAGCTTGACTCTGCTATTGAATCAGATTCTACTGGGGAGATGCCATCGACACGCACGAGTCCACAATTAATGGATGAATTTCAGTTGTGGAGGGCTGATGATATGGACAAGGTGCTTGGACAAGTACGTCCTACCACTTGCTTACTTACTTAAGAAAGCCAAGGACGGGATTGGGACCTGGATCCTGGACGTGGTCAATGCCTCTTTAAGAGATGGCTGGGTACCTGCCCCTTTAAAGGAGGCAGTAGTCTGGCCAGTCCTAAAGAAGGCATTCCTGGATCCAGAGTGGCCACCAGTTATAGACCGGTGGCCAACATCCTGTTCCTGGGCAAGGTGCTAGGGCAGGTGGTGGCGGGACAGCTCCAAGCACTCTTGGATGAAACTGATTATCTGGACCCATTTCAGTCTGGCTTCAGACCCGGGTATGGCACTGAATCTGCCTTGGTCGCCCTGTACGATGACCTGTGTAGGGAGAGAGACAGGGGGAGTGTGTCCCTGTTAGTTCTCCTGGACCTCTCAGCGGCTTTCGATACCATCGACCATGGTATCCTTCTGAATAGGCTAGCGGGATTGGGAGTTGGAGGCACCGGGTGGTGGTGGTTCCGCTCCTATCTCAATGGCCGATTTCAGAAGGTGGTGCTGGGGGACTATGGCTCTGCGCCGTGGCAGTTATGCCATGGAGTTCCACAGGGGTTCATTTTGTCCCCTTTGTTATTTAACATCTACATGAAACCACTGGGAGAGGTCATCAGGAGGTGTGGGCTGCGGAATCATCAGTACGCTGATGATACCCAGCTCTACCTCTCATTTTCCACCAATCCAGGTGAGGCAGTGGCTGTGCTGAACCAGTGCCTGGCCAAGGTAATGGGCTGGATGAGGGCCAATAAACTGAAGCTCAATCCAGACGAGACCGAGGTCCTGTTGGTGGGTGGCTCGGGCCTCGGGATGGGGGACTTGGGCTTTGTCCTAAATGGGGTTGCACTCCCTCTGAGGGACAGGGTTCACAGCTTAGGAGTGCTCCTCAACCCTGAGCTGTCTCTAGAAGCTCATGTGACGGCGGTGGCAAGGAGCGCCTTCCTTCAGCTTCAGCTGATACATCAGCTGTGTCCCTTCCTGGAGAACAATTGCCTGGCGACAGTGATACACGTGCTGGTAACTTCCCAATTAGATTTCTGTAACGCGCTCTACGTGGGGCTACCCTTGAAGATGGTCCGGATACTTCAATTGGTGCAGAATAGAGTTGCCAGGTTGCTGATGGGGACTGGGCATTGTTCTCATTTAACCCCAGTTCTCTGTTAGCTCCACTGGCTCCTGATTGAAGTCCGGGCCCAATTCAAGGTGTTGGTTATGACCTATAAAGCCCTAAACGGCTTGGGACCTGGATATCTAAAGGAACACTTGCGCCCATATATGCCCTCCCACCCCTTGAGATCAGCAACGGATGCCCTTCTCCGGGAACCCTCTGTGAATGATATTAGGAGGGTGAGTACCCGGAGGAGGGCTTTCTCTGCGGTGGCGCCCCATCTATGGAATGCGCTCCCCAGAGAGGTCCACCTGGTGCCATCGTTATTTGTTTTTCGGCACCAGGCTAAGACCTTTTTATTTAAAACTTATTTTAATTGCTAAATTATTTTATTAATTAGGATTTTAAAATTTTTAGCCGAGAATGCACCGGGGGTTTTTAAATGTTGTTGTTTTTTTTCTTTTAAATTGTTATATTATTATTATTTATGTATGTTTTATGTATTCTTTTTGAGCCGCCCCGAGGCTTTGTTGCGATGGGGGTGGCATAGAAATGTTTTAAATAAATAAATAAATAAATAAATAAATAAATAAATAAATAAACTACTCTGGTGTGCACACAACTGGAGTATTGTGTTCAGTTTTGGGTCCCTCATTACAGGAAGGATATGGCCAGGTTGGAATCAGTGCAGTGTAGAGCCATGAGGATTGTGACTGGATTGCAGGGAAACTTGTATGGGGCGAGACTGTGGGAACTGGGTCTTTTTGAAGAAGATGACACTCTGAGGGGATCTGTTGGTGACATACAGGTATTTGAGGGGGTGTCACAGGGAGGGCGGGGTAGAGACCTGTTTTCTCCTGCAGGGGAGGGCAAGACATGTTCCAATGGAGCAAAGCTCAAGGAACCAAGGTTCAATGTGGATAGCAGGAAGTACTTCCTCACAGTTAGGAGCCCTTGGGTATGGAATGGGCTTCCACGGGAGGTGTTTGAAGCTCCATCAGTGAGGGTGTTCAAGGATAGGCTGGACATCCACATAGTAGGCATGTCATGTGTAAAGCTGGCTGGAGCCAGGGGCCAGGCTAGATGGCCTAGGAGACCCCTTCTGACTTGCTCTGTTCCTAGGTTGTTCAGTTGCAAAGTCATGTCTGACTCTGTGTGACCCCGTAGACAACATTCCTTCAGGTTCTCCTGTCCTCCACCATCCTCCAGAGTCCATCCAGCCCCACACATACCTCCCCATTGACCCCATCCAACCACCTCAGCCATTGCCGCCCACTTCTCCTTTCGGCTTCAATCGTTCCCAGCTCCAGGGTCTTTTCCAATGAGTCCTTCCTTCTCATTAGGTGGCCAAAGTATTTGAGCTTCATCTTCCACATCTGTCCTCCTAAAGAACAGTCAGGGTTGATTTCCTTTAGGATTGACTGATTTGATCTCTTTGCAGTCCAAGGCACTCTCAGGAGTCTTCTCCAACGCCACAATTTAAAAGCATCAATTTTTCAGCATTCAGCCTTCCTTATAGTCCAACTCTCACAGCCATTCATTACAACTGGGAAAACCATAGCTTTGACTATACAAACTTTTGTCGGCATGGTGATGTCTCTGCTTTTTATTATGCTATCTAGATTTGCCATGGCTTTCCTCCCCAGGAGCAAGTGTCTTTTAATTTCTTGACTGCACTCACCATTGCTGTGATCTTGGAGCCTGATAAAATAAGATCTGTCACTACCTCCATTTCTCCCCCTTCTATTTGCCAGGAAGTGATAGGACCAGATGCCATGATCTTAGTTTTCTTAATGTTGAGTTTCAAGCCAACTTCTGTGTTCTCCTCTTGGCTCTTTAGTTCCTCTTCACTTTCTGCCATTAGAATGGCATTGTTTGCATATCTAAGGTTGTTGATATTTCTCCCAGCAATCTTAATTCTGGCTTGTGATTCATCTAGCCCAGCCTTTTGCATTATGTACTCTGCATATAAGTTAAAAAAGCAAGCGGACTTCCAGTTGACGTCATGGCGAGATGGCTATGAAGAATGGGGGCTCTGTCCTTCACATTGAATCTGTTCGACAGTGGGCCAAGAGAGGCCCATCCAAGCACTGTTGGGGCAGGGATTAGAAGCTCAAGCACACTTCTGCCTGGTGGGGAGTGGCGGCTCCCCATCAGCCTGGAGAAACTTGGGATTTTCTCAGTTGAATGGGACAGAGGGGGGTGCATCCCCCCCAACAAGCCATCGATGCCAGATTAACAGCAAAGAATAAAAGCTTGAAATACAATGGACCTGCTGGATGAGCATTTCAACTTTTTAAAATACTTCCCGTGAAAGAACTTCTGAAGCAAGTATCAATTTGAATAAAAAAAAGAAGAGCCCTCTTGATGGAGGGAGGAATGTCCTCCCCACTGTGGAGTTCAAGCAGCGACAAAGCTAGGGGAGATTAAGTGAGACTGGGGAAATTTGAGACTTGGAAAAGAGGAGATCCTTTAATCTCCCCAAGGGCAAAGAATTAAATCAGAATCTATTGTAGATTAATTGACAGAAAAGTTTCCTTTGGTTTTGCTCTCTTTGGAGATTTTTTCCCCCTTTGTCTTCATTATACCAACAAACAACTCTTCACTGCCACCCTGTGGTTACTCTATTTTTAACAGATATACTGTGTGCCAAAAAAACCCAACAACAACTTTTTTTTCTTTCTCTTTCTGGAGGACTTTTTGCTGTCATCTCGTGGCCATTCAGTAAAATTATTATCACTATGAAAAAAACTCACCCGTCATCTTCAGCACCTGCGTTTGCTATGCAAAGCCCAACTCACTGATCTAAAACTGCGGATGTGGAAAAATACCGAAAAGACTTACAAGTGACACTTTTGGCAATACAAGCATCCCTAACATCTATGCAAACATCTCAAGAGACTATGCAAAATTCTGTACAAAAATTTACATCAGAACAAAGGAATTTGGCTGTGGAACAAGAGAAAGAATGGATAAATTGAATAGTCATGTCAGGGATGTATGTAACCAACTAGCAGATGTTCGACTTAAAACAGAACAAAACATACAAAAGATTCAAGATGCCCAAAAGAAATTGAAGATGTCAAAAAGTCTGGAGAGACAGATAAAGAAATACAATTATTAACACAAACAAATAAGTCATTATGGGATTTGGTTGCTATACTAGAGATGGAGAAGGCGTCTAATTATCTAAGATTTCAGAACATACCAGAGGAAAAAAATGAAAACTTAAGGGAATTAATGAACACTATGCTGGCAGAGGCTCTGGAGTTGCAAAATGAAGAGATGGATAGAGAGATCAACCTGGTTTATAGAGTTAATGCAAGCTATGTTAGAAGACACAAATTACCAAGGGAAGTTCATGTTAAATTTGGAAGAAGATGCGTAAGAGATAATGTCTTGAGGATTGTACATGATAAATCATTAAGAGTTGATGAGCAACATGAGGTGACTGTTCTGAAACAAATACCATGGAGGATCAGAGAAGGATGAAGGAAATATTTATTTCTTACTACAAAGCTGACAAAAAAGGGAATTTTGTTTAGGTGGTTAATACCAGAAGGAATATTCTTTACCTGGAACTCTACAAGATATAAGTTGGATTCAATCTTCAAGGCTCAAGAGTTTTATGAAAAATTTAGAAGCTCGTTTGAAGATGAAGAATTGGCTGTACAAAAAGGAGGAGGAAAAAATGTTGAAGCAATGGATGTAACAACCTATCACCCTGAAGAAGGAGAAATAGCGACCACAAATCAACAAGAAGATGAACAGACACCGGAACCAAAAAAAGGAGGAAAGGTAGAAGTGGGAAGGCGCTAAACATAAATAGATAAATATATATTTTATAAATATCACTTTTAAAATGGAAGGAAGAACCAAACTATTCTCTTTGAATGTAAATAGACTAAACACACCCTCTATGAGGAGAAGGACTCTCTCTCAACTTCAAAACTGAAGCTAGATATAATTTGTTTACAAGAAACACACATTAAGAGACAACATAGTAAGCTTTTGGAATGTCCAAAACTCAGAAAGTTATTTATATCTTCTGCTCATCAAAAGAAAAGAGGTTTAGCATTATACATTAAGGAAAAATTTGATCCCAAATATATTTTGGCAGATGAAGATGGTAGAATCCTGTTGGTTGAAGTCACAATGAAACTCAAAAAGGTGCTTTTAGTGGCGATCTATGCGCCAGGAAGCGTTCTATCAAAAACTACATACTCTACTTTTGCAAATGGATTATCAAACCCTGTGTTTAATGGGAGATTTCAATGCAATCGTAGATAAAAAACTAGACCATAAGAGTGAGACTAAGGAGAAGAAAGGTAGGAGGATACTTCCAAAGTCCTGTTTTAATATAGTTGAAGAATTTAGACTGACAGATGCCTGAAGACACAAAAATTCAACTTTTGCTAAGTATACTTTTTACTCGAATAGACATAGGTCATGGTCTAGAATTGATATGATTTGGATAACCCCAGACTTAGTTCCAGACTTGTTAGAAGCTGAAATAGATACAAATGTCTGGGCAGATCATAATCCTGTAACCATGACACTGAAAGGGAAAACACCCAGATGGGCATTTAACAAATCTCTATTAAAAGATAAAAAGTTTAAAGAAGAAATAAACAAGGAAATGGATTTTTTTTCAAGCTAATAAAACTGAAGAAACCTCTTTGCGAAATGTTTGGGACACAGCTAAAGCCTATGTTAGAGGTCTGATAATAACATACTCAGCAAAAATAAATAAAAAGAGAAAGCAGGAATGATCTAAACTAGTAGAGGAATTGGCGAAGCTCGAACAGGAGCTTCAGGAAGACCCATCCAAAAAAGACTGTAAAACACAAATGAATATTTTAAAACACAAATTGAACCTCTTAGACATAAATGAACTTACCAAAAAAATGAAACTGACCAAACAGAACTTTCTTGAAAATGCTAACAAACCAGAGAGATGGTTAGTTTATAAACTAAAGAAGGAAAAGAGACCAATATATAAATTGAAGGATGGAAAAAGACAACTGCAGGTACAAAGTATGTCAATCAAGAAAATAGTGGAAGACTTTTTTGTAAAGCTGTAGCAAAATAAAGAAATTCCAATTGAGAAAGTTAATGAGTATATTCAAAATGGAAATTTACCAAAGTTGTCAGAGAAATACCAAAAAATATTAAATGAGGAAATAACAATGACAGAAGTAACTGAGGCAATCAAGAGACAAAGGAATGACAAAACCCTGGGCCCAGATGGGATACCAGCAGAGTTCTATAAAGCTTTAGAAGGAATCCTGTCTATGCCTTTTAAGGACATATGTAACACGGTATTGTCAGATGCTAAAATACCGAATACTTGGACTGAGGCAAACATTGCCTTAATACCGAAAGAAGATATGGACTTGATGCAGATTCAGAATTATAGACCTATATTACTTTTAAATGTGGATTACAAAATCTCTGCCTCTGTAATGGCAGAAAGACTGAAGAAGTATTTAACAGACTTTATACATTCAGATCAAAATGACTTTCTACCTAAAAGACAAATGCAGAATAATAAGAGAATTATTTTGGATATTTTAGAGTATTATGAGGTTTACTCTGAAAAACCAATGGCATTATTGTTCTTGGATGCACAGAAGGCTTTGATAATGTTAACTGGCAATTCATGAAGCAACAACTAACACAAATGGAATTTGCTGAAAAATTTATTAATGCAATATCAAGCATTTATCAAAAACAGACTGCCAGGATTATAATTAATGGAGAACTTACAAATACTAAAGATATTCAAAAGGGCACAAGACAAGGATGTCATTTATCACCATTGTTATTTATATTGATTTTAGAAGTGCTAAATAGAAATATTAGAGAAGATATGGATATTAAAGGTGCTAGAATTAGAGATGAAAGCTATAAACTGGAAGCATTTGCAGATGATTTAGTTTTTATTCTAAAGGAATCCTTGGTAACAATGTTTAAACTTCTACAAAAGATAGAAGAGTATGGTGAAGATACTGGGATGAAAATAAATAGAGAAAAGATGAAATTGCTAGTGAAAAATCTCATGTTGGAGCAGAGAAAAACTCTGATGGAACAAGTAGATCTTCAAATTGTTAAAAAGGTTAAATATTTGGGAATTTTCCTTACAGCTAAATGTACTACATTGAAATAAGATAATTATGATAAACTACTTAAGGAAATTAAGAGTGATCTGAAAAAATGGGCTAATTTGCAACTCTCATTGTTGGGAAGAATAGCACTAGTTAAAATGAATATATTACCAAAGTTCTCATTTTTATTCCAAACAATTCCCATAAAAATTGATAAAAATTATTTGATGATCTAAACACCCAAATTTCGAGATTTGTATGGAAAAAGAAGAAACCAAGGATTAAATTAAAAATGCTTCAGGAAGCCAAAGGGAATGGGGGTCTTGGCCTTCCTGATTGGATGTTTGTATTATCAAGTTTCTGTCTTAACATGGCTAAAAGAATGGATAACTTTAAGAAATAAGAGAATCCTTTATCTTGAAGGGCATGGTTTGCAAATGGGTTGGCATGCCTATATGTGGTATGAAAAGTGTAAGGTACATGGTTCTTTTTTAAGTCATTATATTAGAAAGTCATTAATGTCGCTGTGGGAAAAATTAAAGACAAAACTGTACACTAAATTACCAAGATGGCTTTCACCTATGGAAGCTCTTGTATATCCAAATACATTGAATTTTGATATGATTGTGAGATATGATGATATCCTGGATAATGATGGAGGATTGAAACCAAACCAAGAACTACAAGAGCAAGGAATTAATATCTCTTGGTGGCATAAGATTCAAATACAATCAAGATTAGTTAAAGATTATAAAATGTGGGGTTTTTATAAGGAGTTAACAACATTTGACCAAGTGATCTTAAAATCACATGAGAAAATGATTAAAAGACTGTATAATTTTCTTTTCGATATGAGAATGGAAGATGAACAAGTTAAGGAAACTATGATAATGTGGGCACAAAATTTTGGATATAATATTGAGTTAGAGAAATGGCAAAAGCTGTGGGAAAGAAATATTAAAGTAACATTAGCAACCTCATATAAAAAATCTTTATAAAATGTTTTATAGATGGTATCTATCACCAAAAAGATTAGCTAAGATGTTTTCAAATACATCAAATGGATGTTGGAAATGCAAACATAAACCAGGTACTTTTTATCATATGTGGTGGACTTGTGATAAGGCAAAAAAAATTGGACTAAAATACATAAATGGCTTGAGGGAATGTTACAAAAACCTTCAATATTTAAAAAGAAGTTTTCTTATTAGGCATAGTACCTGATGATGTTGATAATCAAGCAATGTATTTGATTCTACATGTAATTACTGTGGCGAGGATTGCATTTGCCCAACATTGGAGGAGTGAAGAACCACCTACCAACGAACTGATTTTAAAAAAGATATTGCACTGTGCGGAAATGGACAGATTGACTTTGTCTCTGAAGAAGAAAGAGGATACATACTTCTATCAAACTTGGGACTCTTTTTATTATGGCTAGAGAAATGGGACTATGCATAGATTTAAATATGTTTACAGATTACTATAAAAAAAAGTATGGGGGGCTGACCCAGTAAGTCCGATGTTTCTGATGATTGATTTTTTTAGTTACTTTTTGTTAGTTGGTATAAAAATAATAAAACTTCCTTAAAAAAACGTTAAAAAAGCAAGGCAACAATATACAGCCTTGCCTTACTCCTATCCCAATTTTGAACCATATTGTTGTTCCATATTCAGTTCCCACTGTTGCTTCTTGACAAATACAGGTTCCTCAAGAGACAAATAAGACAGTCTGGTACTCCCATCTCTTTAAGAACTTGCCACAAGGCTTTGGCATAGTCAAAGAAGCAGTAGATGTTTTTCTGGAACTCCCTAGCTTTCCAGTATATGCTGGCAATTTGATCTCTAGTTCTTCTTCCTCTGTGACACCCCACTTGTACTTCTGATAATTCTCAGTTCACGTACTGCTGAAGCCTAGCTTGTATGATTTTGAGCATAACTTTGCTGGCATGTGAAATGAGCACAATGGTACAGTAGTTTGATGGGAATGTAAGCTGACCTTTTCCAGTCCTGGGGCCACTGCTGAGTTTTCCAAATTTGCTGGCATACTGAGTGTAGCACTTTTACTGCATTGTCTTTTAAGATTTTGAATAGCTCAGCTGGAATACTGTCTCCTTCACTAGCTTTGTCGTTGCTCAGACTTCCTAAGGCCCATTTGACTTCACACTCCAGGATGTTTGGCTCAACATCAGTGACCACCCCATCACGGTTATCAGAAATGTTAAGCTCTTTCTTGTATAGTTCTTGTGTGTAATCTTGCCATCTTAATCTCTTCTGCCTCTTTAACATGCCCATCTTTGCATAAAACATTCCCTTCATATCTCCAATTTTCTTGAAGAGATCTCTAGAATTTTCGCATTGTATTGTTTTCCTCTATTTCTCTACACTGTTCATTTAAGAAGGCTTCCTTATCTCTTCTACCTGTTCCCTGGCATTCTGCATTCAGTTGGCTGTATCTTTCCCTTTTGCTTCCTTTCTTTCCACAGCTATTTGTAAAGTCTCCTCAGATAGCCATTTTGTTTTCTTGCAGTTCTATTTCTTTGAGATGGTTTTAGTTGCTACCTCCTGTCCAATGTTGTGCACCTCCATGCATACTTCTTCAGGCACTGTGTATCAGATCTAATCCCTTAAATATATGTGTCACCTCCTTGGAACCCGAGTGGCCTAGTGCTCTCCCATACTTTCTTCAATTTGAGCCTGAATTTTGCAATAAGAAGCTCATGATCTGAGCCACAGTCAGCTCTAGGTCTTGTTTTCACTGACTGGATAGAGCTTCTCCATCTTGGGGTGCAGAACACATAATCAATCTGATTTCAGTGTTGACCATCTGGTGATGTCCATGTGTAGAGTTGTCTGTTTGCAAAGACCAGCATGTTCGCTTGCCAAAACTCTGCTAGCCTTTGCCCTGCTTCATTTTGTACTCCAAGGCCAAACTTGCCTGTAATTCTGGTTATCTTTTGACTTCCTACTTTAGCATTCCAATCCCCCATGATGATAAGGGCATCATTTTTGGTGTTATTTTTAGAAGTTGCTGTAGGTCTTCACAGAACTGATCAACCTCAGTCTCTTTGGCATCAGACTTGGACTATTGTGATGTTGAATGGCTTGTCTTGGATTCAAACTGAGATCATTCTATCATTTTGGGGATTGTACCCCAGTATTGCTTTCCCTACTCTTTTATTGACTTTGAAGGCTACTCCATTTCTTCTGAGGGATTCTTGCCCACAGCACTATACCTGCTGGTCATCTGAATTAAATTTACCCATTCCTATCCATTTTAGTACATTGATTCTCAAGATGTGGATACTCAGTCTTGCCATCTCATGTTTGACCACGTTCAGCCTACCTTAATTAATAGATCTTACATTCCATGTTCCTATACAGTATTGTTCTTTGCAGCATTGGACTTTCCTTCCATCACCAGATACATCCACAACTGAGTGTCCTTTCAGCATTGATGTTGTCTCTTCATTCTTTCTGGCACTATTTCAACTATTAAAAATAGTTATCCTTGCTTTGAAATGCAAGAAGATGACCCAGATAGCCCCATCAAGAGCATCTGGATCAAAACAAATGTGTCAAGGAAAAAGAGGGACATTATAGTCAGAGTCTACAAGCCACCACCCAATCAAACATTTGTTAAGCAAACTGCCAGTATTTCAAGGATGTGTGATGTGGTAGCAATGGGGGACTTCAATTAGTGAGGTATCAGTTGGGAGACAAATTTTGATGAAAGTGTCATCAAAGGAAATTCTTGTCATGCATGATTGATACCTTTCTTCTGCAGAAAGTAGAGGTCAGAATTAGAGGATCAGCTATCCCCAGCTTAATACTGAGTAATGAGAATGACTTAGTGGATAAAGTGAAAGTTACAGGAACTCTGCAGAAATGTGACCATGACAAACATGAATTCTTGATTTTAAAGGAAGAAAAATGAAGCATAGCCATACACTTACTTCAGATTTTCTGAAAGCTGATTTTAATAAACTCAGGACAATGATAAGTAAGGTCCTGTGGCAAGTGATCCAAAGAGGAAAAAAGGAGTCCATGATGGGTGGGAGTTTATAAAAAATTAAATTTTGAAGGCACAATTATGAACAATGCCAACAAAAACAAAAGTTAGTTAATGACAAAATAAATCAATATGGCTTCACAAAAAAACTCTGAGCTGAGCTAAGAACAAAAAAGGACGCATACAGGAAGTGGAAGAAAGGCCAGGTTGCAAAAGAAGAATGCAGACAGGCAGCACAGAAGTACAGGAAGGACATCAGGAAGGCTGAGAATATGCTGACATTAGCAAGGGACACGAAAAACAAAAAATACTTTGTTTCAGGTCTGTTCACAGTAAACAACAGAGAAAAGAAATGGTGGTTCAAATTCTCAGTGAGGAGGGAAAATTAATAACAGATAAGCAAGAAAAGGCCAAAGTGTTCAATTCCTAATTTGGCCCAGTCAATTTCAAAAAGGAGGTCAATTATCTTGCTGGCAGAAATTCACTATAAACTGAAGAGTCAGGACTGTAGCATGAGATTAATAAACAAATGGTCATGGAGCACCTAATTTCCTTGAAGGAGTACGAATCTCTAGGACTTGATGAACTCCATCCTAGAGTCATAAAGGAACTGGCAGAAGAAATCTCAGAATCACCCTCTATTATCTCTGAAAAATCATAGAGGACAAGGAAAGTTCCAGATGACTTGAGAAAGGCTAATGTTGTTCCCATTTTCAAGAAAGAAAAAATAGTAGAACCTAGTAACTGCAGGCCACTCAGTCTGACATCAATCTATGGGGAAATCCTGGTGCAGTTAATAAAGAAACCAGTCTGTAAACACTATGAAGACGATGGAGTAATTGCTAGACACCACCATGGATTTATCAAGAACAAGACTTGCCAGAGTAATCTGGTCTTTTTTTATTAGGTAACCTCACTGGTAGGAATATTGTGGACATTAATATTTCAGGAAAGCTTTTTGACAGAGTGCCCATGATCTTCTGACAGAAAAATTAACTACAAGTGGGCTAAATGCAATGATGATCAGGTGGCTTCATAGTTGGTTACAGGCTTCGACTCAGAGGGTGTTTCTGAATGGTATTATCTCAGAATTGGGAGAGGTAACAAGTAGTTACTCTTTGGGAATATTCATCCACAGAATAATATCTCAAATATTCAAGTTAAATGTGAATTAAGATAAATATTGTATCATGGATTATGTATATTTTAAATGAGATTCCTTTAGTTAGGTCTGGCAAGTATTTACAAAATGTAATGTTAGTTTTGGAAATGTTTATGTAGTTCTGTTGCACTCTGAATATTTTTGAAAAAGCTGATCAAAGAGAGAGAATTTAGTATCCATGATCTTGCTTTATACCATAAGGATTATTTGCTGATCTGTAATACATTCTTGTCTTTTTTGTTTAGATTAAACTTTAATGTCCACCCCTGAACATTTTTAGAATCTTCATGTATGGATGCTCTCTGCAAATAGCTTGCATTGACTCTTAATATACCAAAACAGATAGGGTACCTCCTACTGTTATGACAGCAAGAGAGATGTGGTGCACAGCATCACATCAATTAAGAGTTTGATCTATTTTTTCATGCAAAACTAACTATGATTTAAAAAATGTTTGTCTGGTAGAATTGGACAGATCAGCTGATTTTTATTTTGGATCAGGTAGTGCATGCTATTAATAACTCTCTGCCATTTTCTGCTTTGCATGCGCAATATGATTTGTGAACTATGGCTTAATGGACATACAGGCAATAGAAACATTAGCTAGAATATAGGTGGTCCTGCTTCTTTTGTAGCTTCAGAGTTGCCATCCTTATTAGAAGTTATCAGTAACTAAATGATATTAGTTATTATCAGTAACTAAATGATACACTGGACCTTAAGCAAGGATGGAACTCCGAATTGCATTGTTCTGTCTTATCTAATCAATGAATAATTGTGTTGACATCCATCTCAGAAGGGTCAATGGATCTTATTCAGCAAAAATGTGTGCTCTGTGTATATTTTTAAGAAAGGGCTTGCAGAAATTGGAGGTATAATATAGCTAATGGTTTCCCTATCCCTATGTTTGACAAAGTCCAGTTGCTACCTCTGCTTAGGAGAAGGTAATAATCTTTGTGTTACAAAGATCCTTAAAGCAGTTTAATATTTACTGATGTACATTTTCTCCTTAATTATCTTCTTGGAATTTAAGGGAAGGTCAAAGACTATAGATTTTCTGTGCCTCTTTGACAGTAAGACCAATACTGCCATACTGGAAGACAAATAACCGCTTCCAATAATGCAATGGATTAAGGACTCCACTGTGCTTTTAGCTGTTGAATGGGTGATCCCTAAGCATAACTTAGTAATGAATAAATACATAAGGCTTTGGAAAAGCACATGCGTAATTTTTGTTGTGGATAATTGAATAACTTGCTCTCTACCCTATCCCCAGCTCTCTCTATATAGTCATATATTTCATACATATCCATTGTAATTGATCCATTCAAATTAATGTTCTCTTTTTTCTTTTTGTTTGATTCTGAATAAAAAAATGAAAAACATGAACCAAATCAAGTTCTCCCTCATTCTTATTAGTGAGAACTTGAGTCTTGCACGCATTCCTCTATATGCAGACTTTGTTTTGTCCCAGGAAATATTTCAAAGCAGACTTCTGATGACATACAGCACCAGTAATCACTGCTGCTCTTTTGCCCACTTCAGTGTCTGCCGTGCTCGAAAATGGGAATGCACAGAAAATGTCTGTGATGGTACCTGCTCGGTCATTGGCAAAGCCCATTACCTGACCTTTGATGGGTTGAAATACAGATTTCCAGGCAACTGTCAGTATGTGCTAGTTCAGGTAAGAGTTTGCAGGATACTGAATAGCAAGTGAGGAAGAGGCCAACAACAAGTTGTGCTTACCAACTTGTCACCTGGTAAGTATATTTTAATCTGGCAAGAGATGGGTGGGGGCTCTTTTCTGACTTTATCATCAGCTTTAGGGGCACTCAGAAAGCAAAACAACGTGATGTGCATGCATCCAGCATGTGAAGGATAGATTGGAGTGTCTTGTTCTCTCCAGGGGTCACCATCCACTTCTGGTGATCAATGTGGACACAAATGACGTAGCCAGGCAAGGCATCGGCAGGATCACCAGGGTCTTTGAGGCCTTGGGGAAGAAACTCAGGGACCTAAAGGCCCAAGTGGCCTTTTCATCTATCTGACCGGTCTGGGGATTTGGGTCAGGCAGGGATAGGAGGGTTGCTGAGGTAAACAACTGGCTTAGGGTATGGTGCCAGAAGGAACACTTTGGGCTCCTCAACCACGGCATCCAGTTTCTTGCCAAAGGACTTCTGGCAAGGGACAGGTTGCACCTAACCAGGATGGGGAAGAAGTACTTTGGAGATGCTCTAGCAAGCTTTGTCCGGAAGACTTTAAAATGAACCGGGGGGGGGGGGAGTTGGTTCAGGCCCTCCAGAAAATTGTCTGCACTGGACAAGTGTGGGGAGAGTATCCGGGCTCTGGGACCAGGGTTTTAGAGGTACTGCAGGGACTGACAGGACTCCTACAAAAACAGGCCAGATATCAGGGAAGATGGGAGGAAGGAGGAGGCTGAGAACTCCAAAGAAAAAGAAAGGAAGCTGTGGGAAGGAGTTGAGGTGCATGTACACCAATGCTAGGAGCATGGGTAATAAGCAGGGAGAGCTTGCAGCTCTCCTGGAAATAGGAGGGTATGACCTGGTGGGAATCACAGAAACTTGGTGGGATAAAAGGCAAGACTGGAATGTAAACATACAGGGGTATCACCTGTTTAGAAAGGACAGGAAGGGAAAGAGGGGTGGAGCATAGCTTCATATGTGGGGGAGGGATAGGATGCAGTGAGATAGAATGCAGCATATATGGGGATGCGGTAGAGGCAGTGTGGGTGAAACTTAGGGGTTTTGACAGGGAAAGAGAACTGACAGTGGGGGTATGTTATCACCCTCCAGGTCAACTTGAAACCCTGGACAATGTCCTGACAGAACAGATTCCAAGGATATCTTGGGGGAGGGACACAGTAATTATGGGAGATTTCAGTCTCCTGGATATCAGTTGGGAGACTAACTCAGTGGTGACAGCCAAGTCACATTGCTTCCTAGAAGCTATAGAGAGAGAGTTTTTCACACAGGGGGTCCAAGAGGGGGGGGGGGGGGGGGGCATCCTTGACTTGGTCTTGAGTAACAGGGAGGAGCTGATAGACGAAGTACAGATTAGGAGAGCTTCGGATGCGAGTGATCATTCCATCCTTTTCTTTGAGATCAGGGGAATGCGGGCATGCACCAGGTCGAGCACTAGAAGCTGGGACTTCAAGAGGGCCAACTGAAGGCCAGACTGGGGAAAGTCTCCTGGGATAGGTTATTGGAAGGCAAGGGAGTTCAGGAGGGGTGGATAGCACTCAAAAGGGAGGTTTTGGAGGCGCAAGCGTTGATGATACCACAAGTCAGTAAGGTGGGGAGGCTAAGGAGAGCGCCTCCATGGATGCGAAAGGTGGTGGTTAGAGGGATTAGATGCAAGAGGAACCTCCGTAGGAAATGGGTACTGGGGTAAATAGACAAAAGGGTATACCGGGAGGAGGAGGCCTGTTGCAGAAGGGTTCTTTGCAAGGCTAAGTCTGATTACAAGCTGAGACTTGCCAAGAATATCAAGAGCAATAAAAAGGGCTTCTTTCAGCATGTAAATAAAAAGAGGAAGGGGAGACAAGTGGTGGGACCACTAAATAAGGAGAAAGGAGATCCAGTGACTGATACGAGGGAACAGACACAGATACTAAATGACTATTTTGCCTCTGTGTTCTCCCCAAAGCAGGACGGAGGAGAACCACATAGGAGATTAGATGAGGCCGGGGACTTAGGGGCACAGATTAGAGTCACCCCCCCTAGAAGTCGAGGGGATCCTCAGGGCATTGGACATTACAAAGGCACCAGGCCCTGATGGGTTACACCCAAGAGTACTTCGAGAGTTGGCAGGGGTTCTCTCACACCCGCTGGCCTCCATTTTTGAGGCCTCATGGAGAACGGATGAAGTTCCAGAGGACTGGAGGGTGGCATAGTAGAAGGGACATGGGGAATTACAGACCTGTTAGCCTCATGTCCATTGTAGGAAAAACAATGGAAAGGCTCATAATAGCAAGAGATGTAGTGATGCTAGATAGGGAAGGAAGGCTGGCGACCACACAACACAGTTTCCGCAAAAACAGGTCATGCCAGACAAACCTTGTGGAATTCTACAACAAGGTTTCAGTATGGCTAGATGGAGGGGATGCATTGGATGTGGTTTACCTGGATTTCAGCAAGGCCTTTGACAAAGTGCCCCATGATATCCTGGTTGAGAAACTGAGGGGTTTTGGGATATAGGAATGCACTGTCCGATGCATTAGGGCATGGTTGACTGGCCAAAAGCAGAGGGTAACCATTAGTGGGGAATCATCAGGATGGCAGCCAGTGACAAGCGGGGTCCCTAGGGCTCTGTCCTGGGGACGATCCTGTTTAATCTTTTCATCAGTGATATGGAAGAAGGGGTGAACAGTCTGCCGATCAAATTCTCAAACGATACTAAAACTGGGCAGTGGCCACCTCTCAGGTGTCCGAGAGGTGGAATCTCCCTGTAACCCAACATGTTTCCCATTATGTAAATTCCCTTTAATTTAGTGGGATTACTTTATATATAACTGCAGACAGGACTGAAAAACTTTTGATACTTGTATTTTGAATTGCTGAGCCCTACAGCAAGTTAGGCTTGGGTCAAGGAAATATATGTTCAGATTTCCATCTAGGGCAATGTGTGTCATCTACTGTAACCCTGTGGTACAATCAAATATTGTAAGGGCATGCACACTAGATATTTCCTATGAAATTAGAAAAGAATGTGCGATAGACCTAAATGATTGGTCTTTTTTACTTCATTCTTACAGTCACACACATTGCAGCAATTTAGGACTGTGCCACAGGGAACCAAACTCCACATTCCTGTTGAGGTGTATGAATAGAACTTCAGTGGGACTTGCTGTTAAATAAGCATGGATAAGACCAGGGTTTTAATGAGGAAGGTCAGGATGCAAGCCAAAATATCTTAGAGATTATTGTTCCTAAATGCTAAAATATACAATCTGTGTGCATGTTTCAAACATCTCGTATCAATGTCCACATTTTTAAAGGATTATTGTGATGACAATGATGGTGAATTGGGAACCTTTCGGATACTCATTGCCAATGAGGGATGCAGCTACACTGGAGAGATGTGCACTAAAAGGATTACTGTTCTGTTTGATACTGGAGAGATTGAGCTGTACAATGGAGATGTAAGTACAACCCCCCTTTACTGAAACACTAGTGTGGAGTAACAAGCGTTCTAATGCTGTCAGACAAGTTTGAATGAGTACTTCATACTTAGGCCACACCAGCTTTCAGTACCATGCTCCATTCCTAGTTCTGCAGGGATGTTAGGGTACCTAAACCAGGTTTACAAGATAAAAGAGAATTTGGGTACTGCAAAACCAGAACCAGAGCTCCTCAATACTAGCTTAAGAACCTGTTTTTCATGTTGGAGGATGTGGTTCAGTATTTTTTTAAAGATTAGTATCTTATATAAACATATGTGAGAATATTTGTTTAAAATGGTAATACATCACCTTTCATTACCAAATCCCAGGATGGTGTACACAATTCATTAAAAGAACAATTAAAATAAAACACAGTATGCACGTTAAAAGCCATTTGTTATTTATTAAACTTTCTAAGCCATTTGTTGTTTGTTTTGAGCAGCCATTTGTTTGTTTGTTTGTTTGTTTGACTGCATTTCCCTCACATACCAGTTCAACTACTAGTTGAGCCCCTTCAGTGTTGTTTTCAGACCTTAGGGTTTTTTAGAACACCCAGAAGCAAAAAATATTGAAGGAACACTTCAGGGTCCATGATAAGTTCTTTGATTTTCTTAGTATGCAATCATACCCAGATTTCACACAAATGGAATTAGAGTTATGAGTTTTCAAGGAAATGGGAATTTAATATCTCCCAGGAGATATTAGAGGCCAAAACCCTTTTTATTTTCCCAATATTTTAAAGTGTTAAAGTGTTTTAAGCTGGAGTTTTATTTGAATTTGTTGCCTGATGCTGTACTTTTACTTCATTGTACTACCATCCTGGGACTTTTAGTGAAGGACAGTATATAAAAGCTTTAAATAAATAAATAAATTCCAAAATGATCAAATAAAATGTCCCAAAAACATATGCAGAATGACTTTACTTCAGAAATTCTTACATATGCAATTGGGGTGGGGGGTGGGGGGGTGACAATCTTCTGCAGTAGAAATAAGAGTTGAATGCTGCTACGTCTTAGTTTATAAATCATGGACAGCATTGCTTTTGGGATCTGTCCCTCTAAGCTTTCATGAGCTTCTCTTGTGCTTGGCCCAGGCTTCCAAAGTTAGTCAAGTGGAGAGGAAGTCTGTGGATGCTTGAGGAGCCCCAGTTACACAACTAGAAACCTTCTTTTGCATTAGCAGCTTCCCAAAACATTGCAGCGGCTGATGGAAAAAAGATTCTGCTTGTGCAGTGGTTGGAGTGCTTTCCTGGCAAGCCTCTCACAACCAAGCTTCCCACAACAAGGCTGTTTCAGTGCCAGGAGCAGCCACCATTTGAGCAGCTGTTCCTCCAGTATGAGAGCAGTGCTGGAGGGCTGCTTTTCTGGTGAGCCTTTTGCAAGAGCAAGTCTCATGACCAGCCTTCTTTGGTGCCAGGAGCAGCCACCACCAAGGGGCTCCTCCTCAAGCATGAGAGTGGTTTTGCTTGCTCCACTCATGAAGTTTGATTCCCTGTGAGTGCTGAGTGAGCTCACCAGGAACTTGGACTCTAACTGCCACAAAGCATACTGAAGTCCAAGGACCTGAGCCCAGGGAATCCAATGGTTTCCCATCTTTGGACAGATTCCTCATATATCCCTAATTAACTGTAACCCAAACTAAACAGCCATCTAAGTGGGATGGTATAAATTGGTGTCCTGCAACAGCAGGGAGTTGGACCTGATGGTCTTCATGGCCTCTTCCAACTCCAGTATTGTATGATTCTATTCTATGATTCCATGCTGATAAAACCCTATACATTTAAAAATGCATAAAGGGTGTTTTTGTTGACCACTCACTTTAGTTGCCCAATCTAGGCTATTTCAAGGTGTGTGATATGCACAAGGAACTAGGTTTTTCTCTTCCCAACCCTAATCTGAGGCTTAATGTTAACACCAGCACCCAGAAACTATCCCTTTACATTTAGGCAATTTGCAGAAAAGGAGCACTCAGAGTATTCTTGTTGACCAATCATGCTGTCTATCCAACTGGAGCTAGTTCCAGGCTACTAAATATTCAGAGGGATCCAGGTTTTCCAAATCCTAATCCAAACACTAATACCCAGATATAGTCACTTTACATTCAGGTAACATTCACAAAAGCAGAAGTCATTGCATTCTTGTTGACACAAGACATGCTCTTTTTTAATCTTTACCCTAATATCTTGCTTAATCGTAACCCTGAATCCTCATTCCTATCTATTCAGACAACATGTGGAAAGGCAGCTGTCACAGTGTTCTTGATCACCACTCATTCCTTCTGCACAAGTGAGGTTGTTCCTAGGCCCCTAGACATGCATAGGAAACTGGGTTTTCTGAACCCAAACCCTAACCCTAACCTGAATGTTAACTTTATCCTTAACACTTGTGCTTTTCTGACTCTCTGCAGTACAAGATGAGACAACTGATGGACTGTAGGGTGGGTTACAATATTCTAATTTTATTACTTTCTAATCAAATCTGTACACGTTAGCACCCAAAACTGTGTGATTTGTGCAGAATCAGCAAATTTGCTCTGCTTATGATTCTGTGCAAATTAACTGATTCTGTACAAAACCTCGTTTTTTAAGGCATGCGTTGTGCAAATTTCATTAGTGGTAAAAAAAAAAGTGCAAATCATAGCCTGTCTTTGAGATAGAAGTCCGGAGGAACCCCTGACTAGAACTTCAGATCAGAAGTGGGCAGGAAATCCATAGACCTCAAATGAGCTGGATTTCCAGTACATCCCCAGCCACAGCTGCCTTCCAGCTCCTTTTAGAAGTATCTGTACTGATTCCAGGGGATGGTGGAGGACAGGAAGGCCAGGAGGAATGTTGTCCATGGGGTCACAATGGGTTGGACATGACTTCACAACTAGCAACAAGAACTACTGAAACCTTCTGTTATATGTAATACTTTTTACGAGTCAAGGACCAAGCTGAAATATTCATCACATTGTTTCTCAACTGTTCTGGGTTGAAGGTGTAGTAAATATGGCTAATAAAAGAAGAATAGATTTTGAACTGAAGGTTGAAATCAATTGTTTCTGGGTGGGGCATACCATTTGGAGAGAAAGAGACAGTGGGTTTTCCATTTTATTGCTTTTAACCAAAAAATGTTTTCCACTACTTCAAGGGTTAATGGAGCTACAGTCAGCAGCTCAGTAACATTCCTGACTGTTTTCAGAATGCCCCATGCATTTGTCTCATTTCCAATTGCACACATTTATTTATTAGACTGAATGATTCCAAATTTAGTCTATAGAGGAAATTTATGCAAATGAGAAAATGTATCTATATTTGGGGAGAGCTGTGTAAATCTCCTGGTCAATTACTGCCCAATTTGCACAAATTTACCATTGTACAGAGTACCATTCTCAAATGAGAATTAGGCACAAGATGAACAGGAAAGAAACTGGGAAACCCTCCATGGCTTCCTCTCTCCCACACTGCTACACCCCCTGGAAAGAATAGATTTTTCCCTCTCGAAAATGCTGGAAAAAATGGTTTTGGCCAAATGCTATTTTAGAAAGAAGGAATGAGTGGCTGCTGTAAACCAAGCAGGCTGAATTCCAGTTTTAGAGATGTACAGCCACCCTGTTTGCTGGCCTGCTCTTCAGTTTCGTTCAGTTCAGTTCAGTACTATCCAATAACAAAAATCACAACAAGCATTAAAGTATAAAAATATTAACATACAAAATTTAAAAACAGTTCTAAAATGCTTAAAAATCAAATTCCAATATAACTCTGGGAGATGGGAAACAATGGCATTAACATCCCATCATATTTCTTCAAAAGTCTGATAACAGAGGACAGATTTAACGCCATGCCAAAATGATGGCCATGTTGGCACCAGGCAAACTTTAGTGGGGAGGTCATTCCACAATTAGTAGAGAGGGCACCAAGTAGGCCCTCTCCCTTACTCTCTCCCACCAACTGTCCCTTGGAGAAGGCCCTTGTAGTAGGGCCTCAGATGATAATCAGAATATACAGAATACATAGAATATAGGAGGGCATCAGATGATGATCAAGGTATACAGATCACAGAGAAGTCATGTTAGAATGTTTGATGTGAAGCAGGAAAAAAGTCAACCTCACTTTTATGTTTGGTTAGTTCATAAATTTCCAGTAACAAGCACTAACCTATCTCTGAACTGTATCCTTACTGGTCCAGAAAGATTATTTAAACTAAACTTGAACTGAAGATAATTAAAGAGAGGAGTCTTTATTTTAAAAAAACAATCCCCCACCAAAAAAATCACATCATTTTTCTTCACAGAGTTTGTGGATGTTTGCAAATAATGAATATGTTGCTGCACACTCAGTGGAGCAAAGAGAATTTTGCTGGATGTTGTGGGTAGTTTCATGAGCTACATATGCTTTATATGTGGGACATGCAGGATTGTACCCAGTATCATCAGAGCTATGATCTAGTGAGCCTAACAATCATGAGAGAGCCAAGAGTTTCCTCAGCATGACTTCTCCCTTGAAGGAGCTTTTCCCTTTTGTTCAATATCTGGATGACATATAGAAATTCTTGGAAAATGGGAACCTTTATTTATTTTCACTCTTTCAAAAACCTCCTTTCTCTTGAATGAGAAAATCACCTATTTCAGCTTCCTTTTTGTGATCAGGTTTTTCAATTCAGAAAGTCTTTGACCAGGCTGCTTGAGGTCTGTACACTCTGGCATGGAACCTTGATGCCTATGGCCACTGTCATGACCACTGAAGTCTTTTTTGCACTGAAGGAAAAAAATGTATCAGGGACCCTACTGGGAATGCTGAAGCCTCTGGATTTCTTCTTTGAACTAAGGACAGTAACAGTCTGATGGGAGGAAAAGAGAGAGGAGCTGCCTCTGAGCAAGCCAGTGCTGCCCTTTCCTCAGGTTTTTACCCCATTTGGCATCTGCCTAAGGTCCAAGTCACACCTGAGCATCACAATGTCCCAGGAAAGCTTAGAAGCAGCACCAAGTGGGCCACTGTTCACTCAAACAGTACTTTGTAGCCCAAGAACACATTGTACAAATTTCAGATAGTTATTAAAAAATAATAATGCCTGTCACATGGTGAAAAAAAATATCAGTGCATCTATTAGGCTTCCCTCTTTCCAGCCACATACAGCGCAAAGGAAAGAAAGGGCAATCTTTGCCTTACAGGAAGAGAGAAAATAAGAAGAAGCACTTTCCAGAGGGCAGAGTTCAGCTGTTTGCCTTGGGCATTGTAACAGCCAGAAACGTCCCTGAATTCATCATTCACAGACCTCCAGTGTGTTATAGAATTACCATTACCTAAACTTCTGAGAGTGCTGTATTGTCCCTGGAATTCAAATACATTTGCAGTGAAACATGAAGTCACACAATGTGGCATTGTTTGGGGGCTTAATCATAGAAAGTATTAATCTAACCATTTTCCAATCAGGACATTATTTTTAAGCAATGCCAAAAACGTGGGGGTTCAGTTATTTTAGACATGTATATAATGCTTTTCAAAAACTCGTATGTATATTAAACAACAGAAAAATGTTTAAAATCACAGACACACAACCAAATTAAAATTAATAATTCCCCTCCATTTTAAAATGGTTTAAGAATGGGCAAAAATAAGGGAAAATACTTTGAGGGGAAAATGAATATAAGGAGGGGCAGGTGGGGATCCTTACTTGATCGAAGGGCTGAAATGACTTTAGACAAGCAGGTCAGGGCCACTTACAGCAGTGGGTATGTAGTCCAAAGACATACGACTCATGACATGCACAAACTAATATATCCCCATTTACCTCTCCTCCCCACATTCCTTCTGATCCTCATTCCCATTCCCCCTCTCTCACTCCCTCACATCCCTAGTCACCTATTCCAAGCCAAAAGCACATGCACCGCTCTGCCCCAGACTCTCCCCACTGCTGCTGCTTCCACAGTACTTTCAGTCCTCTTCTCACTCAGCAGTCAGATATCAGCAATGCAGTTCACATGCTTAGTCATGCACCTTCCCACAGTGATAACTAGCAAAAAGCGACAGATGCAATGATGGAAGCCACTCATTTTCACTGTTAAATCCTTGCTTCTGCAGAGGCATGGGGGAACAGAATGAGCCCATATTCAGCAGTGGAGCAGAATGTTTCTCCCACAAGTCCTGCTTCACTGTCTGACTCAAGTCTGTGAATCAGAACTTCTCAGCTGACTTGTCAGGCATGGGCAGTGCTCAATGCTTCTATCTATCCATCTATCTATCCATCTATCTATCCATCCATCTATTCATCATGCTTGTATGCCACACCCCATAGCTGTAAGGCTCTCTCGATGGCTTACATTACAATGAGCAGCACTAAATAAAATAATTGAGAATGGACAATAGATGATAAGGCAATAAAAATAGAACAGTAAAAGGAGCAGTAAATATCAAACAATGTAAAGCAATCAATTTATAACAATTCTATGAAATAACAAATTGTCTGGCAGCTAAAATTCTAACATGGCAGTAGCAACAATAAAGCCAACATGACAAACCATTATAAAACCAATTTGACTCATTCACCAAAGTAGTTATGGAAATAAATGTTTTCAATTGGCATCTAAATGAAAAAAAAAAAAGAGAAGACACCTGGCAGATCTCTATTGGAAGTGGAGCTTCTCTTTCAAAGAAGGCCCTTCTCCTAGCCATCTCTCCACTTACTTTATTGCGGTGAGGAATTCAGAGAAGGGCCACTGATAAAGATCTCAGTGATTAGACCAGGATGAGACAGGCATTCCTTCAGATATCCTGGCTCCAAGCCGTTTACAGGTTTGTATGCCATCATAAGCACTTTGAATTGGGCCCACATGGCAACTGGTAGTCACTGTAGCCTGTGCAGGACTGGGATGATGTGTTAGTGACAGCCAGCTCTCGTCAGCAGGCATGCCCCCTGATTTTGGACTAGTTGGATGTCTGGACCATTTTCAAAGTAACCCTACATAAAATGCATTACCATAATCCAGGTGCAAGACTACCAGTACATGGATAACAGTAGCAAGCCTCTGCACAACCAAGTAGGAGTGCAACTGATAAACTAGCCTGAGCTACTAAAAAGCACTCCTAGATACCAAGTCTACCTGAGAAACAAGTGACAACTCAGGATCCAGGAGCACTCCAAGGCTGTGACCCTTGTCCTTTAGAAGTTTAACCCCATCCAGGATAGGTTGAAAATTCTCCAGTTAACTTCCAACTAACAGTACCTCCATCTTGACTGCATTGAGCCTCAGCTTATTGGTCCTTATTAGAGTCACCCCCACGCCAGAAGTCGAGGGGCTCCTAAGGGCATTGGACGTTACATAAGCACCAGGCCCTGATGCGTTACACCCAAGAGTACTTCGAGAGTTGGCAGGGGTTCTCTCACTCCTGCTGGCCTCCATTTTTGAGGCCTCGTGGAGAACGGGTGAAGTTCCAGAGCACTGGAGGGTGGCATCAGTGGCCCCAATTTTCAAAAAGGGTAGTAGAAGGGACATGGGGAATTACAGACCAGTTAGCCTTATGTCCATTGTAGGAAAAACAATGGAAAGGCTCATAATAGAGAGAGATCTAGTGATGCTAGATAGGGAAGGGAGGCTGACAGCCGCACAACACAGCTTCTGCAAAAACAGGTCCTGCCAGACAAAACTTGTGAAATTCTATGGCAAGGTTTTGAGGTGGCTAGATGGAGGGGATACATTGGATGAAGTTTATCTGGATTTCAGCAAGGTCTTTGACAAAGTGCGCCATGATATCCTGGTTGGGAAACTGAGGAGTTTTGGGATAGACCAAAGCACTGTCCGGTGGATTAGGGCATGGTTGATTGACCGAAAGCAGAGGGTAACCATTAGCGGGGAACCATCGGGATGGTGGCCAGTGACAAGTGGGGTCCCCAGGGCTCTGTCCTGGGGCCAATCCTGTTTAATCTTTTCATCAGTGAATTGGAAGAAGGGGTGAACAGTCTGCTGATCAAATTTGCAGATAATACTAAAACTGGGGCAGTGGCCACAACTGAGGAGCAGGTACTCCAGATCCAAAAGGATCTGGACAGGCTATGGAAGTGGGCAGGAGACAACAGGATGGCATTCAATGTGGGTAAGTGCAAGGTCTTTCACTTGGGGCATAGGAATGGGTGTCATAAGTACAGGTTAGGGGACAAGTGACTGGAGAGCAGCACTTGTGAAAGGGACCTCAGGGTGCTGGTTGACTACAGGCTAAACATGAGTCAGCATTGTGATATGGTGGTCAAGAGGGCGAACACCACCCTTGGTTGCATAGCCAGAAGTGTTGCTTCTAGACTGAGAGAGGTATTACTCTGGTGTGCCCACAATGAAGTGCCCAGGAAGACCCTTCTGACTCACTCTGTTTCTATTATTCTATGTCCTTATCCAGTCCATTACCAAGCCCAGGCACTGGTTAAGTACAGTCACTGGCTCACCTGGAAAATCAGAGGTAGAGCTGAGTGTCTGCATGACCTCTCCCAGTGGTTTCATGTACATGTTGAAAAGCATGGGGGGGGGGGGCAAAATAGAGCCCTGCAGAACTCCATAGTACAAAGGCCATGGCACAGAGCAATAGTTTACCAACACCACCATGTGGAGACAGTAGGTCAGATAAGAGTGGAACCACTGCAGAGTGATTCTACTCCTAAATCCCAACCCAGCCAACCTCTCCTCTAGAAGGATACCATGGTCAATAGTATCAAAAGCCGCTGAAGGTTCAGGAGGATCAGCAGGGTCATGGTCCCCCATCTCACATCAGGCAGAGGTCATCCCAGAGGGTGACCAAGACAGTTTTTGTTTCAAAGCCAGGCCTGAAGACTGATTGAAATGTATCCAGAGAATCTGTTTTCTCCAGGGGAGCTTGGAGCTTACTGGCCACAACTTGCTAATGGCTATTGACTATTGGCTAACATCAACTGGGTCTAGGCTACATTTTCAGGAATTGTGTTATCACAGCAGTTTTTAAAGAGAGTGGTACCACTCTGAAGGAAGCATTAGCAACCTTCTGGACCAAAGCACAAGTCCTCTCTTTTGATTTTCCAATCAGCCATGATGGACAAAGATCAAGCAAATAGGCTGGACAGAATGAAGCTGTGCTTCCTTTACAATTCCTCTCCATTTCCTTGGGGATGGACATGGCAGGACATGGTGACACATTATTTCAAGATAGCTGTGGAATGACATG
>NW_025336598.1:91623-132774 GCF_004798865.1 Varanus komodoensis | reverse complement strand
CATGTCATTCCACAGCTATCTTGAAATAATGTGTCACCATGTCCTGCTGTGTCCATCCCCAAGCACTTGACTGAATATGAAATCACCTCACATCCTGAAGTCTTTCCCACATCCCCCTCTTTTTGTTTTGGCACAGATTTCAATATAACTCTTGCTCTCTTCCCAATGATCCCACAGCCCAAGTAAAGTCCAAATTCTTCAATTTGGTCTACTGTATACATTGATGTGGACCCAAAATGGTCAAGACCATGTCATCAGCACAGCACTTGACCTTGTATTGCTCTTCATCCATGCTCAAGTCTTCAATCCTTGAGTCCTGTCCCATCTCCACTGCCAAAATTTCCAATAGAAGAACAAACAAAAGAGGCAGCAAAGGGCACCCCCAGCATGCTTCCCCACTCCACTTGAAAGTCATCAGCCAGTGCTCCATCAATCAAAGCCTCAGCATGTAGTCCAGTATAAATTGGTTGAATCCAAATAATAAAACCTGAACCACAGTCTAAACACTGAAGAGCCCTTAACAAAAAAGGGCCAAGACATACCACCAAAACCCAGGAAAATAAGTGCTACCCCCTTCCTTTTCCTCCCAACCAAGTCAGCTGCACCAGTCACAAAACAAACACCAACTTTCTCAAGCCTTCCTGGAATAAATCCAGTCTAATCTATATGAATCTACTTTTCTATACATTTTCTTAGTCTTTTTCCTATTGTTGAAGTAAAAAAGTTTGTAATCCACATTTAATAATGAGGTAGACCAGTAAGAATGTGGCAAGGTGGGGTTGTTGCCCTGTCTGTATATCAGTGTTATACATGCTTCCTGCCATGCTGGCAGTAATAGTTTCTCTTCCTTAATCTCATCCATTACTTGTTGGAGTGGTAATATTAATTTTTTCTCTATGCATTTATACTACAAAGCAGTGAATTCATCTGGTCTGGGTGCTCTAACTTTTTTAAATTTTCTGATAGCTTGTGATAATTCTTGAATAGTGATAGTATCATTCATTATTTTCCTGTGATCGAATGTAAATTTTTCAAGACATGTTTCTTCTATCCATTCCATGTTCTGAAGTTGGTATTTTTGGTTAACTTTGAAAAAAATGTGATGAACTGGCCATGAATTGCCTTTTCTACATATGTAATTTTATTGTCTTTTTTCACCCCTGTTCCTTTCCATTTCTCTTTTAAGACACTATGCTAAGTATCTTCCAGGTTTATTTGCATGTTAGAAATGTTTTTGTTTCAACTCCTTTTGTATCCAATCTGTCTGTATCATGTCTAATTGAATGCCTGACAGTTAGGACCCCAAGGGTATGGAATGGGCTTCCACGGGAGGTGGTTGAGGCCCCATCGGTGAGGTTGTTCAAGGATAGTCTAGACATGCACATGGTGGCATGTTGTGAGTGGAGTCAGCTGGAGCTGGGGGTCAGACTAGATGGCCCGGGAGACCCCTTCTTACTCACTCTGTTTCTGTGTTTCTAATTTTTAATTAAGTTCAATTAAGGTTGATTTGTCTTGTACTTTCTTATTGTGATCCTCTAGTATTTGAATTAGTTGCAGGAACTTTTTAATTGTTCTAATTTCTCTCTCTTTTTCTTAGATGCTATTGCTAAAAAAATTCCTGTCTACTTTACTAGCGTCCCATGTTGTTGCTGTAGAAACAACACTTGTATTATTTAATCTTTTAAAAAATCAAATTCTTTTTCATATTTTTCAAACTTCCAATTCTTTTTCAGACTTCTTGTAATAAAGATTGTCATTCAATTTCCATCTTCTTCCTTCAATTTGTTCTTCTCATCAAATTATTTCTTTTTTCTTTTTAATTTTTTAAATTTAAAAGCAAAACAACTATAATAAATAGAGCAAGCTGAAGTAGACAAAATTGCCAAGGGAATTCAATACAGATCCAACCAGTACAATCAACCCTCAGAATCTAACCATCAACACTCCATAAAAATGTAATACAAAAAAAATCCTTTATCTATATAACAACAGATCCTCCAATCACTTCAGATCCTCCACTGCTTTCCCTATCTTTTTTAAACACATCAGATCCACTTATCATGTTGCACATTCCTGTAACAATTTTCTTAACAGCATACGCCATCCATCCATTTCTTCATTTTTCAATTGTTGAGGGCTCCAGTGATCTCCATCCAGAACCAGCTGCATTCTTATCTGACATATTCCCTGAAAGACTGTCTGACACTGTATTTTAAGACTCATGAAAAAACTGCTTTGATTCTCTTAAAAGAAAAATTCAATGCATTAATATTTAATAATATCAATCATTCTGTCTCTAAAATACAATCTAAGGAGCTCAGATGACTATCTCTTTTCAGATCTGTCATCAGCTTTCCAGCATCCAATTCAGATTTCCTTCTTGCATTAACTCTCCTCTCCTCTGCACTCCCACCATTCACATTTCTTCATACCTATAAGTAAATTACAATTTGACAGTACAGCTTAAAGCAGAAGAGTTTGGAGAGGAGAGTCAAGAAGGAAGGAAGGAAGGAAGGAAGGAAGGAAGGAAGGAAGGAAGGAAGGAAGGACGGACAGACAGACAGACAGACAAGGAAAAGATGGCGGGTATGGTGGGAGAGAAAAAGGACAAAAGGTGAAAGTGGATAATGCTAGTCAGCCTTCTATTGACATTAGAATTATTAGTCCCATTCTATCTCTATTAAAATATTAGTTTGAATTAGTTTAGTAAGAATTGTTCCAACTTTCATAGCAAGGGGCTTTGACTTATAATCTCCACGTCCAATCGATGGAGCTAATGGTCTTCTGCAAGTTTATTCCTTGCTCTTTAGGATTACTAATTTTTTATTCGTAAGTGGGGCCAGGATCAGCAAAAAAAATCCAAGTTCCATCAGGGAGATAATTGTTCCTTAGAGCAAATCATGTATAGTTTAAATCAAAAACAGCAACAAAAAAATCACCTGGCTCAAACAACCAGCAACTCCCTTAAAAATGGTGATGAAGGGGGAGAGAACTATCTCTTTTGCTGCAGTAAGCTTCAGGCAATATCAGTTTATAATGTCCAGGATTCTTAAATAAAGACATGACAATTTACAGCTGCAAAATTAAGTAGAAGAGTATCCTTTTCAAAGTCCTTTCCAAGCAGAGAAACAGAAATGCCTTAAAATCTGAATCATAACTAAAATCATAACCTCAGGTCTCAGCTGGCCAAAAAGCACTGTGGGGGGGGGTTGTTGTTTACTATTGTAGGGACCTGATCAATTTGATCTCTTCTTAAATTTTTTGAGTAGTCTCTTCTCAGTATCTATGCAAATTGTCCAAAAATCTTCCTGTCAAAATCTTCAGAACGTCTAATCCACAGATTGATGGAGAAAATTTAGCAATCTTCATTGATTTTCTACTTTGGATCTGCAGTGTCCAGGTTAGTCTTTCCTTCCTACATTTATCCTCTATTCTTCCCCTCTTCCTTTGCTTATATATCTCACACATTTCTTCACAACTATAAAATAAACTCATAGTTTAACATGACATAAAAAAGGAAGTTAGAAGAAAGGGAGAAGGAGAAAAAGGGACAGAAGATAAATTGTTAAAATCAGTGTAATAGTCACTCTTTTGACAACATTACATCTATTAGTCACATTTTATTTCAATAATAGTTTTTGTTATTAGACTATTAGTGTGAATTAGTTAAGAAGAAAAATTATTTGAAACTTTTCCATCAACTTCGATTAATTTTCTATCAGTCTCTTACCAAACAGGAAACTTTTACTTCTGTTCTTCTGCCTCAAAGTTAATCCCAAATCAATTTTTCTAAATCCAGCAGATGGCACTGATAGTCCACAATTCATTTTACTTCTGCATAATAAAGAAGCCTGTTGAAAGCCTGTCACTTCATTACTCCTCCCTTCGTCTCCAATGAAATTTAAAAGGAGGGTCCATGATTGTTTATTATCTTTGCCTCAGAATAAAGCTGTCCAGGAAGTGCAGATAAACATTCAAAATAAGTCATTTACAAATTAATCCAGAAGCATCAAGAGCTGCAGTGCATGAAAAGCACTTCCCTAGCTTCAGTAGTTTCTTGACAAAGAGAAAATGGAAGTAGAACAAAATTCCATCCTTTTCATCACACAAGAACATCAGCCATATCAAGGTCAACCCTCACCAGTCATCAATCTTTATCTCCTAAACAGAGATGACTTTATGGCTGTTACAGTCTAATTAGAGTTCAGATGGAACATCACTAATCATCAGAAAACTTTCTGTTTCAAAGTCCTTTCCAGATATGAAAATAGAAATGCCTTTAAAGTCTTAATTGCAGCAAGTCAAAGTAATATTCCCTTGGCTCAAAAAATAAAATTAAAAAGCAGAAAAGAAAAAGAAGCAGCTTAGGAAAAAAAATGGTATGTGGGGGTCAACTCTGTAATGTATTTCAATTTATCTTATCTGGCCATCTTATTGTAATCAAAGTTGGACCTGAGAGTCTTCAAGCTCACCTGTCATTCAGAGAGGTGAGAATCCTGTCATAGACATTTTATAAGCATCTAAGTGATTTAAGGTAGAGCAGCACAAGGTGCTGTGAGATGGGTCGCCATTCCCTTCATTGGTGTTCTCCTTGATCCATCTTTGTTACTTGAGGCTCTGGACAGCGCAAGGTTTCAGTAATCTATGTTCTGGTAGTCTCTGGAGTACTGCAATGCAGTCTACACTAGACTGCCTTTGAAGTCTTCAGAAGTTGTAACTTGGGCAAAATGTGACAGCCAGATTAATAACAGGGTCCAAAAGATCTAGACATGTAGCACCGATTCTGCTTGCATTGGCTTCCAAGCCCAATTCAAGGTGTTGACTTTAAGCTATAAAGCCCTACTTGAGTTGGGACCACAATTCCTTAGTGAACACCTTTCCCAAACTCAATCTGCTTCGACACTATAATGAAGATCTGTTACTTCCAACTGACATCTCTGAAGGGGACTTGATTGATGGCAACAAGAAGAAGGGCTTTCACGGTGACAGCCTCTCGGTTATGGAGCAAGATTCCCACTGAATCTCAACTGGCTCCAACCTCAGCATTCTTTCAGTGCCAGTTTAAGACTGTCCTTCATGATAGGGTACTCAATTAGTTTTACCTTATATTGGAGCATTATTTCAAATATTTTACAGATCTTCTGATTAAATTTGTGCAAGCTATTGTAGTTTTTTTTAAATATTGGTTTAAATTTTATTTTTAAATTTAATATTATATATTTATTATGGTTTATTGCTATTCTGTATTGTAAACTTCTCAGAAGGCTTCAGCTATTGGGTTGTATAAAAATATCATTAGTGATAATAATAATTCCAGAGAAAAGTCTAGAGAACCTTGGTTGATAAGCATATGAAGTTGAATTCAGCTCCTCACTCTTTCAAGCTATATCAAAGTATAGCTTTTACTGTTTGTGGTAGTGGAAATAGCATTCCAAGGCCTCAGAGGCTAGACTAATCTAATTTCATTTTTTGACTGCATAACCTCCCAAATGGACTGTGGGAATGCTGTGGACAAAGTGCCCTATGACATCCTGATAAACAAACTAGCAAAAAGTGGCCTCGATAGAACTACTTTTAGAGGGATCACAACTGGATACAAAATTAGTCACAGAGATGTTCATCAGTGGCAAATTCTCAAATTGGGGAGAGGTGACAAGTGGGGTGCCACAGGGACCAGTACTCTTCAACATTTTTATTAATGATTTAGATGAGGCAGTACAAGGAAAGATAATTAAGTTTGCAGATGACAAAAAGCTGGGTGGAATATCAAATATACTGGAAGACAGAGGTAAGATACATGGTGATCTCAATAGGTTAGTACATAGGACAGAGAGAAACAAAATGAAATTCAGTAGGGACAAATGCCAAGTCCTCCACTTAGGAACAAGAAACCAAATGCACTGCTACAAGATGAGGAACACTTGAGGTTGTTGTAGATCACAAGCTAAATATGAACTGACAATGAGATGTAACTGCAAAAGGGGCAAGCACTATTTTGGACTGCATTAACAGAACCATCACTTCCAAAATACATGAAGTACTGGTTCCACTATACTCAACAGTAGTCAGACCTCACCTGTCATGCCATGTCCAGTTCTGGGCACATAACCTTTAAAAAGATGCAGAAAGGCTAGAAAGGGTTCAGAAGAGGGCAACAAGAATGATTCAGGGACTGAAGGCAAAACCCTATGAGGAAAGATTGAGAGAACCGGGCATGTTCAGCCTTGAGAAGAGAAGACTGCGTGGGGGGGGGGGGGCGGCATGCTATCCCTCTATAAGTACCTGAAAGGATGTCACAAAGAGGAAGGTCAACATTTCTTCTTGCTGATACCAGAGTGTAGGACATGGAATAATCGATTCAAATTGCAACAAGCCAGATTCAGGCTAGATATCAGGAAAAGTTTCCTCGCTATTAGAGGTTCCAATATTACAGTGGAACCAGTTGCCTCCAGAGGTCATAGGCTGTCCCACACTGGAGACATTCAGAAAGAAACTGGATATCCATCTGAGTAAGATGGTGTAAATTGGTGTCCTGCAATAGCAGGGGGTTGGACCCGATGGCCTTCATGGTCCCTTCCAATTCTACTGTGTTATGATTCTATGAAAACTGTAGTGATAATCCAATCCTCATTTACAAGTTGACCAAACTAGCAACAAAATTGTATAGATTGTTTTGGTATTTAGAGTGGTGATTCAATATGGTCATTTCTGTAGCCATGGCAAAAACTCTTCTCTACTCTACTGAACAATTCTTCACACTTTCTTATTCTTTGTGTGCCACCAACTTTATTTCTCTGTTTAAAATATCCTTCCTTTTCAAAACAGTGCAAGGTGCCTTTAGTCACTTTAATTAAACTTAAAGCAACACATGGTGTGATGTAATATAATACCAAAGCATCAAAGAGTATAATAGTAGTAGCAGCCACTATAAATTAAAGACTCCAACTGACCTATACAGAACAAAGCAAAGAGCTCAGATTGGTATATCTGTCTGGGAGATGGCAGACCCAACCCTGCTTCATCATGGTGTCACCAGGTCAAAAGTGGCAGGGCACAGGCTTTAAATGCATTTCTAGCATCCTCAACCAAACAAGCACAGGTTGTACAGACGGAAAAAACCTCTGCCTCATAGAATCATAGAATAGTAGAGATGGAAAGGGTCAGAAGGCCATCAGGTCCAGCTGATTAATGCTATTGCAGTGCTATTAGTGCTTAGTGCTTAGTGCTATTGCAGGACACTAAGTTACACCATCCCACTCAGTTGACTGTCCAGACACCTTTTGAATGCCCATAGCAAGGGAGAGCCCACAACTTCCCCAGGTAATAGGTTCCATTGTTATACTGCTCTGACAGTGGGAAATTCTTCTTGGTGTCTGGTTTAAATCTGGTTTCCTTTAGCTTAAGTCTGTTATTCCATGTCCTGCATTCTGGAATGAACAAAAAGAGATCTTGTCCTTCCTCTTTGTGACAGCCTTTCAGGTACTTGTAGAGTGCTATCGTATCACCCCTCAGTCTTCTCTTCTTAAAGCTGAACATGCCCAGTTTTCTCATATTTTGCATACGTTTTCTCTGAGGGATAGGCAGAACCTTGACAACAACAACAACACCACATTCTATTTCTTAATAGCATTTTCCTGAAGAGAAAATTTATTAATAGGCTTGGCAGATGGCACCATCACTACCTCATTTTGAATTTTACAGGGGGCCCAGGCAAAACTGTCATCTACTGATAGATTTCTTGTTGCTTTCACACATCTTCCAATGGAATAGCTGCACAACACCTTAGACTGTTAGCTGTGGGTGCTCTCTCTCTGAAACTACCCTGGGATCCATGCTGTGCAGACCAGGGTAAGGAGCAGACAATTGCAGTTTAAATTTTATTTATTTATTTATTTATTTATTTATTTGGACAGCTTTTATGCTGCCCCGTTCGCATAAGCCTTGGGGCAGCTTCCAATACATAAATAAATATATTTCATACAAAATACATAAAATACTGGAGACATCCTGGCCACAGATCTAAAATCAATAAATAAAATCAACAATTAAAATAGTGTTTAAATAAAAAGGTCTTGGCCTGGCGCCGAAAAACAAATAACGACGGTGCCAGGTGGACCTCTCTGGGGAGCGCATTCCATAAGTTGGGCACCACCGCAGAGAAAGCCCTCCTCCGGGTACTCACCCTCCTAATATCTTTCATGGAGGACTCCCGGAGAAGGGCCTCTGCTGCCGATCTCAAAGGGGCGGGAGGGCACATATGGACGCAGGCTCTCCTTTAGGTAAACAGGTCCCAAGCCGTTAAGGGCTTTGTAGGTGATAACCAGCACCTTGAATTGGGCCCAGATTTTGATGGGAAGTCAGTGAAGCTGACAGAGGACTGGAGTCATGTGAGCACAACACCCAGTCCCCATCAGCAACGTGGCAGCTCTATTTTGCACCATCTGAAGTATCTGGACCATCTTCAAGGGCAGCCCCACATAGAACACATTACAGAAGTCTAATCGGGAAGTAACCAATGTGTGTGTAACTGTCGCCAGGCAATTGTTCTCCAGGTAGGGATGCAGCTGATGGATAAGCTGAAGCTGGAAGAAAGCACTCCTCGCCACTGCTGTTACTTGAGCTTCCAACGATAGCTCTGGGTTGAGCAGCACTCCCAAGCTGCGGACCCTGTCCTTAAGAGGGAGTGCTACCCCGTTCAGGACAAGGTCAAGGTCCCCCACCCCGAAGCCCGAACCGCCTACCAACAGGACCTCTGTCTTGTCTGGATTAAACTTCATTTTATTGGCCTTCATCCAGCCCATTACCTCGGCCAGGCACTGGTTCAATACAGCCCCTGCCTCACCTGGATTGGTTGAAAACGAGAGGTAGAGCTGGGTATCATCAGCGTACTGATGATTCCGCAGTCCACACCTCCTGATGACCTCTCCCAGTGGTTTCATGTAGATGTTAAATAGCAGGGGGAACAAAATGGATCCCTGTGGAACTCCATGGCATAACTGCCATGGCACAGAGCCATAGTCCCCCAGCACCACCTTCTGGAATCGGCCATTGAGATAGGAGGGGAACCACTGCAAAGCAGTGCCTCCTACCCCCAATCCCACTAGCCTATCCAGAAGGATACCATCGTTGATGGTACCGAAAGCCGCTGAGAGGTCCAGGAGGACCAACAGGGATGCACTCCCCCTGTCTTTCTTCCTGCACAGGTCATCATACAGGGCAACCAAGACAGATTCAGTACCGTACCCGGGTCTGAAGCCGGACTGAAATGGGTCCAGATAATCAGTCTCATCCAAGAGTGCTTGGAGTTGTCCCGCCACCACCCGCTCTAACACCTTGCCCAGAAACGGGATGTTGGCCACTGGTCTATAATTAGTGGCCATCTCTGGATCCAGTGACGCTTTCTTCAGGACCGGTCGGACTACCGCCTCCTTTAAAGGGGCAGGCACCCGCCCTCCCTCAGCGAAGCGTTAACCACTTCCAAGATCCAGATCCCAATCCCGTGCTTGGAATTATTTATTAACCAAGACAGGCAAGGGTCCAATAGGCAAGTGGTGGGACGTACTTGTCCAAGCACCTTGTCCACATCATCAGGCCTCAATAACTGAAACTCATCCATCAATTTAGGACCAGACAGCTACATTAACATCTCCCCTGAAGGCTCTGAGTCACTATTGGAGTCCAGCTCGTGATGAATCTGAGCGATTTTCTCCTTAAAATGCTTGGCAAAGTCGTCACAGCGGGCCGTCGTGGGCGGTACAGGGTCTTTCTTAGGGCCTGGATGAACCAGCCCTTCTACCACCTGAAAGAGTTCCGCCAGATGGCATTGTGAGGAGGCAATGGAAGTGGAGAAGAATTTCTTTTTCACCGCCCTCACCGCTACAGCATAGGCTTGATAATGAGCTCTCAAGTGTGTTCGGTTAGATTCATCCCGTGATTTCCTACACTCTAAACGTCTCCCAACCCGCTTCATCGCCCATAATTCAGGTGTGTACCAGGGGGATGAATGGGCTCTGCCCAGTGAGAGAGGATGCTTAGGAGCGATCGTGTCATTCCATAATTGGCGCGATCGTGCCATTCAATGTGTCAATGGCGCGATCGTGCCATTCCATAATTCGACCAGAGTATCGACAGGAGCACCAGCCTTGTCAACCGGAAATTCCCCCAGGGCCTTCAGGAATCCTTCGGGATCCATCCGGCTCCAGGGGCGGACCAATACAATTGGGTCCACACCCTTACAGAGGGAAAGGCCGCTCTCGAGCTCAAACCTCACAAGGAAGTGATCTGACCATGACAGGGGAGTCAAACATAAATTCCTCACCCTCAGATCACCCTCTTCCTGCCCTGTCGAGAAAACCAGGTCCAGAGTGTGTCCACATTCATGGGTTGGCCAATGACATGTTGAGACAGCCCCATGGTCACCATGGAGGCCATGAAGTCCTGAGCCACCCCGGTCAGAACAGTCTCAGCATGGAGATTGAAGTCCCCCAGGACCAGCGTCCTGGGAGTCTTCAACACCAGGTCTGAGATGATCTCTTTCAGCTCAGGTGGGAGTCTGGGGATTCTGTTGGTGTACCATGCACCCAACAATCTGTCTCGGTCACCCAACACCAAGTAGAGGCACTCTAGACCCGGCCTCGAGAGGACAGGAAGCCCCGCGAGGGAAATGGAAGCTCAGTAAACTAAAGCAACCCCCCCTTCCCTCCACTCTGGGTGTGGTCAGTGCCGGACCAGGTACTAGGGCAGGCACAGTTGGGAGAGGGAGACATCCCCCCCTCCTGCTCAGGTCTCTGTTATGCAAGCCAGGTCAGCCCCCTCATCCACAATCCAGTCGTGGATGAGGGATGATTTATTATGGACTGACTGGCATTAAGGAACAGCACCAACAGGCCCGGGGGGCGGTTGACAAGCCTACCTGGAACCCTCTGGCTGGGGGAATAACCAGAAGGGGGAACAGGTGTCAACCATCTGTCCCTCCTTCTTCTATGCAGACTCGTTAGATCCCCAACACCATAACGTCCATTGCCCAAGACCACCGCAATGGCAGCACTCATGCGCTCCCCAGGCAACCTTGCAGTCGTCATGGCCAGGAATGAATCCATTAAAATTAAGTTAAAATACAATAAAACCTTTAAAACTCCTTAAAAAACTCCCCATCGACCACCCAATACAGAATCCCACCCAACCAATAGGGTCCCTGGCCAGTCCAGCCCCCACATGGCCCCGAGCGGTCCCAAATGGCAACAACTGCCCTTTGGCCATTGCCCTTCGGCCGCCGGCCTGAGGCTGCCGGCCCTGGCCACATCCGGTGAGTTATGCTGGCGGCTCGTCCCCACACCTGCCCCCCAATCTGGTGTGGCTCTCACCCACGCCGGCAGGCAGGGGAGCAAGGGCAGCCACGTGGAACTTGCCGGCTGGCAAGATGGCATCCTCTGGCGGCAGCGTCGTCGGCCCCGGCGTCCTCTGACCCCAGGTAGGTCCAGCGATGGCCACGGACAGTGGCGTCAGCTGTCCTCCGGGTCCAGCGGAGTGCCTCACAGCCTTCCTCGGTGGCACAGCAGTGGAGGCAGATGGTCGAAGGGAGGGGAGGGGGCCCAGTTCTGGCTCCAGCCCGGCCGCGTCCGGCAAGTTATGCCGGAGGCTTGTCCCCACGCCCCACCCCCCAATCTGGTGTGGCTCTCACCCACGCCGGCGGGCAGGGGAGCAAGGGCGACCACGCGGAGAAGACTGCTGGGAATTCAGCTGGAGTTCCTAAATCAGGGGATATCATTGGAGTAGGGATGGTGACTATAATAGCTGCTTTCTTGGAAACTTGGAGGAACCTTTCCATATTCCAGTGGTGGGTGGGAATGTGCACGGCCAAAATACAAAAGCAGCATTCTCCTTTGGCTTATTAGTTACCCCAGCATCTTAACTGCCTATAACTTAATAAAGGCATCTCAAACTTTTCTGCAATGGTGGGAGAAGTGCACAGATGCCAGGAAAGCAGCTAATGATAGACAGTTGGAGAAAGAGGGTGGATTCTGAGAAATGGTTCACAGTCTTCTGGAGATCCCTGGAAGGTCAATCATAGTCCCCAGGCCTAGACCTATAGAATTCTGGAGGTAGGAAAACTATGGAGTGTCAATGGTGTCACCTGGAAAAAGAAGAAAAGCAGGCAGGTAGATCACTGGTCTATCTCAGTCTTTGGCAGCTTATGATATCCTCAAGAAAGTGCTCAGATTAGAGGGATGGGTCCCCTGAAATATTTAACTGTTCCCATTCCCAAAGCTTTCTTTCCCAGGCTATATGGGAATGTGTGTGTGCATGCTCATGTATGTGAGATGAAAAGGAAGTTTACAAGAGGTGAGCAGAACATTCTGGAAGGCATTCATTCACAGGGTTGCCATAAGGTGGAGATGACTTGACAGCATATAGCAACAACAATGGAAAGAAAAAATGACATCTCCCTTTCCATTGTCGTTGCACACAGGAGGCTCTTAGCACTACAAATCAAAAGGCATTGTACATTTATTCTGTCCTATTCCTAAGAGGCTTTTTTGGGTGGGGGAGGCAAGATAAGAAGGAAAATAGAAGCTGTGGTGGGAAAATGCAGGGGGATTACAAACAGAAGACAAAAACATTTGGACATATGAAAAATTTAGTGTTTGATGTAGGATGACTGCAGGATAAAGACTTTGCCAAGAATAACTTCTCCCTTTCTTTGAATATGGAAGGTTTTGGGACTGCATCCTGCTCCGGATCATTTACTGCTGTGTAAAGGTTTCAGGAGAGTGGGAGAAAAAGGTGTACCCCTTGCTCAAGAAGGTTTCCTCCTACTTTGTGAAACCTGAATAGAACTACAAGCCTTCTGGAGTCTGGAGAGGAACACTGCTAGGAGAGTTAGGAACACATCATGACATTTTGTTGTAGGTATGGAAAGAAATTTGGTTTGGAGAGAAGTTTGTCAACAAAGTGAATGCAACTCTTCTTATTGAATGCAGGTGGATCCTGAACCATATGTGGATATCTGCATCTATGATACCTGTAGCTGTGAATCCATCGGGGACTGTGCCTGCTTCTGTGATGCCATAGCCAGTTATGCTCATGCTTGTGCACAGAAAGGAGCAGTAGTTCATTGGAGGTCACCTGCTTTATGCTGTAAGTGAGACTTCTCCCAGCCTGGCCTTTAATTGACCAAAGCTAGCCCTCATGAAGTCCCATCTCCAGTACTTGACCTACTGCTCATCCCTGTTTTCCTGATCTTGAAACAGAGGATGGAGTGGTCACTTTCATCCAGAGCTTTCCTGCTCTGCACATCATCCACCAGTTCTTCCCTGTTGGTCAAAACCAAGTCTAGGATGTCTTTCCTTCCTTGTTACTCCCAGGGTCTCAACATACTCCACTATCAGTTCCCTGCCCTGTCTGGACCTGTCAATCTTACACAGACTGTCTCTACCAGATCCCCTTTAGCCTGTCCCCATCTCATTGCATCCTATCTCTTCCTTGACATATAGCGCTACACCCTATTCCCTCTTTCCCTTCCTGTCCTTCCTAAACAGAGCATACCCCTCTGTCTTGACATTGCAATCCTGCTTTTCATCCCACCATGTTTTTGTGATCATCCCCCCTCACGTCATATTTGTTTCTTCCCAGGTGAGCTTCAAGTTCTTCTTGCTTCTTTCCCATGCTCCTAATGTTGGTGTACATACATTTCAGCTCTTTCCTACAAACTTCATTCCCTAGCTTCCCCAGCCTCCTTCTTCCTCCCATCCTCCCTGGCACAGCAGGAACCATTTTTGCACTATCCATGCCAGCCCCTGTAGTCCCTGCAGCACCCTGCATCTGAGACCCTGATCTTGTTCCTTCACCTTACTGATCTTGACTGGTTTCTGGGGGTCCTGGTCTCCCTCGATCAGATTAATGGCCTCTGGAGTAAGTTTGCTAGAGCATTTCTAATGGTCCTTTTCCCATCCTGGTGAGTTGCACCCTATCCCTTGCCAGAACTCCCTCAGTGAGGAACCAGTTGCCAGGTTTGAGGAACTCAATGCATTCCTTCTGACATCATGCCCTCAGCAAGTCATTTGTCTCCACAACACTCCTCTCCCTGGTTGGTCCATGTCCATGCACTAGCAAGAGTGAGGAAAAGGCCACCTGAAACTTCAGGTCCTTGTGGCTCTTGTCCATGGCCTTGAAGTCCTGAGTGGCCCCACCCAGTCCCTGCTTGGCTGTGTTGTCTGTCTACTCATAGCCTACTCATCAAGTAGAAATCCTGCCTATCTTTCCCCCTGCTTCCTTCTTCTATTCTCTTCAACCTTCCTTCCTCGCTCATTTGAAGAGTATGATAACATTGACTCACAATCCATCTAGGGTTCACTCCCTAACTTTAAATGGAGGACAATGCCCAGAGGTTTCTGGTCATCAATAAAGGTCAAGGATGCTGTTGTCCAAACAAAGGTGGATCTCCATTCTGGAGGGCAATGGGTAGATTTGCACCCAGGTTTCCAAATGGGTAGTTTTGCACCCTGGTTCATCCTTCTCTGGATGAGCAAACATACCTCATTTAGGCCTGAACCTGACAGGGTTTTCTTGCCCCACCTCTTTAGTGCTCAGCCAGACAAAGCTAGTGTATGAGCAGTCAATGTCCTCCAATGTCTGACTGTCTCGTGCTTGTCTTCATTTGTTTCTCTCTGCTGCACCACTCTGCAGCTCTCCCTGGTGGGGATGCTGCCATCTAAGGCTCCACTCCACATTGGTGGCTTTTCTGGAACTTCCCAGGAATTTCCCAACATACTCTTAGGCAGTTTGATCTTATGCTAAGCTACATTACAGTTATTAAAGAATGGTAAAAAGATGGGTGAAACTCAAATACTTTGGCCACTTAATGACAAGAAAGGACTCATTGCTGTCAACGATTGGAGGTAAAAGGAGAAGGGGGCGGCAGAGGTTGAGATGGCTGGATGGGGTCACTGGAAAAATGGCTGTGGGGTTCAGTGTACTCTGGGGGATGGTGGAGGACAGGAGAACCTGGAGGAATTTTGTCCATGGGGTTGCGAACAGTCATAACTTTGTGACTGTAGAACAACAAAAAAGGTGGGTACTGATGCATACTTATGGGCACAGTGCAATTCTGTAATTGCTCACATATACAGACATGCAGAATCTACTTTGCTACATCCAGTGCAAACAGGTGTGCTGGTGTACAGTGTAGTACTGAGTGAAGTTCCTGGTATAAGTTTTATTTCTGCCATGAACTTCATAGGTAGCTTTAACAAGTCACTCCCTCTCCCCACTTCCATTTGCCTGGAGGAATGTTGTCCATGGGGTCATGAAGGGTCAGACACGACTTAGCAACTAAACAACTTATATAACAGGATTGGTTTAAATGTTTCAATAAGAAAATGTATGGGAAGTATTTTGAATACTCAAAATTTCTGAACAAATTAGTGTCAATATCATATGGCATGCTTCTTAATTTTTTCATAGCGCAAAGCTGTGAGCACATGAACAAAGATGAAGAAGGACATCGGTGTGAATGGAGATACAACATTTGTGGCCCTGCCTGTCCAAAGACATGCCAGCACTTGGATCCAGTGGTCTGCCCTGTGAAGTGTGTTGAAGGATGCCATGCACACTGTCCTGAAGGTCAGCATGTCTGCTTTGGCACAAACTTATTAGGAAGAACTCTCTTAGCTTTCACCATTAAAACAGATAATTTTGTTGCCATCATTTTTTTAAGTGTGGATGGACAACTTGTGGGCTTGTTCCATTCCCTTCTGCCTTCTGGGTGCTCGAAGAAGGCTCTGATTTAAGTCCTCTTCAATCATTTTCTTGAATACACAAGGGTTTAAGATGGGCTTGTGCATGCTGTCCCCACCTGTTGTACCACAAAGCCTGAGCAGTGGTTGCATGTGCATTCATCTGAATACAAGTAGAATTCTTTGCACAAATGTGGACCCTGCTTTATCACAGTTCCTATAATGTAGAGAGTTCTATTCAAACTGAACGTGAATACAACTCCCTTTCATATTTGTCCTCAGATTTAGTCTGCAGTAATAATTTTTCCTGCACAGCAAGAATATATTCGAGTACCTTTCTCTTTCTGTTGAGCAGGAGCTGAAGAAGAGAGACAGATCCTGCTGAGGTGGAGAACCAAGGAGGAACAAGAGAGAAAGGCATGGGGGTGGGGATTTAAAAACCAAGTGGCTGACTTCTGCTTGGCTCTCCAGTTGAAGACAGGGGGCATGGTATGATTAGTGGCAGAGACTAGAGACTAGTTTACTGGCTCAAGAAGGAAAATGCCAGCAGAGTTTTGTTGTGCTTTTAAAGACCAAAGTAGCACAGCAGCTGGTAATGGTGGTGACAATAATGAATGACAGCTGTTCATACTGTGCAGGCCCCAGGAAGGTTGCCCCATGATTCTGCTATGCTTTCCCAGACTTGATAAATAGAGCTTACTTTTGTCTTTTCTGTAGTAGAGATGGTAGCACACTATACTCATAGACTCAAACATATGATGTGTTTTGTCAGTGAGCTCCCAAAACTAAAAGAGGCAGGCATCCTTCTTGCAACAGCAGAAGAAATCAGTTAATATTGTCTTTCAGCTTCTCCCACTGCCTCTTCCATCAGGCCTCAGGAACAAGACCATGCTTTGTCACCTGCCCCACCCATCTCAGGACTGAAGTTGTATGACTTCATGAAAGATGGGATCAATATTGCATGGGACCTCCCTGCTCTACTGGGCACTGAGTGCATAGCAAACATGGTGGCTTTATATTTCATAACATACTTTGGAAAGGTGGTCTGGCATACAATTTGGGAATCACTGTTCTATATATACTTGGTTGTTTTGGCAGTTGGGAAAAGATATGGTAGCACTTTGCATCCAGATTTAGCCTTAAGCTCGTAAATCCTATTCTAGACTCTAGTTTCTTTGTGTAGGGATTGTGCTCAGTTCTCCCAAGATACAGCATTTCAAGGTCAATATTTCAGGCCATGAATCTGACCTGGAAGAAAAAGTGAGGTTACCTGCTTTGAGATAAGCCACGCAGCTGGTTTGAACCTCCCTGAAGATGGGACCACCCTGTGTGAACCTCCTTGAGGATGGAGCCAGCTTTGTTTGGAGTAGAAAAGAGGCAGGGAATACAATTTGGAATCAGTTCCTGGTATGGGCAATAGCTAACTCCATAGTTAGAGGGATCATTACAAAAAGATGGATGCTTTTTGTTAACAACTTTTATATTACTCTATATTACAAAGCCAGCACTGACTGGAGAGGCTAACTCAATAAAGGATTGTAGTTAGGAGCCTCTCACCTTGATCTGCTGGGAAAGGAGAAGGGGTGAAACATGCCTACAACACTTTCCCACTTTGCTTGTTATTGCCCTTCTAATGATTTCACTTTAGAAGCTAAGAGGGATACACCAAATATCTCTCTTAGCTTCTAAAGTGAAATCATTGAATAGAACTCTCTACATTATAGGAACTGTGATAAAGCAGGGTCCACATTTGTGCAAAGAATTCTACTTGTATTCAGATGAATGCACATGCAACCACTGCTCAGGCTTTGTGGTACAACAGGTAGGGACAGCACCTTAAACCCTTGTGTATTCAAGAAAATGATTGAAGAGGACTTAAATAGTAGATCAATGCTGAAAAAGCTGATTGAAATATTGGTTGCACCATCAGTAATGCAGAGATCTAGGAATTATAGTAGCTAACAACTGGCTGGTATCCCCTTGAGAGGTACTGCCCATGGTGTGTGCTTTTTTGTTCAACAGTTGGGATAGTCTTGCAAGCCCATATTTTATCATGTTTTCAAGGAGAGGCAAAATGTGGAGAACTGTAGGATGCTGTTATGTTTCCATTTGCTATTAACATTCTAACATTGTTGTGAAACAGGGAAAATACTTGATGAGCTTTCTGAGTCTTGCGTTGATCTTGAAGAATGTCCAATTTGTGAAGTAAGTGGTCACAGGATTTCCCATGGGAAGAAGATAATTTTGAATGCTGAAAATCCACAACTCTGCCAATCCTGGTAAAATAGTAAACTTTTCTGAATATGAATGGGTGGGCATGGTAAGGAAGGGAAGAGAAGAATTTGCTGTTCCTTCTGTTTGATAATGCAAGTGTTGAGTTAGGATTCCAGCAAGGTTTTCTGAATTCATCTCAGGAGGGCTGACGCAGATGGAACATCAGTGCTTTGTTAGGGTGATTAACCAGGTCAGAGCCATACTTTCTGCTTACAGTGACCTTTCATGGAAGATCCCACCTGACTTTGCTTGCATGGCAGGTCAGAATAATGTCATAAATGACTTCAGTTAACAGGGTGCCAGCGTCTTCATCTAAATTGGTCCAAAACCTCAAGTTGCATGAACTGGCAAACAGTGTTGACATTTCTTTGTAGAATCCCCGTAGTTTTCCTTATCCTTTAGAAGCATAAAAAGGTAAAGGTAAAGGTTTCCCCATGACATGTCTGAATCTAGGGGGCAGTGCTCATCTCCATTTCTTAGCCGAGGGAGCCAGCGTTTGTCCACAGACAGTTTCCATGGCCATGTGGCCAGCATGACTAAGCACTGAAGTGCACGGAATGCTGTTACCTTCCCACCAAAGTGGTACCTTTTTATCTACCTGCATTTGCATGCTTTCAAGCTGCAAGGTTCAAAATGGCAGGAGCTGTGACGAAGCATGGGAGCTCACCCCTCTTGCGGATTCGAACTGTCGACCTTTAAATCAACCAGCCCAGCAGCTCAGCAGTTTAACCCACTGCGCCACTGCATTCCATTAGAATAAAATACATGCATAGAATTAGATATATACTATCTAATTCTATAGGACTGTTTTCATTATTAACTAACTGCACCGGTAGTCTGGAGGCAGCAAGTTGTCCATACCCAGAATGAGAAGCTAATCCAGTTATAAATGGACTGAAACCAGGTCCTAATGCAGTCAGAAAACAGGCAGATAATTATGTGAAATGGGTCAAGAGCACTGCTAGTTATCCAATCTGAAGTGATAAGCAGAGTTTGCAAATGAAGCTCAGTAGAGAAGCATTGGATCCATTTTTAACTCATATTGTCCCACTTGTAAGCCCCAACTTGAATGAGAGTAAAGTTTTCAGAGAAAGCTTACACATTCCCAAGCTTGTGTTCACAAATGAATACTTTAAAATAATGTGCATTTTCCAAAAATACAGATTTTTATGGTTTAATCTATGGGGGAAAGTACACATTTGGGTGCTAGTTTCAACAAGTCTATAGTAAAATATGCACTTTCTTGGTCTGAATGTTGATTGCTTTCAATTAGTTTTATATGTAAATGTTTTATATTGTATTTTTAAGGTTTTCATCTTTGTAAATAACTGAGAGACTGTTGGTTGTTGGATGATATAGAAAAGTAAGCCGCCTAGGAAGGCCTCAGCAATTATAGGCAGACTATAAATATATGTAAATAAATAGAAAAATAAAAGTAATCAAACAAACAATTAAATAAATGATTACAATTGAAAATGAGAACAAGGCAATCTGAGCTTTGAGTTGGAACTCAAGAATTCAGTTTGAACACCTCTGATTCCCTGTCAGTACTTATTGCCCTTTTGGTCACTTGCAGAGATGATGGTTGTTATACAACTTGTTGGCCATTGGCTGTAGGGGCACTATAGTGTAGAAGGGAAGCAAGCAGCTTGCTCTTCTGGTAAGCAGCTGCAGTGGCTAAGTGGGTAGGAAGAGTGGTCAGGGTTCTTTGTTCAAGATTCTGGTGTTCAGTTTTCAACAGGCCCAAATCTCATGGCCACTTTTGTTGGAAGAACAGATTAGTGATATTTATTGAAAAATAATTTAAGAAGAAGTCCCAATCCTGTTCATATGAAGATGCTCTTCATGAGGGTATGCTCTTAATAGATACAATTTTAATTATTCAGCAATACATTTCAAAAAGTTATTATCAGAACCACTTAGGGTAGATGCTACTGCTATTTAGGCTGCATTTCATGTAGGATTTGAGTTTTTAATATTAATAATTTTTTACTCTACAACAAACTTGTATGCATGTGTGTAAATCAATCTTTTAACATGGAAAAAAGATTTCAGAGGAAAGATTCAAAGCAGTTTAAGTAAAGCACCAAACAACCCCAAGTTAACCTCAAGTTAACCTCAGAATAAGCAGAGTACAGTGCTAACCAGCACCATGACGCCACACCATTTCAAGGAATATATAGCTTAAGAGAGAAATTGTCAGCCCATACTATAACTTTCCAAATGCCTGCTAATAATTTATTGTGCAAGCCAATAGGCTGTGAATATTGCTTCTATGCAATTGTGAAATGTTGCAAACTTTATAAATGTCTGCCTCATTAGGGATACATCACTGCATGTAGCCATCACCTAATTTAGATGCCTACACCATCTGTACAAACAATAGAAAAGCATTATTTGTATAACGAATATCCAAAGGAATTTGGAAGCTAAAAGTATGTCATACACCAAATATTACATCAGGATTAAAATAATAAATTATACTGGTCTTGTAACTCAACATATTATCCAAAAATTCTTAGTCACAATAAGGTTATGTTATGTCCAGTGATATAAGTGGATCATATACTCCCCCGCCCCCACACCCAGAATTTCCACAACCTAAGCTCAGTCATCCAATTCCTGTTCAGGATGGAACAAGGCAAATGCACATACAAAGCAAGGCAAAGGAAATCATAGCTAATATGAGGAGAGTCTTGACCTGAAAATCTTTAAATTGGTTTGAGCAGTTTTGACTTATTGCTGGGTTTAGGCAACACAATAACTCACATGCAAGGGCTAAGTAGGGGTTAAGTGTTGTTGTCATTGAACCATAAGTTGTTGTGGAAATTGAGTAATTGTGTGGTCTGAACCCAGTTGCGCTAACAAGCCATGGCATGTCAACCATGAACAATCTGTGAAGAGAACCCATTATTAGTTGGGTGGCATTGTTCTCCATGGGGTATTATTTGGGCTGGTTTCAGACATGATCAACCGCGTTTCAACAACAGTCCATGATTCCACAACAATCCATATTCAACCCTTGAGCACAGAAAACATCAGAGGCAGTATTAGACAGCATCCTGTTCGAACTGGAGCCCTGAATCTTTCATTTTGAGCCCTGAATCCCTGAGACATCCTCTGCAATATCATCCTGCTGTGCATGGACACTGTCTAAAATACAAGGACCCAATGATCTATGTTGCATCAGATCTCTTTGGACTAATTGGCTTTTCGCCCCCACATACTTCACCTCCTGCTACCTTCCCTTGAATCTTTCTGCCTAGATTTTTTTCTCAATTCAAATACCCACCTCCCCTGCCCATAAATCCCATTTTACCCTTTGAAGACAGGGTCCTTTAAAGACACACAGAGAGACTTCATAGAAAATGCAAATTAGCATATACAAATTTGTGCTTTCTATTTTTCTTTTTCATGTTGATCCCATGAGTACCTAGTACAGTCCCTACTTATCATGTTATCAAAACCCTGGCACTGAGATTAAGGGAGTTCCTTGCTGATGAGGCTGGCCTTCCTTGCACTCCCTCTTTTAGCTAGAGGAGGCAGTAGTACACAGGATGAATTGCAGTATTCCTTTGGTATCATCTGTAGGACACACTACAGACTTGGCCTGAGTCTGGACACTTGCTTTAAGAAAGGCAAAGTATTTTATAAGGTTTTGTTAGTGTTCATCTGAATATGCCCACTTTTACCCCAGTCATTTTGTTAAGTGAAGGGTGACACACAGGGGAGGGGGGAATTAGAAGATTTTGTCTATTTTCATTCTTCTTCTTCTTCTTTAGATGATTTTGACTTAGAAGAACAAAACTTCTGATACTTAGTTTTGTTCCTTTCTGTTTAACTCTGTCTTGACCAAACCCTACTGTAAAAACAAGTGGCAAACAAAAATGAAATCCCAAGGACTGATAGACAGAAGTAAAACATGATTGTTACTTGACAGACTAGTTAATGCAATTAGGTGAGAATAAAATATATAAGTTTGGTAGGTAGAGTGAGCAAATACCAGATTAGCCATGGAGAAAAGCCATCACTACCCAGTGTAACAGATAGAGGCATTAATGCAGTTTAGAAATTACCTGTAGGGCTAACACCATTATATTCAGATTATTAAAAGAACAACTATGTTTAACATTAAGATAAAATTTATATTCACATTCATTTTAATTGACTTTTTTATAAATTGTAGATATTTATTAACATTTGTATTAGTGAATGATTTATACTTGACCTGCCATGGCATGGCAGCATCCATGCTGTTTCCAGTAATTTTGGAAGGTATTGAAACTTGTGGGTGCAAGGTTAGCAGCTGCAGCAAAATAGCTGATCAGCAGGGTAGTATGGTCCTACACAGAGGGTAACCTCTCCACAGGCAACCTCTCACATGATTGGGTCCCTTTAAATATCACTAGCAGTTGTCACTGTGAGTTGGTTCATTTGCATTAAAGCAGCTCTTACCCTGTTTGCATTGTATGTACTGTCCTGGTGCTATCAGAATTGAGAACAAGCATTTGAATGCTGTTGGTACCAATACTGCTACTCTTGTCTCACTGGAATAATATTACCATCAGAATATTAAACAATCCTGCATTACTGTTTTAACTTGACCATGTCCAAGTGAGGTTCTATGTGTTTCAGCAGAATGACAGCAACACTTTTAAGGAGGAAATCACTTCCTCTACATTCTGTTCCTGCACAGAATTGTATGTAGTCACAAAAAGAAACAAACTCTTTGAAGAAGCTGAAAACAATGATGAAAAACATAAAGGTGATGATGTAACATTTGTATTCAGATACTTGTTTTGATGCATGTATGCATCTTTTAAGGAAATTTTAAGAAGGTGCCACCTTGCCTGATTTATACGAAACTATCTGTTTCATTGCCCAGCATTTCTGTACCAAAAAGCACAGTGAATGTGTAACTTGTCTCTGGAATAGATGTTTCTGTACTTGTAGTTAAGTCATAACACAGGCACTCATGTTAAAATCTAAATATAAATTGATTTTTAAAAGGTTAAATAGGAGCACCTTCAAGAAAGAACTGAGTTTCTGGAGAAAATAATCACATTAAGAGCCAGTGTGGCTAGTTGTTAAGAGTACTAGACTCAGGATATCCTGGTTCTGGTCCCCACTCTACCATGGAGCCCACTGGATGACTTTGGGCCAGTCAAAGACCCTTAGCCCAACCTACCTCACAGGGTTGTTGTTGGAAGATTAAGACTGAGAGGAGTCAGAGAATTATGTCAGCCTCCCTGAATTCTTTGAAAGGAAAAAAGACAGGCTACAAATATACTAAATAAAAAAAATGCACTCAACATAAAAGAAAAACTTAAAAACCTGAAAGAGCAGCACACAGCAACCCTGTTCCTTCTGTGGTTAAGCCCTGGTTATGAGTTCAGAAAAGCTACTAGTGAAGACAAGATTTAAATATTATATTATACTATACTATAAGATTATGAATAAATGAATAAATAAAACTATTTTTCCCAGTTAGCAATACTTTCTCTGTCTGGTTGCTTGGTAATGGAAGTAAATCATTTTTGCAGGCAAGTTGCTGTTTACAAACATGTTATGAACTATAGTAATTTTGAGAACTATTAAACTGTTAACAGTGTTTTTCTAACTGTATAACTTTTGATTTTTTTTTTCTTTTAGCCATTGTGAAGGACAAAATTTGACATGTCAAGCATGTGAGTTTGACAAAATCATGATAACCACAACTGTTTCTCCAGAAGATGAGGTGACACATGAATATTCTTGCAGCAAAATGATGGATCTTGCCATGTTGATGGATGGTTCCAGTAAACTTTCTGAGAATGATTTTGAGCAGTTGAAAGCATTCATAATTGGCATGATAGAAAAACTCCACATTTCTCAAAAACGAATTCGCCTGTCGATATTAGAATACCGCACTGGTTCACACATTTATCTTGGCCTCAAAGATATTAAAAAGCCATCACAAATGAGAAGCATTGTCCAAAATATAAAATACCCTGGTGGAGATGTTGCCTCTGCAACTGAAGTACTTAAATATGTTGTGTTCCATGTGTTTGGGAAGGCTCCACGGACTAATGCTGCCAGAATTGCTGTATTATTTACAGCTAGCAAGGATCCAAAGAGAATTCAAACTATCTTTCCACTTTTGAGAAAGAAGAAAATCACTGTAATACCAGTTGGACTTGGACCACACATAAGCACTGAACAAATTGAACTAATTGAAAATCAGTCACCTGAGAATAAGGCTTTCATAATGAACAGTGTGCTCCAGTTAAGAGAACATAGAGATGAAATAATTAATTACTTCTGTGGTCTTGTGCCTGAAGTAAGTGCTTTATTAAGTGCAACAAAAACCCCTACTGCAACTCTTCCAAGTATCCCTCCTGTATTAACAAAAGCATTCCCAACTGAACATTTTATTCACAAGACCATTGATATTATTTTTTTAATTGAAGGATCTGCCAAAATTGGCAAGGAAAATTTCAACTTGATCAAAGAATTTATTGCCCGCACAATCAGAGCAATGGATATAGGAAAAGAAACTATTCATGTTACAATTATACAGTACTCATTCACAACCACTGTGGAGTATTCCTTCAATGGCAACCAGTCAAAAGAAGTTCTGATTAAGAGGGTACAGGAAATTGAATATCATGGAGGGAATGCTACTAACACTGGAAAAGCTCTCAATTTTGTCTCTGAACATACATTTACCACAAGTAGTAGGGGAAGAGGGCAAGTGCCACATTTTGTGTACATGGTGACTGCAAACCCTGCCACAGATACTATCACTCGCCAACCTTCTGATATTAATGTTATTCCAATTGGCATAGCACCTAATGCAAATATTGAAGAACTCAATATTTTAAGCCAGCCACGTGCTCCAATCATCCTGAAAGGGTATAACAAACTCATCCAAGAAGGACCTGACTTGGTACTAAAAACCTGTTGCTTAAGGGAAGGTAATGTCTTTCTTTTTTACTTAGGGCTAGGGAAAGTGTACTTTAAAAATCTTGCTATATATGTCTTGAGAACACTTTTTTAAAAAAATACATGCATTTCTTCCAACCAAGACTGTGGAACTATCCTCCCTAAAATACCATAAGTTGTTGTTTGAGACATACAGAATTCAAGGTGATATGACAGTACCATTATCATACTGTTTGTTTCTGTTCTACTGTTGCTTCTCATTAAACAGGCTTATTTATTTGGATGCCTTTTTATATTTCTTTCAAAAATTTACAAACCTGTTTGCACAGGTCTATGTAATTTACAAACCAGATCAGAGGAAATACCTTTCTGAAACCTGTATTTTTAGAGTATTCATCTTCAAACTGATCTTCAAATCCTGTGCTTGTTCAGAGTTTAACAGAGAAGCTTATTCAGTGAAAAGAGCAGTGATGGCACAAGGCTTCCTTAAAAGACAGCTTGCCTACAGTGCTGAATAAATCTCTGTAGTGCTCTAATACTCTAGTTCTCTAGTGCTCTAATGAAATTAGGCATGTCCAGCTATCAGGTAGTGCAGAAATGTTATATATAAACAAATCAGTAAATATTCACTGTTTATACAAGCTGACAACAAGGCCCCAAATCTGAACTGGCTGTGCACCCTAAAACTGTTCTGCAATGCTGAGCTATTCTGTGGGGGTTGTGCAGGGATCCTTTGCAAGGCAAACTGACATGAAGTGTTTTCTACATTTGAAAAAAAAAAAAAACCCTAATGTAAATGAGATTTTCAGAAAGGGTTCAGAGGAGGGCAAACAAGATGATCCAGGGTCTGGAAACTAAGAGGCTGAGAGAGCTGGGCATGTTTACCCTCTAGAAGAGAAGACTACAAGGGGATATAATAGCACTCTACAAGTACCTCAAAGGCTGCTACAAAGAGGAAGGAAAAGACCTCTTACCACTGCAGAGCACAAAGGATTCAGGCTAGACACTGGAAAAAGCTTCCTGTCAGGGCAATATGCCAATGGAACCAATTGCGAAGAAAGGTTGTGGGCTCTCCTACATTGGAGTCATTAAAGGAGAAACTGAACAGTCTATCTGAGTGGGATGGTGTGACGTGGTGTCCTGCACCAACAGGATGTTGGACCCAGTATTTATTTTTATTATTTATTAAAACATTTCTTTGCCGCCCCATTCGCCGAAGCCTCGGGGCGGCTCACAACATAAAGTTAAAATACAAAAAAAAAAGAAAAAAAAGTAGCCTTCTTGGCCCCTTCTCACCCTACCATTCTATGAATCTAGTTATTACATTTCTGTACCATCCAATAGCCAACATTCTCTGGGTAGTTCAGAAAAATCAAAATCCTAGGATACAGCATGACCAAACATAATATAAGACCTTTAGAAATTTAAAAAATTTAAAACCACAGAGAGGCAAGATGTGTGCCCACTCCCCATATAGAAGGATGATGGGTCAAAGCTTCTGGGGGATCACAAGTCGATCAACCCTGCTCTAAAGAAAACTATTCTAAACATCTTGTGTCTATCTGTGAAGACATGATTGTTTGGCAGCTGCTTCACATAAAAATCTGTAAGAGTTATAAACCTTTAAATATTTTCCTTGCTTGAATAATTCTCAGGAACGTGCAATAAGCCAATGGATGTAATATTTCTTCTGGATGGAACCACAAATGTTAATGAATTGCAATTTGAGGAAATGAAGCAGTTTGTGAAAGCATTTATTGAGCACACTGATGTAGGTGAGTACCACATATTCACTCATTTTAGAGGTTTGGGTCCACTTCATTCTGTTCATGAGGGAGCCTTGATTCTGATTGTTCAAAACACTGAAGCAGTGTGGGTTTAAACAAGAAATAATCAGTATTCTAAAGCAAGGTAACCCAATTCTCAATCTTCTAAAAAATGAGAGACCTAAGAAATATATATTAAAGAATATATCTGGAATTCTGAGGTTACTTGGTTCATAGAGACTCAGTTCACAAATAACAGTGGCAAAGCATGACTTAATTAACAAATAATTTGTGGAGTTTCTGTACCACCACCATTCTGAATATGAAACTTCTGAATGGCCTGACTTGTGAACATGGACGCCATAAGTGGGATTGCATAACATGCCAATCTGTTGTGGGTGATAATCCATCATGGATGGGGAGAGGTGCTTTTGATGGAAATGCAAAGGCAGAGCAGTTGTGAGAACTGCAGCAAATACGAGCAAATTTATTTATTTATGTATTTATTTATTTAAAACATTTCTATGCCGCCCCCATTGCAACAAAGCCCCGGGGCAGTTCACAAATAGCATGACTGCCTCCAAGGTCTCTATTTCAGACAGAATGACATATTCCTCTGATGCCGGAGAACAAAGAAAAATGTCAGGTGAACATATTGAAGGAAAGTGGAGAAGCCTGGGCAGGGGAGAGTGTAACAGCCTGTCAGAGCAAGGCAGGAGTTGATGCATCTGTTGCTGAGAATAGAAGCTAGATGGCTGCAGCAGCTCCTGAAGCTGCCACTCATCCAGGAGCTTCTGTTGTGACTGCAAAGAGGAGCATTAAGGTCACGATATTGGGTTAGGACATAGAAACAGAGCGAGTCAGAAGGGGCCTCCCAGGTCATCTGACCCTTGGCTCCAGCTGGCTCCGCTTACAACATGCCCACCATGTGCATGTCTAGCTTATCTTTGAACACCCTCACCGATAAGGCTTCAAGCACCACCCAAGGAAACCATTCCATATCCTCGGGGTCCTAACTGTCAGGAAGTGCTTCCCGGCATCTAAAAGGAACCTTAGTTCACTGCGTTTTGCTCCATTGAAGCGTGTCCGGCCTTCCTCTGCAGGGGAGAACAGGTCTCTACCCACCTCCGTGTGACACCCCTCACATACAGATCCCCTCTGAGTCTGCTCTTCTCCATGCTGAAGAGACCCAGTTCCCTCAGTCTCACCTGATGCGGCACCAACCTTTGGCCCTACGCTGCACTAACTCTAACCTGGCTATATCCTTCCTGTAATGAGGGGCCCAAACCTGAATACAATACTTCAGTTGTGGGTGCACCAGAGTCATATAGAGTGGTAGTAACACCTTTCTCAATCTAGAAGCCACACTTCTGGCTACGCAAACAAGGGTGGCGTTCGCCCTCTTAACCACCCCATCACAGTCCTGATTCAGTCAACCAGGACCTCGAGGTCCCTTTCGCAAGTGCTGCTCTCCAGCCACTTGTCCTCTAAGCTGTACTTATGACAGCTATTCCTATGCCCCAAGTGCAAGACCTTGCACTTATCCACATTGAACACCATCCTGTTGTCTCCTGCCCACTTCCATAGCCTGTCCAGATCCTTTTGGATCTGGAGTACCTGCTCCTCAGTTGTGGTCACTGTCCCGGTTTTAGTATTGTCTGCGAATTTGATCAGCAGACTGTTCACCCCTTCTTCCATGTCGTTAATGAAAAGATTAAACAGAGCCCTGGGGGACCCTGCTTGTCACTGGCCACCATCCCGATGATTCCCCACTGAGGGTTACCCTCTGGTTTCAGTCAGTCAACCATGCCCTAATCCATCGGACAGAGCATTGCTAATAAGGTGGGGAAACTTCTCAGTTTCTCAACCAGGACATCATGGGGCACTTTGTCAAAGGCCTTGCTGAAATCCAGGTAAACCACATCCACTGCATCCCCTCCATCTAGCCACCTCGAAACCTTGTCGTAGACTTCCACAAGGTTTGTCTGGCAGGACCTGTTTTTGCGGAAGCCGTGTTGTGTGGCTGCCAGCCTCCATTCTCTATCTAGTGTCACTAGATCTCCCTCTATTATGAGCCTTTCCATTGTCTTTCCTACAATGGACGTAAGGCTAACCAGTCTATAATTCCCCATGTCCTTCCTACTACCCTATTTGAACATTGGGGCCACTGACGCCACCCTCCAGTCCTCTGGAACTTCACCCATTCTCCACGAGGCCTCAAAAATGGAGGCCAGCGGGCGTGAAAGAACCCCTGCCAACTCTTGAACTACTCTTGGGTGTAACCCATCAGGGCCTGGTGCCTTTGTAATGTCCAATGCCCTAAGGAGCCCCTCGACTTCAAGGGGGGGGTGACTCTAATCTGTGCCCCTAAGTCCCCGGCCTCATCTAATCTCCCATGCGGATCTCCCCCGTCCTGCTTTGGGGAGAACACAGAGGCAAAATAGTGATCTGTGTCTGTTCCCTCGTATCAGTCACTGGATCTCCTTCCTCCTTATTTGTGGTCCCACTACTTGTCACCTCTTCCTCTTCCTATTTATACGCGGAAAGAAACCCTTTTTGTTGATATTCTTGGCAAGTCTCAGCTCGTAATCAGCCTTAGCCTTGCGAAGGATCCTTCTGCAACGGGCTTCCTCCTCCCAATATACCCTTTTGTCTATTTTGTCCAGTACCCATTTGCTATGGAGGTTCCACTTGCATGTAATCCTTCTAACCACCTCCTTTGGCATCCATGGCGATGCTCTCCTCTGCCTCCCCACCTTATTAATTAGAGGTATCGTCAAACCCTGCTGCACATACCCATTCCCCTGGTCTCAAAGCAAAGGATGGAGTGATCACTCGCTTCCAGAGCTCCCCTAATCTGTACCTCAAGTATCAGCTCCAGGGTCATCCAGGGTCTCAAGCTGACCTAGAGGGCGATAACCTACCCCAACTGTCAGGTCCCTTTCCCTGTCAAAATCCCTAAATTTCACTCAGACTGCCTCTACCAAATCCCCATCTGTGCTGCATTCTATCTCACTGCATCCTATCCCTTCCCTGACATATAAAGTCCCCATCCCTCTTTTCCTTCCTGTCCTTTCTAAACAGGTGATACCCCTCTATATTTACATTCCAGTCTTGCCTTTCATCCCACCAAGTTTCCTCCTATTCCCAGGAGAGCTTCAAGCTCTTCCTGCTTATTTATTTATATTGTGATTTATAGCCTACCTTTTTTCTACAAAGGGCTCAAGGCAGCTTACATCATCTCTCCTCCTCCATCTTATCCCCACAAAAACAACCCTGTGAGGTAGGTTGGGCTGAGAGTCTGTGACTGGCCCAAAGTCACCCAGTTGGCTCCATGGCTGAGCGGGGACTAGAACCCAGATCCTCTGAGTCCAATCCCATGCTCTTAATCACTACACTACACTTATTACCCATGCTTCTAGCATTAGTGTACATGCACCTCAACTCCTTCCCACCACTTTCTTTGGAGTCCCCAGCCTCCTCCTTCCTCCCATCTTCCCTGATATCTGGCCTCTCTTTGTAGGAGTCCTGTCAGTCCCTGTAGTACCTCTAAAACCCTGGTCCCAGTGCAAACAAGTTTCTGGGGGGTCTGAACCCACTTCCTCCCCGGCCCCCTGGCTCAGTTTAAAGTCTTCCGGACAAAGCTTGCTTGAGCATTTACAAAGGACTTTTCCCCCATCCTTGTGAGGTGCAACCCATCCCTTGCCAGAAGTCCATTGGCAAGAAACCGGGTGCCGTGGTCAAGGAACCCGAAGTGTTCCTTCTGGCACTACACCCTAAGCCAGTTGTTTACCTCGGTGACCCTCCTATCTCTGACTGGCCCAAATCCCCGGACTGGTAAGACAGCTGAGAAGGCCACTTGGGCCTTTAGGTCCCTGAGTTTCTTCCCCAAGGCCTTGAAGTCCCTGACGATCCTGACCATACCCTGCCTGGCTATGTCATTTGTCCCCACATTGATCACCAGAAACAGCAGGTGACCCATTTAGCAAACAAGATTCTCCACTCCATCCTTCACATGCCAGATGCATGCACCCAGCTGGCAACAGACCTCCTTCACCTCAAGGTCAGGGCGGCACACCGCCGCCTCCGTACCCCTCAGCAGCAAGTCCCCGACGATGATCACCCGCTGCTCTCTCTACCCAGTGGTGAAAGGCAGCCATGCCCTGGCCCTTGCCTCTCCTGCAGTGGCCCCCTTGCCACCTGTGGTCCCAGGCTGGGGGTTCTGCTGGTCCCCCAAGGCCTCATCAGCCCCAGCCTCCCCAAGTGGAGAGAACCTGTTTCCCAGCTCCAGATCTGCGCCAGGAGAAAGAGGAGGCTGTGCTGGCCTCCTCCTCCTGTGGATGGTATGCCTCCATGTGTCCCCAGCTGTTCCTCCTGGGGCCCCTCCCTCAACCCTCTGTCTGGAGGGGAACTGCTCCCAGGGGGCCAAGAGAGCTCTCTCAGCCGTCAGGCACCTCACCTCCTCCTCCAGGAGGGTCACCAGCTTGCACCAAGGGCAAGTGTATCTCTGCCTCTCCTGGGGGAGAAGGACGAACATGTCGCAGCTGTCACAGTGGACAGCAACACCCGTGACTCCCACCAAGGTCATCTCCTGGTCTGCTATTGGGAACCCTTCAGAGACCCTACCGTGGTCTCCTGCCTTGTCTCTCCTGCAGTATTCCTTACTTGCCCAGTTCTCCCAGACAAAAATCCACACACACACACAAGGATAAAATAAAAATTTAAAATGGAGGAAAAAAACAAAACCAAAACCAAAAACAACAACAACAACAACAACAAAACCCTGCCCCCAGGGAAGGGAGTTCCTGGGCAGCCTGGGCCACAGCTAAGGTCCGCAGACAAGGGACAACGCCTTATAAGCCTCTCAAGCTGGTGGCCTCACCCCCCCTGCTTCCTCCTGGCCCCTCTACCTTCTCTGGCCCCGCCTCCCTTCCTCTCTGCTGCTCCTGTCCCTCTGCTCCTCTGCCCAGCTCCTACCTTGTCTTCACCAGTCCCCAAGCCACCCTCACCACTCTCCTACCCTCTGCCGCTCTGCCAAGAGGCAAGAGTCAAAAGGACATCACAAGAAACTGGTGTGTGGAAATCACATAACAGTGCTATCTCTCTCTGTGGATTCTAGAAACCAAATGTACCATGTTGAAATACCACAAAAGGATTTGGACAACACAACAAACATACAAGGGTAAAATAATCAATGTGTCATGCAAACTCATCCATAGTGCCAGACTTTGTATGTCATGAATAACTCTGATAAAGCTGTTAACAAAGAAACATAGAAACAGAGTGAGTCAGAAGAGTCTCCCGGGCCATCTAGTCTGACCTCCGGCACCAGCCGGCTCCGCTCACGACATGCCCACCATGTGCATGTCCAGCCTATTCTTGAACACCCGTACTGATGGGGCCTCAACAACCTCTCGTGGTAGCCCATTCCACACCCTCGGGGTCCTAACTGTCAGGAAATGCTTCCTGGCATCCAAATGGAACCAAATGGAATCAGTAGACTGTTCACCCCTTTGATCAGTAGACTGTTCTGTTAAGAAGCTACGTATTCAGAATAGAATGCTTTATGCACTGCAACCATTTGTGGATCAATTTACCTATGATTTACTACTGTGACATTCAAATTAGGCCTGAGCCAATAAGGCTGTGACAATTTTGTAGGAAAAAAAAAGACACTCTGGTTACTGCTCAATAAACAAAGCAATGTTCAAGCAATGAATGCATGAATGTGCATGTAGGTAAGATATAAGGAGACAACAAGGGATTAAAAAAGGATTTGTGGGGCATATTACTAATAATATTGAGACCATCAGTTTAAAAAAATACATCAAAAGTAGGATACAGGGTATGGGGGCTGTTGGTCCTCTGGGCAAAAAGAGAATTAAAGGATTAATAACCAAGACTAAGAAGATTATGAGAAGCTAAATGAACTATTTGAATCTTTTTTCACATCAGAAAATGGAGGGCAAATACATGTGTCTGAATGGATAGTCTCATACAAGTGGAACTGATACAACATTGGAAAAGAGAATTGAAGTTGTAGATCTTATTAACAATTTGTAAAGAAACAAATCAGATTGTCTAGACAGTGTGCACCCAAAAGTTTTTAAAGAACCCATATGTGAAATGTTCATCTTCCAACAAAATATTAAAAATTTCCCTAAGGTCAGCTTCTGTACCTGAGATAACATAATGCCCTAAAAAGCAGGAGGGGTGTCTGGGGAGATTGGAAAATTACAGGCTAGTTAATTTAATATCTGGTCAGCATAAATTGGTGAAAAGCTTCAGCAAAAACAAATTAGAAGGATAAGCCTTGCCAAAGAAGAATCAGTATGGATTCTCCAAAGTCCTTTTGTTTATCTCAGCTTTTGATAAAATCCCACAGCAAGCTCCTAAGTAAATTTAACAGTCAAGCAATAATTAAGGAGTTACTTTTATTTATTTATATTTATTTGTTATTTTTTCCTGCCAGAATGTCTCCCACAGTAGCTTACAAATTGCCTGCAAACTTGCAGTCGAAAGAATATGACCTAGAATGAAAAGGGATTGAGAGGGAGGAAGAAAAAGTAAATTCAAGCACTAGATACTTATTTGCACAGTTGAGCAGGACATGAATGCAGTGGAAGGAAGATTGTTCCTTTTTCTTCTTCCTTCTATTGCCTCAGCAGTGACAGTTGTTAGCAGAAGGGAAGGAACAATTATAGTCTATAATCTATAATTGGATAGATAATTGAAATTGTCAGCTTCAGTGTATAGCTGCTGTGGTTAGGGCAGATTCCATGTTGATGAGTATTAGTTAAGGAATTAAAAGTAAACTGTCAATATCACAGTGCTTTTACACAAATCAGTGTGTCAACCACACTTGAAGTATCATGTACAATACTGTGTACAGTTACCACTCTCTAAAAAGGATTTTAGTACTGAAAAAGTACAGTAAGAGGCAGCCAAAATAATAAGGGAATGGAGAGTTATGAAAAGAAGACATCATTTCTTCAACACCCCGCCCCATGAATGTGACTTAGTGATGGTTCCCTTATCTAAAAGCATCACTTGAATTTTGCCACCATCATTGCTGAAGTCTGACCACATTAACCATTTTATTCCTTTAAAAATCTTGTTGTTTCCCTCCTAGGCCCTACTACAACTCAACTAGCAGTGCTTCAGTATGGAAAAGTGAGTACTTTGGAAATTTCATGGAATGTACCCCAACAGAAAGCATATCTTTTGTCTGCAGTGAACTCAATTCATCAAAGAGAGAAAGGTCCCAGCAAACTAGGTATGCGATTGCTTCTTCTGTGGTGAGGGGGCAGGGAGAAATTTATGCAGTTCAGTTACAAGATTTTGTATTGTGCTGACTATATGTGTATTTGCATCCTTTTCCTTCCTCTTCCATAAGATAATACGATGTAGATGTGAACTAACAGAAATTAAAAAAAAATACAATCCAAAGTTCATCTAACTGCTTTTAGAAAGCTCAAGGCCACAAACAGTATTGCTTAGACTGCAGCGCAGTCCAAAGTTCCTGTGCTGGTGGCCACTGAGTATTGGTGTAACATTGGCATCCAATCCACTTCTTCGCAGAACATTTGACAGCAAAATTGCAGTACTAAACAGTATAGAATGTGGAAATGGTGACTCCCCCAGTTTGAGCTTCAGCAGTGAGACTGGTAGAAAACTGTCCAAACTTTCTGCTCAGCAGTAGTCATGACAGAATCTAGAAGGAAGAAATAAGCAGGACTAGAACCCACAGAGTAGCATTTCTAATATTTCCTCATAGTGGCACAAGATCATAGGACTTTTGCTACCTTCCTAGGTTGAGTGTAGGTATATTCTTAAAGCTCATCCAAGCTACCTTTCACAAAAGAATTTTCACTATCAGTACATTTTATCCTGTCCTGCTGCCTGAATGCATCCATTTCAGGCCTATGTGATGCTTCTGTAAAACAACTGACTTTATAGCAGAGTTGCAAAAAGTTCCTATCAGACTCCTCTGGGCCAGTGATTTTTCAATCTTTCCACAGTTGGGGACCAGCAAAAACAGGAAAACTGCCTTGGGGGCCACTGAGGCAGAAACAAAATGCACCATACACATAATACAGTATTCTGTGTATTAGTTTCCAAAACAATACCAAAACAAATCAAAACAAAATCTCCAAAATGACTAGAAACCAAGGAACAAAAAAATGCAAAAAAACAACCAAAAAAAAAAACCAAAATAACAAAATTGGTGCAGTGTGGCTCCCACTGAGTCATCTCTCCTCTTCCTGTCCCCATGGCAGCACTGATGTACCCCCCACGAACAGGATGCCAACCGAGGAAGAGGTAGTGGAGCACAATCAGTTTCCCTGCCAGTCTGTGAGAAGCAGGATGTGGCCCCCTTTCAGAGCAGCAGGAAATCTCTTGCAGACCAGTGCTGGTCAGTGGACTGTGGCTGAAAACCACTACTCAAGGCAACCCACCTATGAAACAGTGTCACAACTAAGCACTTGTATTTTAGGGATTCTTTGTGGACTAGACAGAAAAAAACTAGTCCAAAACTAGTTTTGGATCCAAAATTGGCTGCTAAATTGGGCACAGAGTGCTCATCAATGGCACTTTCTCAAATTAGATGGCGATAACTAGTGGGGTGCCACAGGGTTCAGTCCTGGGCCCAGTGCTCTTCAACATCTTTATTAATGATTTAGATGAGGAGGTACAGGGAAAGATAATCATATTTGCAGATGATACAAAATTGAGTGGAATAGCAAGCACCGTAGAGGACAGAATGAAGATCCAGGGCAATCTTGATAAACTTGAATGCTGGGCTAAAAGCAACAAAAAGATTCAGTAAGAAGAAATGCCAAGTCCTCCACATACAAAAAAGAAACCAAATGCTTCAATACAAGATGCATTTTTTCAGCTCAAAAGAACTGAAAAAAAGACCTTGCAGTAATTGTGGACAATAGGATAAATGACTAAATATGAGCCAACAATGTAATGCAGCTGCCAAAAGGGCAAATGCTATTTTGGGATGCATTAATAGAAGTATAACCTCCAAATCACGAGAAGTAATAGTTCCCCTATACTCTCTAGTCAGACCTTTCTGGAATATTGTGTTCAGTTCTGGGCACCAAGCTTTAAGAAAGATGCAGAAAAATTAGGAAACGGTCCAGAGGTGGGCAGCAAAAATGATCCAGGGTTTGGAAACATTTCCCTGTGAGGAGAGCCTGGAGAACTGGGCATGTTCAGCCTTGAGAAAAGAAGACTGAGGGAAGTCATGATATCTTATAAGTACCTCAGAGACTGTCACAAAGAAGAAAGTCAAGATCTCTTCTTGCTGATACCAGAATACACAGGACACAGAATGATCAAATCAAGTTGTGACAACCCAGATTCAGGCTTGATATCACAAAAACTTTCCTCACTGTCAGAGCTACACAAGACAGCAAGTAGTTGCCTAGACAGGTCATGGGCTGTCCCACACTGGAGACATTCATTAAGAAACTGGACAGCCATCTAAGTGGGATGGTGTAAATTGGTGTCCTGCAACAGCAGGGGGTTGGACCTGATGGCCTTCATGGCCTCTTCCAACTCTACTATTCTATGATTCATTAAAAATTCCATCTGTGGAAGAAGAATTTTACTTATTCTGAATTATTAATTAGTTCCATTATTGTGAGAGCCCTGCTATTTCCTTAGATTTTCGCCGAACCATGTCCCCCATCATCTTATAAAAATAGAAACTAAGAGAACTATCACAAAATATACTAGGGCTGGGCTCTTCGGCCCTCTTTAATTTGAGTCCTGAGTGGAAGGCCCAAGAAAAGTCCCAGCAAACCATTTAAGCTTATACCATTTATGGATTTTCTTAAATATTATTAGTTTGGGACCCAAACTACCCTATGTACAAGCAGGAAGCACTTTCATTCATCTTGCTTTCTGACAGCAGCTGAAAGTGTCAAATTTAATTGCATTCCACCCAACCCCCACCAGGAGCAGCAGGGAAGGGCAGATACTAAAGTGAGAGGAGGATTGGTCAAGTCCCTGTGCATGTGTAGAACACCATGCATGGCTTGCTGGATACCACCCATAATATTTTTGGACTGGAAAATACAGTGTATCTGGCAGCAGCCTAGTATCAAGGCCCCACAGGAACAAAGGAGTATCCAGGTTTTTGGATCCTTGGCCTACTTTTTAGTATAGAGAGTTTATTACTGTGTAAAAATGAGAAATGAAACCTGACTTCTATAGTTCACTGGAGGATTGGCCATGATTGTTTTTTCAGCCTGGAGAAATAATAATAATAATGATAAACAAACAGATGGTTGAGAAGACCCTGACAGGTTCTTTGTAAATGCAATAATCTCCTTCATGTGGATAAATTAATTAATCCTTCTATATAATGCATGCAGCAAGGGATGACAGAATGCCACACAAGGCTGCCTTATGCTGGGTCAGACCACTGGGTCCATCTGCCAGGTCTGAGTAGGTTGGTTCACCAGGATTTCTGGTGGAGCACTTTTCTGGCCTGTGAACTGGGCCTTTTGGCTGGAGATGCCAGGAATTCCATCGTAGCTCTTCAGCATGCAACAGACATTGACTATGAGTATCAATCCCAAACCTGGAGGACACATGATGGCCCCAAAGTAAGGAAGTGGTGAGGAAGTTATGCATGATTGTTGAGAAAAATTTAATTGACAATTGGAAACCACTGAGGGCTGATACAGAAGTAAAATTAGCTGTTGCTAAACTAAGGATAAGGGATTTGGAATGGGATGCAGAATCCTGGGCTCCCTCCAGTCCCTTGCCTCTCATGTAAATTCTACCTTCTCATCTCTCTCTTGGTACAGTATTAGGTCTGTCTTTACTCAGGGACACTCAAAAATAGCTTTTGGAGCCCAACTATTTTATAGTACTGATGAATCTTATCTGAATTTTTATTGATGATGCTATGCTAGGACTCACCAAATGGTTTTTCTGACTAGCTTCTATCAACTGGATTGTATTTCTTTATGCATTAATTATACATTGGTGCCTTGGCTCACGAATGCCTTGGTTCACAACCAAATTGGGTCACAAACAAAAATTTCATGAAAATTTTGACTTAGGTCACCAACTCCGCATTGGGTGGCAACCAAGATCACGGCCATCTCCCCACGCCCCCAAGTGGGGAGATGGCCACAATCGCAATTGTGTTTGTACAGGGAAGCTGTGCGTGATCACGGGTGCACTCCTGCAGGAAAGATGGGTGGAATCTCAGCCATCTCCCCCCCCCCCACCGCCAACCAGCATGATCGCGGCCATCTCCCCATCCCCCCACCCCAAGTGGGGAGATGGCCATGATCACAGTTGCGTTCGTGCAGGAAAGATATAGAGGAGCTGATGACAGAAGAACTTGCTGAACTCGAGTGAGCAGCAGAAGGCACTTGCTGAGGAGGATTCCCCTGAGGAGGACAGGGAGGAGGTTAGCAGTGATGTGATACAATCCATTATGAAAAAATGGAATGAGTGCCAGGATTTCTTTGAGAAGCACCACCCCAACATAACTGTAACAAACAGTGTTGAAACTTATGAACGATAACGTGGTCTCTCATTTCCGGAGGGTTATGCAGCCTAGGGAAAACAAGTGACTATAGACAGATTTTTCACCAAAATTGACACTACAGCTAAGAGACAAAGAAGAGAGGGAACCCCTCTTCCCAATGTCCTTACAGAGAGGGACTCTCCCTCAAAACAATACCCACCCCCACCTAGGTTAGTGTTCTCCGCTGTACTGTACAGTACTTTGTTTCAAATTTTTCTGATTAAAAAAAATAGCTACAGAATGGATTAACCTTATTTACATCGAATCTTATGGGGAAATTCGACTTGGTCACAACCAACTTGAGTCACAACCAGAGTGGTGGAATGGATTAAGTTCGTGAGCCAAGGTACCACTGTATTTATAGCCCACCCTTGTTCCTTCCAAGAAATTCAAAGTAGCTTTCATAATTCTTTCCCCTCAATCTTATCCTCACAACACCAGCCCTCTGAGGTAGGTTGGGCTGACAGTTTGTGACTGGCCCAAAGTCACCCACTGAGCTCCAATGAGGGGGACTAGAACTCAGATCTCTTGAGTGCCAGCCCTGCATTCTTAAGCATAACATCACAATGGCTCTCTTAATCTCACAGTAAAGGGGAATACATTTTCCCTTTCACAATCCTTAAAGGGAACTTTGGTTTAAGCTTTTCAATATACAAACTTTTCAATTTTAACTGGTTTATTAATTTTAATTGCATACTGATAGGCTGGACATGCACATGGTAAGCATGTTATAAGTGGAGTCAGCTGGAGACGGGAGTTAGACTAGATGGCCCAGGAGGCCCCTTCTGACTCGTTCTGTTTCTATGTTTCTATATCGTGAATTGGTGGGAAGCCCTGATGAAGGGATAATGAATCTAAAGTAAGTTAGATCTACATCCATGGTTCCAACTTGTCCACTGGATGACACTCAAAATATTTTGGCACCTGAGACAACAAATCTCATGTTTCCCCTCCTAGCCGAAGGAGTAATAACATAATAGTAACCTTTTTTAAAAAAGTGATGGCCATGTTTAACAGGTTAACATTTTTGACCAGTGCATTTGTAATTACTGCAGAAGTGGATCTTCCTGTCAGGCATCTGTTGCTCTATCTAATGCAAATTCTTTTTTCTGAGGAAGTATTCTGTAAGTGTTCGTGAAGAAAGGCCTCTGGAGGCTCATGCTTCTTTGGTCAAAACCATTGAGGAAGTGCTATTGGAACCCTGGAGATCATTTTAATATGGTGATTTGTGGTTAAGCCAGGAATCTCTGCTTTGTCGAATGGACCTTCCTCTGGTAAACCATGCAACATCCTAAAATGATTTAATATTTTATTTCTCATTTGAGAGGGACACATACACGAGAGAGAGAGAAAGAGAGGGGGGGGGGAATAGCTGTTAATGGACAGCTATGAAAGGATATTCATCATTCTTGTTTGTTTCCCTGCTACTTAGAAACATAGAAACATAGTGAGTCAGAAGGGGTCTCCTGGGCCATCTAGTCTGACCCCTGGCTCCTGCCAGCTCCACTCATTTAAAACGCAACATGGGGTTGTCCAATCTTTCATTAAATGCCCTCACTGATGGAGCCTCTGCCACCCTCTATGAAAGATCATTCCATATCCTAGGGGTCCTAACTGTCAGTACTTCCTGACATCCAACCTGAAACCCAGTTCCTTGAGCTTTGCCCCATTGTATCGTGTCCTGTCCTCACCACTGAGGAGCACAGTGCATGACCCTCTACCTTGTGACACCCCTTACATACCTATATGTGCACAGATTAGGGGCACAGATTAGAGTCACCCCCCTTGAAGTCGAGGGGCTCCTCAGGGCATTGGACATTACAAAGGTGCCAGGCCCTGACGGGTTACACCCGAGAGTACTTAGAGAGTTGGCAGGGGTTCTCTCATGCCCACTGGCCTCCATTTTTGAGGCCTCATGGAGAACGGGTGAAGTTTCAGAGGACTGGAGGGTGGCATCAGTGGTCCCAATTTTCAAAAAGGGTAGTAGAAGGGACATGGGGAATTATAGACCGGTTAGCCTTACGTCCATTGTAGGAAAAACACTGGAAAGGCTCATAATAGAGAGAGATCTAGTGATGCTAGATAGGGAAGGGAGGCTGACAGCCACACAATACGGCTTCCGCAAAAACAGGTCCTGTCAGACAAACCTTGTGGAATTCTATGACAAGGTTTCGAGATGGCTAGATGGAGGGGATGCAGTGGATGTGGTATACATGGATTTCAGCAAGGCCCCATGATATCCTGGTGGAGAAACTGAGGAGTTTTGGGATACACAAAAGCACTGTCCGGTGGATTAGGGCATGGTTGACTGACTGAAAGCAGAAGGTAACCAAGTGGGGAATCATCAGGATGGCGGCCAATGACAAGTGGGGTCCCCCAGGGCTCTGCCTGGGGCCAATCCTGTTTATTCTTTTCATCAATGACATGGAAGAAGGGGTGAACAGTCTGCTGATCAAATTCGCAGACGACACTAAAACTGGAGCAGTGGCCACAACTGAGGAGCAGGTACTCCAGATCGAAAAGGATCTGGACAGACTATGGAAGTGGGCAGGAGACAACAGGATGGCATTCAATGCAGACAAGTGCTAGATCTTGCACTTGGGGCATAGGAATAGCTGTCATAAGTACAGATTAGGTGACAAGTGGCTGGAGAGCAGCACTTGTGAAAGGGACCTCGGGGTACTGGTTGACTGCAGGCTTAACATGAGTCAGCAGTGTGATGTGGTGGTCAAGAGGGTGAACGCCACCCTTGGTTGCATAGCCAGTAGTGTGGCTTCTAGATCAAGAGAGGTATTACTACCACTCTATACAACTCTGGTGCGCCCGCAACTGGAGTATTGTGGTCAGTTTTGGGCCCCTCATTAGAGAAAGGATATAGCCAGGTTAGAGT